>NC_139976.1:19398747-19998747 GCF_963993115.1 Abramis brama | reverse complement strand
GCTCTTCTTTAAGAACACAGCACAAAAGCCCTCCTCTACACTTCTACTCTGATCAGTCCCTTACAGTCTTACAGTCTTTCTTGTAACAATTCCATGAGCTCATATTTTCTTTGCCCTGTCCCCCATATGTTCACTAACTCTTATGTCATTCTCACTGAGGAAGTGCTGGTGAAATCTGTCATATGGAGATTATCCATATAGAAATATAGATGTATAGAAATAGAAAGACACAACATTTGCCAATAAGGTAACAAAATAAACAATTTAATTTTAGGGTAAAATAATTAAAGATATATTCTTTGAAAACAAGTTAATATTTGAATTTCCAATGGCATCAATTTTCTATGGCAAATAGTAGGCCTAGATTTTTTTACTGAAAAACAAAACTGAAATATACATTACAAATTTGTTTTATTTTGCATTGTCCAAATTCACAGATTCTTCAGTTTATTTTTATTTTTTTGTATTATGTGTTTTATATTGAAATCAATTCCAAATACAATTAAAGGATGACATATATGGCAAAAGATGGCAGTGACATAACTTTAATTGTTTTTTTTAAAAGTATTTGCTTAAGACGTGTGATTAGTGAGTGAGTGAGTGAGTGTGTGTGTGTGTGTGTGTGTGTGTGTGTGTGTGTGTGTGTGTGTGTGTGTGTGTTTTAAGCAACATAAGAACATCTCTGCCCTTTCAGTGTTCACGCAATGTGACCTTGGACCTTACAAAGTGTTACCGTGACATTTTATGCTGCATTTCAAAGATATACACCGTCAGTGATGCCGCGTTATATTTCTGACGTATGGTCGGTACTCCGAATTCAAGCGCTCGCGCTATTTCTGACAAGGGACAAACAGGTTGGCATTTTGCATTAATGGTCCGGTCGCTTCAATGTGTCTGATATAGACAGTCTCTGGCTGTTATAGCGTTGTAGACACGCAGTGTAAGGAAAAAAATAGGAAATAAAAAGCACGATGGAATGGTGCCAGAGAGGCCGTATCAAATACAGTAGGCTAGTATACAGCAAATTTAAAAAATACAGTAAGTCTCTGTATGTGGTGTACTTGACGAAAATTCCCATGATGCAATGGGAATCACAGTCATTTACTGTAAAGAGAAATAGCAGGATAATACTGGGTGATTTAAAGTAAATAACTGTAGAAATTACTGAAAAGTCTAACAGTGTATATATTTGAAATGTACAGCATAAAATGTCACGGTAACACTTTTTCAGCAAACTTATGTCAAAATATATTAGAACCCAGTGATATTACACTGGATGCTCCGGTGCGTCACAACAAATCTATCCACTGACATCTAGTCAGACATCTATCTGAGTGTCTGACTAGATGTGAGGACATCTATCCACTGTCTTGGATCGCGCCGTTCGTGTCTGGCCCGGGGTAGTGACGAAATTCACTTCACAGAGAAAGAGACCAGCAAGCAAGGTAAAAAACATTCTGTGTGTTTTGACAGGTTTGTGCACTTTACCATGGTAAACTGCGCTAACATTTCATTATACAGACTTTGTTAGATTATTGAATTGTCGAGTTAAAATACGCCAACGAGCAACGCTTAGTTTGCATTAACATTAAATTAACTAATGTGAAATTCTATGTTGGTTGTATCTAATGTTGGCCTACTGATGAGAAAATAACATTGTCTGTTAGCTAACAAGTTTTATGGCTAGCGGCCACCTTTCTAGTTTTAGCATTAGTTTGCAAACTATAACATATTATAGTTTTTTTTTAAATGGAATTTAATATTTACTGCAATTTTTGTAACCTGTGTTTAAAGGCAACTTCAACAAAGCGCCAATTCGCGCCAGTGACTTCTAGCAATTCCTGAGGTAGGCCTAGCTTTTTTTGATAGATTTTGACATAAGTTTGCTGAAATGATTAGCAATATGTGATAAGTGCTTTGGAGCCACTGGTGCAGACTAGGTAGCATACAATATCTTATAAAATCTCTATAAAATTGGCCAACTTTATATCAAATAAGTGACCTTTGCATCATGTCTAACATTATATTTATTACACAGCAAATGAACCAATCAGAAGATGGACCATTTTCTATGTTCAGTCTCACCAGATTAAACATATCCAGGTAAGCACTGCAGTAAAACTCTCACTAAATCATTCATACCAAATTTAGTATTCTAAACAACTTAAGTTCATATTTTTGCATTATTTTGATATTTTATTAGGCAGAAGACTCTCTACCATTGCAGTCCCACCTGACCAGGAAGGTCTAATATCAGCGCACAGGTGGGTTATCTACTGTAGGAAGCAAAATGATCATCACACAATGATTTCTTGCATGTGTCTTACAGTGTATTTGTCT
Organism: Abramis brama; assembly: GCF_963993115.1. Lineage (NCBI taxonomy): Eukaryota > Metazoa > Chordata > Actinopteri > Cypriniformes > Leuciscidae > Abramis > Abramis brama. The sequence goes on along the minus strand of NC_139976.1, from coordinate 19,996,407 downwards.
CAAACAGGTACCCCCTCACTAAAGACAAGCTGAAATGGACTAAATCATCGATTTCAGTCTTTCTCTCTATGGATCTCAGCATTTTTAGACAGAATTTAGGATATGTAAGTATTAAAATTTAATCTGACATCATTTTAATTTAGTTCATCTGAAATGTTTGAAAATGCTATTGACAAAAATATGTTTACAAATATATATTCTTAAGTTATAGTAAAAATAATAATAAAAATGTAAAAAAAAGGAGGTTAAAAATAATTTGACACTAATATGGAATTTTCGCCTCCCTCTCTCTCTCTCTCTCTCTCTCTCTTTCTCTCTCTCTCTCTCTCTCTCTCTCTCTCTCTCTGTTTTATATAGTGTTGGAACCGGGATCTCCTCTGAAGGACTGAGTACATGATTTGTGTTTGTGGACAGACCAGGGAACATTCTGATGTTGTCAGTCAAGTTCTGAACAGGAACCAATCTTTGGAGAAGTTAATTTATTCGCAAAGGTGGACAAAAACATTGTGTTGGCTTTTTAAAGATTATTTTGATGATGACTTTTACTCCTATGCTGTGTAAAAGATGGAGAAGTAGACAGTCAGACTTTGATAATGATAAGAAATGTCTCCTGAGCATCAAAGAGACTTCTTTCAAAAACATTAAGACACTTAAATACTTCTTTTGGCCACCAGTGTACATAAATCCAACAAATTTTTGGAAATAAGTGAAATTATTTTGAAGGTGGGGTTATGTGTCATGTATTGTGAAAAGAACTGTGCTTTGTCCTGTGTTGGATATTTCCTTTTTGACTGCTTAAAAATGTATTTACATTCTTCAGTTTTATGAATGTAATGGTTGATATTCCATTATAATAATTGTATAAGCTAAACAACCAATGACTCTACATTCATTTTGTCAAATGCTAATGTTTTGTTTTGGATTTTATGTATGTTTTTTAACAATGTGTGCAGTGAAGGACAGCACATAATGTGTTAATTTAACACGTTTACACATCTTTGTGGTAACCTTTCTGACATATTTACTTTGTTAAAATCATTAACACAATGAAAGAGTTAAAATTAACACAAAAAAACATTGTCCCTAAACTCACCCATTAATGTGTGAAAATTACTGTAACATAATTTCCAGCATTGGCAGACTGTTTATTTTGTGATAGCCTATATGAAATGTTTTTTAAAAAAAAGAAGGTATTTTGTAATAATTGATTTGTATGTCAGTAGTTCTTATGTGGGATAAAAAATAAAATTAATCCTATATCAAAATTATGAAATCTAATTCATATAGTATAAATAAAAAATAATTACAGTGGTACTGATTAGCTTGGTTTTTACAGTAATGCACTGTATTACACAATTACAGTAGGCCTATACCATGTAGTTACGTAAAACTGAAATATGGTAATGGTACTGTAAATCTTAATTACTTTTAGTATTTACTGTTACAGTTACAACCCCTTGAAATGTCAGTGTTGCAATCTGCTCGTTAAAACCCAGGATCTAATAGCTGACTGACAGTTTACAGAGCAGAAGGAAATGTGCTTTGTCTCCAAGAAGCACTCTTACGCAAGGCTTCCTGTGGGAATCCATATAATCAGAAAGGGAATGTGTCCAATTAATGTATGCACGCCACAGCTCTTTGCTCTGAGAGCAAACACGATTTCTGATGAGATCGGATTGCATTACATTAGGGGTGCAAACAAGCAATGGCCAAATTTACAGTATGACGAGCTTTGCTTAAAATCGATGCGAGCTCCCCTCCCCATATGTCACGAGAAGCTTAAAAACATCCAATATTGCTCTTCCCAGAGAGGACCAGTGAGTTAACTAGGCTACATTCACCAGAACGCCAGTAACTAAATTTCTTGCCGGATATTTTCCCTACAGCATTGTTGCGAGATTCGACTTTGTGCTCTTAAAACCTGTGCGCAAACACACACATCACACCATCCACATGGGCTCTATTGATATTTCAGTAGGTATTTGCCACAGAAAGCACTACCTTGATGAGCTTGCACCTGATCTGCGCCGACACCATGTGGCTATTCCTGAGATTCCCGACCCTAAACATGAGGCAGAGCTTCCCGTCCCGTTGTGAGATGACCGCGTCCTGGCTGAACATGAGCGTCTCTGCGCGTTTCTTGGGCTGAGACATCTTAATGAACATACAGCCGATGAGAAACGCGTCCACGATCGAGCCCAGCAGTGACTGGAACAGGAAAAGTATGATGCCCTCTGGGCACTTCTCCGTTATATATCTGTACCCGTAGCCTATAGTCGCCTCAGTCTCGATGAAGAACAGAAAAGCGGAGGGAAAGTTGTAAACGTTGGCGACGCACGGGGTGTATGAGTCGTCGTGGCCGTGACCGAGGTCCCCACGGATGTACGCGATGATCCACCACATAGATGCCATGATGAGCCACGCGACCGTGTACGTTAAGAGGAAAATGAGCAGGTTCCAGCGCCACTTGAGGTCCACAAGCGTGGTGAAGAGGTCGGAGATGTACCTGCTGGTCTCCCCCCCAAGGTTACCGTGCTGGACGTTGCAGCGCCCGTTTTTCTCCACGAACCGCTGGCGCTTTCTTTTGGCCGGGGCAGAAAAGGACATGGTCCGGTTGGTGTTCACCACTTGATAATCTTCGCCGAATTTTCGTCTGATCGCAGACATGATGCTCGATCCACAACAGTTAGAATAAACACGCTAGAAGGGTGTCTTCCACACGTTCATCGCTCCACAGATCGACAACTTCACTTGCAGCCTTTCAGTTCAGATTATTTAACTGATATCCTCAAATTAATAAAATGTGTGGACGCGCAAAAAGTAGCTCAAAAACAGAGCAAGTGCTCCCGTGTCTTTCCCGCAACTTCTCTCAGTGTGGAGATGTATAGTGTATATGAACTGCGGCACTAAATCTGAACTGACGCGCGCTTCTTCTGCCTATACGCTGAGAGAGGGAGGCAGAGGTTGGGCAAATGCGCTCGTGTGTGTGTGTCAGTGTGTGTGGGTTCAAATCACTGAGCAGCAGTAGTATAGTGAGGAGAAAGGGGTCGTATATCTCTCGAGAGGGAGACTCGAGCGCGCTTTTGTCTGCTGTGGAATACTAGCATATAGTGCCATCTGCTGAGAACATATTGATCATAATATCCGCTCAAGGTCATCTAATAGGCTATAAGAGCTGTTTATCAAAATCTAATTTAAACCCAAAGTTACCAATTATCAAATACTCGAGGTAATTAAGCGATGTCAAAATATACATTAAAATAGGCCTATTCATGAAAAATTGTGAAAAGCTATTGGCTAGAAGTTTAGGGTAAATTAGGGCTCGACCACCGATGGTGAGAGGACCCTATTGTTTTTGCTCCGTTTCTTCTTCTTCTTCTTCTTCTTCTTCTTCTCCAAAGTGAATCGCTTTTTAGAGGGCCTTAACATGCTCGAAAACTCATGAAACTTTGCACACGCTTCAGAAGTGGTGAAAATTTACGTGTGATATGGTTTTCAAAATTGGGGGGGGGGGGGGGGGGGGGGGGGGGGGGGCAAATTCGGTAAATTATTGCCCCCACATTTTGCCCCGGCTCTAGGTTTCACGTACAGGTATGAAATTTGGTACATACATGTAATGACCCAATACCTACAAAAAAGTCTCTTGGAGCATAGCCCTAAACACAACAGGAAGTCATCTATTTTGAACTTCCTCCTAGATTTTGTGCATTTTTCGTAATTTCCTGATGTTGTACTTTAACAAACTCCTCCTACAGTTTTGATCTGATCCTCTTCAAATTTGGTGAGTGTAATCTTAAGGCCTTTACTAAAGGCGCCGGGTGGCGGTGGCAGGGGTGCGAGGGCCCTTTTCATCGCTGCTTGCAGCTTTAATTTTGTTTGTATTTCTGAACGATACGTCTTATTATGCTTGTTTCTGCAAAACACAATATACAAACACTTTCATGTTCTTATCCTGTACTTCTTAATTAATTATTTTTCTCAAAACTTTCAATTTTAGTCTATCCAAAAGAACAAAATAACTTAAAGGGGAAAAACAGATTTATAGAAGTAACTTATTAAATTAAAATAACTTTATTTTTAATAAATCTAAAATTATAATGGTCATTTATGTTTGGGTTTTGTACAATTTATGTTTTGATTAAGGAATTTTTATTTATCATCTCTCCAAAATGTATTTCACAACAGTAAAATTAGCCTACAATTGTCCATTTGTGTGAGTAGTATGTTAGTTTACAATTAACCATCAATCATTTTTTAAGAGAGAAAGTAACCAATAAAACAAAGCCTGAAGTGATTGAGAGTTTAAAAAAACACATCAATGGGCATCAATGAAGTTTGACATATTGATTACAAATATTTAACAAAACATATCTATAATTCTGAATTGCTTATTTTCATTTACTTCTTATTGTTTTCAGTAGGCTAAATCCAATTCATTCATACAAGATTGCTGCATGATTAAATTACATTTTGTCCCTTTTACATTTTTAAAAAATCTGAACAATAGATGCCCTTGCACATTTAACTAAACAAATGGCACAATGACATTGATTTATATAAGCCAGTTCAAGCAATAAGACAATGAATGACTAAAATTAGTTAAGTGAGTAGCCTATGAATATATATATCCTATAGATAGATAGATAGATAGATAGATAGATAGATAGATAGATAGATAGATAGATAGATAGATAGAGATCTGTATTATACACATGGCCTGATTTGAGGAAAAGGCAGGCTAAAAAAAAAAAAAAATGTGGCAGCTATTATGTAAAGAACTAATTCACACGCAGGACAAAGTCGCAGATGCTCAGGCACAATCTTCATTTGCATAGTGGCCCCCTACTTGACTAGTCCTGCCTGTATCCGTCTGTCTCCTCTCACGACCCGTCCGCTCAACCCATAATTCCCAGCGTCGGCACAACATGGAAGAGGCCAACAGCTGCAAGAGAACAATATTTTGGCTGTAAAATAACTCAAAGAATCGAGCGCCGGGATTAATTTGAACACTGCGAGTCGGCCGTGGTCATGAACAAGTAAGTGGGATTGCGTTTGTGCCATTTATTTGAGCCCGAGGTTGAAAAATGAGGGGTCGCGCACGACTGAAATCACAGCCGCTCAAGCGAGAGATGCATTTCAGCGCCGAGCATCATTGTTTCTGCTGCAATATACTGTGGCGATTAGCATACGCTTTAAGCATAAAAATTCGATCTACCTTTGCAGGCGTACATGCATACCAGTCTCTGCGTGCTCTTTACATCACATTTATCGCCGAATATTCTCGGCGGATTGTGTTACTGTGTGTGGCTATAATTAGTGATGGTGACGAATGGATGAATGGTCATTATATATCACACTCATGTACAGGACAAGAACGAGAGAGGCGGCATAATTACAACTCTAACATTATTATCAAAGAAAATGTACCCTGGAAGATCCCGATTCTCAGTGTATCAGGTTTCGTTTGTTGTAATGGTAGCGTAGTAAAGCGTGCGGTGTGGACATGGGCTGTTAGCAGTAGCTCTTTCATCTGCATGCTATTGCTGGCTAGCCCCGTTCATCACTTAGTTCAATAAAACGCTTCACTTTGGTTGTGCTTTTTAAGCTTTATCTTTAGTGTGTATTCCTGTGGAGAGGTATATGTACACACACGAGTTTATTTAAAATCTTGTGATATGAAGTTCTCACAATTCACTCGTTCGTGTTAGTTAGCCGTTAGCTGCTAATGGAGTCATTTAGACCGAGATGTGTTTGGTAATTGTGATGAACGACTAGATTAGCCGCATTTGATAAAAGATTACATTTTGACTCAGTTTAGCTCTGAAAAGTAGGAAGTAAACTTATAAACGATGTGAAACCAAAGCATCACTGCACCTAAACTTGCTTTAATTTATCATATCACATGTATTAAGAGACGGCCATATCAATAAGATTAAGTAGCTATCCATTAACGTTAGCTGATCACAATAGAGAACAATGCTGCGGCAATCCGCAGACTCGGAGCTTGGACCGTGTTTTATTTTCTGAAAAGATGATACATCTCATATTAAGGGTGTTTTAAGTATTTATTGAAACAATTTCCTGTGTGTTTCAGAATACAGAGTTTCATAGTCGTCCTTTTAAGCAAGTATCTCTGATCTAATGATGCTAAGGCTAACAGATTATCAAAAATGACTGATTTGGATCTTCACATGGGTTGTTTATATTTATTTCCTTGAACTTGTGCTTTTTTAACCCAATAATCAAAACTAAAGCTATTATTTTTAAATGATCACAATACTGTGAGTAATCTCCATCTTTTCCTTACTATTACATTTTAGACAGCCTTGACGAGACTGATTCTATAAATGTACCCCATTTTCACATTTAGACCATGCATATTATAAATAGCCCTGTCCATTTTGCAACAAAGAAATTAAATACAATATAAAACGCTTGCTAAGATTAAAAAAGATTAAGTTTTTTTTAAGTGATACAATGATAGTTGAAGTCATAGTCATTAGTGATATTGGTAAACACTAAATGGTGTTTTTTTAGCTTTCATCTCAACTGCTTCAGTCAGAAGCTCTGGAGTCTTTCTGACCTTTAAGAGGTCTTAAATTGTCAATGACCTGCAAATAAATTATAACCTTGATTTTAAATATATGATGTCTCTGGTGGTATAGCAAACCAAAGCAGCAGAGACTATGGCTGAATCCCAATTCTCTGTCTTACCCCTTCCCCTACCCCTACCCCTTCGTCTTACCCCTAGCCCTTCGCCTTACCCCTAGCCCTTGTCCCTCGAAAACTAAGGGGAAGGGGTAAGACAGAGAATTCGGATTCAGCCTATATCTGATTTTGCTTTGTCATAAAAAGCTGCATTACAATTACTATTGGTCTAGCCAAATCACATGACAGTATGTAATGCACATAATGTGCACAATTCCCTGAATCACCAGCCAGTGTAGTAACTGACATCAATTGTATTTATGGACCAGGGATAATTAAGAAAATGCATTGCATATTAAATACTACTAAACTTACTTTGACTATTCACTAGTGAATTTTTTTTCTATAAATAATTAATATACTACTCGGTAGTTTATGCATTAAGCTACTACGTTAATGTCCTAATCAGTCTCATATTTTCTTGTCTTCATAGCATATTTCATCAATGAACTTTGCCCTTTGGAAGACCCAAGCATGAGTATTATCCAGGACAAGCTAGGCAATGAGTTTTTACGGAACGGAGGCATGGACCCCAACTTCCCCCCCAGCATGATCATGTTCAGCCATTTACCTCCAGTGACCAGCTTCACACGCCTGACTTCACAAACCTCCATGGTGGATCTTCCCCAGGAGATGATCCTGAAGAAGGAGCGTGACTCTCCTGACCATGGTGGTGGCTTTCTCCACAGTATGGGTATCAAACAGGAGAAGCTCAGCGAGTTGGACTACCGCCTCCCCATGTATGCAACGGGAACCGGGACACCTGGAGGAAAAAGCACTGATATGCTGGACATGTCGCTTGGCAACCACCAGAATATACTTTTGCATGACCTAAGCCTTACCAATGTATGTCTAGATGATAAATGAGTTATCAATACATGGAGCACTCCATACTGTACTATACCGTCTATGTGGTTTTTATTTTAAGCTGTTTTCCTTTGCTTCATTAGCAGTTTTCTGGAAGACTGGGGAAAGACCCAAAAGAATCTGGACCTAGAAGAGGAAGAAGAGCAAATGGAGAAGGATCAGAGGGCAAAGCCAGAAGGAAACAAGGGGACTCTTCAAAGGTGTGTATGCCTTTTCATTAATCACTGTGTCATTTAAAGGGTCACAAAACTCTAAAACTGATTTTGACATGTTAACTGATATGAACAGGATGCACATCAATGAAAACAACAATAGCAGTCATTGTTTATTATTAAAGGTCCCCTATTATGCTAAATCCACTTGGACATAAATGTGTGTTGGCATCACCCAACAATAATAAAAATACACCCACTCATATTACTTATTATTTTATATATACTTATCATATTATTTTTTTAATCCCCAAGCAGTTTCATTAGACATGCTGTTTTGATTCTCTGAGCAGTGTGACATCATACTGCTCAGGCCCCGCCCCCACCGCTGACTGACAGAACTATATTACCATAGTGTCCATCCGTCTGCGAGTTATACTCTATCCGCCATTTTCTTTGTGCTCCAAGCAGCTGTAGCTACAAAAATGTCTCGTAAGCAATCCCGGTGTTCTGTGGTTGGATGTAAGAGTGAACATAAAGCCTTGTTTATACTTTCGCCTGGCTCCGCAGCGCGAGTCTCCGCAGACTGCGAGCGCACCTCCCCAAATGGACGAGGCATTTATACTCGACGTGCTCGCCGTTGTACTATTCTGTGAAACGACAGGGGGCGACTCAAGTAATTGCCCAGGCAGCAACATAGTGTCGGCCCACATCTGGGCCATGTGGAATCCACTTGTACCAGATGTGGGCCAAATCTTAACCATCAGGAATCAACGGTGAGAAGAAGAAAGTTCCACACGTGACAATGTTTATTTTAGAACATCACCACCAATACCACACTACAAAAAGAATCGTGTAAAATCCAGTAAACCCTGAGATTATTACTTGTGACATTAGAACAAAATGTGTGGATATAAAAACATGTATGTAGGTTATTATTATGCGCTGTTAGTTCACCTCTGCCTCTTTAGCTTTGCGTTTAGACACTTGTCATAAGTGTATGTTTCCTCAGTAAAGTAACACAAAAGTGTTGTTTGCATTTCCCCCATGATGCAGTCAGAGTTTGGGTTTGACTACCACCTGGAAAATATGGCTGCAACGATATTTAATATGTAACCACACATGCGGCGCATGTATGAGAGCAGTTTATGCACGGAACGAAGCGATGAGTTTAACAACTCTTGCAGCGCGGATCACAGTTTATTTCCGGACCGACCAGCGTGTTTAACTTATTATGGACATATTTCATTTACTCTAATGCTCCAAACATGAACCAGCATTGTGTATTCTATGCACACATATTTAATCATGTCTTCTTCAAATGAAATATATATGTGCAAATAAGGACACTGGTACAGCTACACGTCTAATCATGAACGCGATGACACAATGAATTATTCTGATACACAGAAGACAATGATGTAGACTGAAAATTCAACGAAGAATGGTCAAAAACATAACTATACCTTTATTCTTTCTGTTAAACTGATTAGTGTCATTTGTTCAGAGATTGTAGTGCTCTTAAAGGTGATAAATATTAGACCTTTTAAATGTTCTTCCTCCTTTTTCAGACCAGTAGCTCTACTATAATGCTGATTTGTTGATACTTCTAAGAATAATTTATCAAAACATATTTGATTTGTTCATGATAGATGTTAGTAGTCTTTAAAGAAAAGATTTGTGTAAGTTTGTTGTCATAAGGCTGTTTTGTTTTTCTACACATTTTAATATTCATTTGTCTGTATAATGAGTGTGTTGCAGGTATTTTATTGTATTTTATTGGTTGTTGTCTCCCCTCTTCCCACCCTATACACTCCCGCTTTACACTCCCATTTCTTGAGTCTTTGAGGTGTGAACGACCAGTGCTAAAACAGGGGTGTTTCATGACACTTTAAAGGTATAGTTCACCCAAAAACCCTCATGTCGTTCCAAACCCGTAAGACCTTCGTTCATCTTCGGAACACAAATGAAGATATTTTTGATGAAATCTGAGAGCTTTCTATCCCTCCATAGACAGCTACGCAACTGACACTTTGATGCTTCAAAAAGTTCATAAAGAGATTGATGACTGATGAACACATTGAATTTAGGCTTTATTTCATATATAAACATTGATCAGCCAACATAAAAGAAGCTCAACTGAACCTGCTTGACGCGCAAGAACAATCCTCTTTTGTGCTGCATAACAAACGAGAATGAACCTCATTGGTTCTCGCACGAACATGCTTGAGCTTCCGTTTACCAAAAATGATTGTGTGATTTGATGAATGTTTATAAGTGAATAAAAGCCTAAATTCAAAATGATTAAGAAAATGAAAATTGACTACTGAAGAAGTGTAAATTTATTTATCAACTTTTAACTCAACATTTACTTAAAACATAACAAATGCACCTATATCATGACCTTTCAAAAATAAAGTGGTGATTTAGGTAGTATTTACAATATATTTAATATAGGTATGTGTATATGTTATTTTATGTACAAACGTAACCCAGGTGCCAAGGTGGAGATTTTTTTTAATAGTGTCTGTGATTTAAATGTCATTCAAATCATGGTAGATAAATATTTCAGAAAAAATGAATAAATATCAAGATGCGTATTGAATGTATAACAAAAGGCTGAAAAAATGTAGTTTATTTTATTACACACAAAGTTAATACATTGAGAAGTTTTAATTTCTTTTTTGTCTACTTGCTGTTTTAGTCACTCATGCTGGATGGGGATTCTGGGCCCCTCTCTCCCAACTCTAAACCGCACATATGCGAGCACTGCAATGCAGCCTTCCGCAGTTCTTATCATCTGCGCAGACATGTGCTCATTCACACAGGTGAGCAGCTTATATTCCCAATTTCACTATCCTTTTCAGATTCAGACTCAAACAGCGTTCATGGGTTATTTTGGTGAACAACATTAATGGGAAAAAAATATTGATTTGTTTTTTTTATTGTACAGGTGAGAGGCCTTTCAGATGCAGTCAGTGTAATATGAGTTTCATACAGAAGTATCTGCTGCAGCGGCATGAGAAAATCCACAGTGGTGAGTCAGTCTACTTTTGTCTTATACTTGTCAAAAACAAATATTATGATAGTGCTGAGATTTATTTTTTCTTGCTCAACAGGGGAGAAACCGTTCAGCTGTGATCAGTGCAACATGCGCTTTATTCAGAAGTACCACATGGAGAGACACAAAAGAACACACAGTGGAGAAAAGCCATATAAATGTGATACCTGTCTACAGGTAAGTCCTAACAGAAAATGCTTTTTGACTTAATGAAAAATAATAATGTTCACAATAAAGGAAAGGAGAAAAAAAAGGCCACCTTATTTTTCAATGCAGAAGTAAGCTATTTCTTGGGAATGTTCAAACCTCCCATTCATTTTCCGCTATAGGTAAATTATAGGGTAAGCCAAAAGAATAACAAAGAGCAGTCAACAGTAAAACTATTGATAAATACCAGTTTGCAACATCAAGCAGCATAACGCACTGTTTTTGTTCAGCTAAAACAACTGGAAGTGTATTGACTTCCAAGAACATTGGTAAGCCTTGCATATTCATGTTACAAACGGCCACAACCAATTTTATGTTTAAAATAAGGTGGATACATGTTCTGGGTTCTTAAAAATGTATTCTTTACTTTCATGCTGGTTTCTCATGGTTTTGAGAACTTAATTACTTAAAAAACTACTTAATGTTTTATTTTCAAGAATTGTGAATTAGGGCTGTGCGATATAGCTAAAAACATTATCACGATATAATGTTTAAAAGTTTGAATTAAACCACTGTGTGGTCGCATCACCCAGCCCTAGTTTGAATTAACATTATGCTCATTATCGAAGATATGTATTCAACTCATTTTATGTATGAATTTTTTTTTTATGTATCCACATTAAGGCAAACAACAAATTATATTAGTTGTAGCAGTCAAAAATAAAATGTAAACAAAAATATCTTCTTTATCTTATATTCAGATAAAAAAGTAAGTGTTAAAGAAGCTCTTGAACTTAAACATAGAACAATCAAGGCAAACTTAGAGGTAGATCAACATCTGTAATAAGTAGGGGTGTAATGGTTCACAAAATTCACGGTTCGGTTTGATACGACACGGTGTCATGGTTCGGTACGTTTTTGATACAGCAAAAAGAAAGTCATGCCAAAGAAATTTCCTTGATTTAAAAAAACAAACAAATTTTAAGATAAGTTTAATGATAAAATGATTTTTAAATAAGTGTGAGTTTTCCTACATCTTTTAGTTTTATAAATGGGGATAATCTTTGTAGGATGAACAAATAATGGTTTGGCCATCACATTATAAATAACATTTATATATGGTAATTAATCATAAAAGATGTGACGTACTTGAAAGCATTTTACTATTCCTGCCAAACCTCCATAGTTACAGTTAGTGTTACTACATTAAATCCATGGTGAATATTGCTGATCTGTGGACTTAAAGCCTATAACTAGTTCATTCATGGCACAATGTTTCTCCAGGTTTCCACGTCAGCGCTGTTTGATCCGTTAATAACGGAGAAATTTGAATGCTTCTCATTAGATCTTGCAGCGATTGTTATTACTTCAGTGGCGAATTCAAATGCTTTCTTTACTAGATCTCTTAGCGCTGTGTAGTAACGGTGTCGCTTCATCAAGATCGGTTACCGACAATGGTGTACCGTCGATAAATGCCGATACCGTTTTATCACCCAGCACTAGTGTGAATTAACATATGCTCATCATCGAAGATATGTATTCAAGTCATTTTATGTATGAATTGCATTTTTTTTTTATGCACTTTTGAATAAGTTAATTGTTTTGGACAAAATAATGAGCATCAGGAACCCTTTCTTTCTTGCTCCATAGTATTTCTCAAGGACGGATCGATTACTGAAGCACAAGAGAACCTGTGGAGAAGCCATAAAGAAAGGTCTGGACCCAGGGATGTTGGACCTTGGAGACGAGGACGTGGGACAAGGCAGCTACTTACTCACTCAGGGAAACACCAGCGCCCAACCACGCAAGAGGGGCAAGTCCAAAAATGGCAATGACGGAGGAGAGCGGCGAAGGAAGAAAGGAGCAGCTGCGGGAGGAGGAGTGCAGATGGCACGAGGACTCAGCCCACATGACTACACTTTGGACATGCCCAGTGGGTCAGGGGCATCTTCTTCAGGGGCTCTGGCTGAGACGAGCATGGACCACCAGCATGGACGCACACCCAAGCTTGTCTTTAAGAAAGGTGGCCACAAGGGAATGGATAAGGGTCAGGTTTCTGTGGAGGAGGTCAACCATGAGCAGAAGCTGCTGGCGCAGAAGCAAGGCTCTATGGACCTGTCTGGAGCCGGAAGTATGGATGGTCTCAGCCTCCTCCAAACCTCCGGTGGCCCCAAACAAGGAGGTACCAGCAGCAACTACGACGATGCAATGCAGTTTTTGAAAAAAAGACGCTACCTGCATGCTGCAAACAGCAGTGCTGCAGCTGACTTCAGCTCTGTCCACCTTCCGCAGCCGACGGTCATCCAAGGCGGCATAGGAGAACCAACACTAGCCTTGCTTGACACCTCGCCTTTGGTAAGCGTTGACAAGCATGACAAATCAGGGATCCCAGATGAGGTGCTGCAGAGCCTGTTGGACCACTACAGCCACAAATCTGATGGCTCTCACCACGATGTGACATTTGATCTGCAAGATTCACACCATGTGGAATTGCAGCCTGCCTCCACCACTTCTGAACTGGGCCAGGATGAGGGATCTCCTGGCTCTGGAGACAAGAGTGGGGTGATGAACGAGTACTCCAAGTTCTTGCTCCAGACCCTGGAGAGAACCAGCCATAGCAGCAGTTTCATTTTGGGCCCGTCCGGACCCTTCCCAAACCTCCTATCATCTAGCAGCAGCCCTGTTAGCGCACTCTTCCCAGAAAAGAACATCTACACCACCTCGCCACTGGATTGTGGATTTGGACAGCCCGTTTCCTCCCCTCTTGCACCTTCCTCTTCAACTTCCCTAAGTAAGTCCCATTTTGGTATGCTGGTAGGTTCTCCATCACCCTCCCATGCCTCACCATCCTCCCAGCAGGCCTTTCATCTCAGCAGTCTGGAGCCAGTCCCTCACCAGCAGCTTACTCCATCTCAAGAGCTCACCGACCAGCTGGAGAAGCAGCATTCGCCACCGTACTCTCTCGCAACTCAGGAGCTGACCAATGGCAGCCAGAAAGACCAGCAGACCAAGGACGGCAGATCTTCGGTCAGTGGCAGCAACAACGGGAACGGCACCGTTGGCGGCTCATCTAATGGCTCTGTCTATCCTGACCTCGCTGCCCTGGATCCGTCTAAGGAAGTGGACATGCGTTCCACCTACCAGATAGAGAACTTCGCCCAAGCCTTTGGCTCTCAGTTCAAGTCTGGTTGCCGAACCCCACTAGGTTACGGCGGCGACCCGCGAGTGGGTGTCACAGAGGTCGACCACAGGATACAGCGGACTGAATTCTCAGGGTATACTAGTCTCTTAGCAGATGTCAACGAGCCGATTAGCTCAGGATCCAAAACCCCCACAAGCCAAAGCTACAGGTAAAGGTTAAGGGAGCTCACCTGACCCTGTTATGTGGGATGAGGACTGTCTCTAATGCTTCCCTCTCCTTGCTGAGTAAAACTTTAATTATTACACTGCCATTAAATGTCAATAGAAGACGTTACCAGGGAAGGTCTACAAGACCTCAGATGCAATTTTTCATGTTTTTTAATGTGTTTTAGTCTTTTTGTTTTATTAGTATAGTGGATGTAAGGCTAGAATTAAATGAAATTTCCAGCGATGTTAGAGGCTAGCGAAGGACTTTTTCAGAAACCTTGTATGTCTTAGCAATCATAGTCCAGTTATAAGATTAAGTTAATAATGGAAGATGATTTACAATAATAACAGATGTCAGGGAGTGGCCCAGTATTCAATGGCAAAAAAATGTATTGTCTGTTACAATGATCTAAAGTATTACTCAGGAAAAAGCAGTAACTTTTTTAAACAGGGTTTGCTAGCGCCCTTTTTTTTTACAGGTGTACTTTTTTAAATGACAGTGAAGCTTTTTGTTTTCGAAATTCCTTGAAGAAAAAGACAAAGCCAATCGGGAAACTGCGTGTTCAGTGGAATGACACTGGTGACCTTTCCACTTCTTGTGCATTTGTAAAGTTTATGGTACTTCTAATATCAATGTGAAAACACTTTCATCCCTAAGGGCCATGTTTAAAACAAAAACGTACTGGTAGTCAAGTAGGCAGATACAAACATTCTTGAGTATGTAGATATTTATTTGTAGCTACATGGAATTTGCATAACTAATGTCTCAGGGTGAGCAGTGATTCTTATCCCCTTCTTTAAACTTTACTTTTTGTCAGCTGACATCACTTTGATCTCTCAAGGAATCAAATAAGCACTTTTATAAACCACTGAAAGCAAGAATTCAGATTCAGGACACGTAAAACTATTATTTTTGATGAAGAAAGCTGTGATTTTTTTTTTTTTTTTTTTTTTTTTAAGTGGGGGAGGGAACGGCAGATTTGCTATGACAAAGGGCATTTTTGAATATTCATTGGAGGGTATAGGTGATATTTTGTTCCTTTAATTGAAAACACTGTTATTGGACGTGAATGCCACTTTTTTGTAGTTGTGGGCTACTCCGAAGCATTTTTGTGCTGAAGGTGTTCAGGTATCATGACTATTTGACTTGGGCTGAGCAGCATCATTTGGAGTTCTACCTCTTATAGTGTGGTTTTGAATTTAATGCCTGACACAATTGCAAGCTTCCCTTTTTAAATATTTGGAGGGAAGAGAAACCTAAGAAGAACCTAATGAATCGGAAGTAAAGGACCTAAACCTGTGGTGTTTTTGTTTTTAAATGAGCAGTGAATTAGGAAAAGACTTCATGTTGAGACGAGGTGTTTTTTTCCCAATGCAATTTTTGATGTCCTTTTGAAAGAGTGGTGGGCTGCTTTGTCTTCCTGGTTTTTGGCCCATGCAGTAAGACTGTGTCCCGCGTGAGGCCTTTCGGTGGTCTTGCCGTGTTTCCCTGCCTTTTACGTAAACCTGTCCCAGAGAAATGCCATGGGTGCGATGCTATCAAGAACAAAGTCTGAATGCTGCACTCCAAACTCGTTCCATGCTTTTATAGAATGAAATAAAAAAAAAAATAAGGAAAAAAGAGTGGCGTGAAGAATAGGATTGACCTTAATATACCTCATATCATTGTAAAAATGAGAAACCAGGGACATGTTTCATGTAGTGGAAATATTGTATTGTGTATAATCCTTTAATGCCACCTGTGTTTACAGTTAAAGCTGATTTCTTGGAATACAAATGTACTTTTTTTTTTTTTTTTCTGTTAAGCGGTGATGCCAAGCAGTGTTTCATTGTAGAATAATCCCTAGAATTTCATGAAATCTCTCGTTTCCCCCTTGTTTTTGTTACTTGCCATTTGTTCTTCTGATATGATTTCTAGAGAGACTTTGTTTACAATAATGTACAAAAACACTAAAAATGTTTTTGTTTTCTTTTTGTTTCTGATATGCATGATATGAAGTTGTTTTTATGGCTTTCTTCTGATCACTATTGCACCAAATGTTTGTAGCATATATGTCCCCGACTTCAGTCTCATTTGTCACAGGGCTGTACGTGTCAGATGACTTTATAAATGATTAGGTAAGCCAATAAAAACGTTTTGTTATTAAAAAAAAAATAAAAAAATTTATCATATTTGTCCAGATAAGGTTAGTGAAGTAACTTCATGACAGCTAATGTCAAGACAGGAAATGGGAATGAGTGTTTTCATGCTGGGATGTTTTCTTTGCTCTTAGTAATGTGGGAAAATGGAATGTGCAGGGTTTTTTTTACTGAGCTTATAGATAGAGGAAAAGGTGTGTAAGCATAAGGCCAATTAAAAAGATATTTGTGCTACAGTGAATATTAATGTAGATATTTTTCTAGTATACCACTGTTGGCCAAAAATTAAATGACATCAAGGTAAGAAATGAGGATAATAATTAGCTGATGACAACTTGTTAGAAGTGCTATGGAGAGTTGAATTCTTCTTAAAATCTAAATATTAAAACAAATATTTTGAATTAGATTGTATACATTATAGTATAAAATGTAGTTGCGTTACCATTTGCCAAACTTTTATTCTTAATTCACATACACATTATTTACTCAATTCAATTTCGATGGCAATTCACATACAGTTGCATAAAAATACAAATATTTGAGTTTACCAAAATATATTACATATAGAACAAAACATTTTCGTCTGTAGCTGTCAATGCAACAAACCATGGTAGACTGTTTAACATCCTTGCCATAAGGATATTTACTGAATCTTTATCTGTTCTGTACCACTAGGAGGCAGCAAAATAGCAGGTCTTTTATAAAGGCCCCTTGGCACAAATTATTTTGTTGCAGCAAAAAAGATATGCGTATCAGACCAAAACAAGTGATTTACCATTTATTTATCTGACAAGGAAAAACCATGTCCTGTTATTGGATGTTGTCAAATGTGATGATTTTTTAACATGAGTAAACATCAGTTCTTCTGGGCAAGGCTTTACTGGGGACCATAAATATTGATGGGAGTGTGTGAATTGACTTGACATTTATATCAGTTTAGGTCAACTTGGGTCAGATCTTTTTTGAACTGTAAATGTATCTGTTATGACACTATTGGTATAAAATGGACAGAGGACCATACTGGTAAACCTACAGAAAAATGAAACTTTATTCATGTTTTCATGATTGTAATCCTTAGTGGAAAAAAGTTATCAAACATAAAGTACAGTACAAAGGGCTTTGTTTTATGAGCTTGTACAAGGAGATTTCATGTTGTGGGAAACCGGAAATTTACTTAGTTTACTGATTGGACATAATTATTTTTCTTTGTGTGTGTGTGTGTACATTTCCTCTGTGAAGCTATCAAATGTATATTATAGTCTGAACCAGGTCGCCCATGTATCTCAATCAAAACAGACCAGGTGAATAATGGCTGTACTTAATTTGTTCTTTATTTGCCATCGGTAAAGAATGGGTTGGACTTCAGGTAAGTGAGTCAGTGACTTAGCAACAGGACAATTTCATTTTCCAGTAAGTCAGACTTCACTGTTATGATGCTTTGAACTTTGGTCAAAATTTACAATAGTCTATTTCATTATATTTTTAGCCTTTCATTATATGACCAATGGTTTCGTCAACAGCTATATTTAGTCTGTTACTACATTAAAAACATTATAATGCCTCTGATTCAGCTCTTGTTACCAAAAAGTAATATAAAAGTTAGGCTAAATAATAAATATGAAGTCTGTCACATGTTTTAATAGTGATTTAGCTGGACTGATCTGATACTAGCACATTACATCTCAGAAGCGGGACAAAGTTCATTAGGTGCTCTAGATTAATAAAACACTTAATTACAAACACTTGATTATGGGACTTTAATCTATGACTATGATTCAGTCTGATCTACCATTTGTCACAAACTGTCATATGGCATTTGAGCAGTGATGTTTTTGCAGGAAGTGTTAGGTACTTATTTTGTGTGTATTCACTTCATTATTCTGTATCTAATATTGGCACAATTTGGCATTGTATTATCACTCAGTGATATAACAATGTATTTTTTCAATAGAAGGTTATACCATTAATATATGTTATAGGTATAATTTCACTGTGCATCAGCAGCCTTTGTTCATTTTCTTATCAAAAGTTTGGTGTCAAAGGTCCCAAAATTAATCGGGTATATAAATCATTAGGTTAAAAAATAACTTACAGACATAAGCCTGATCAAGTAATAAGTTGTTGTAATTTTAGTTTAAGTTTTATTCTGATTAAGTGTGCATGTCATCAGTGCAATGATGCAGTTGGTTAAGTAAAGAAAAGTGAAATTAATAATATACTGTAATTTGTCTACGTTGAGGCATATCTCTTCGGAATTTAGGGACTGTTTCCAAAGAATTCGTATGTGTCAATAATCATAATGTATTGTTTAGCCTACGCTTAAGCCCTGTTTACACCTGGTATTAAAAAAACGTTTTCAGTGGTTTCAAGTGGACGACTCTACATACAGGTGTAAAATAGCTCTCTGACCCCTCATAGACAGCAATTTATTTGGCACTTTCAAGGCCCAGAAAGGTAGTAATGACATCGTTAAAATAGTCCATGTGACTACTGTGGTTCAACCTTAATTTTATGAAGTGACAAGAATACTTTTTGTGCGCAAAAAAACAAACAAAAATAACAAGTTAAATCAACAATTTCTTCTTGTCTGTAATTAAATGGCTGTCTAGCTCTCGGATTTTATCAAAAAATATCCTAATTTGTGTTCCGAAGATGAATGGTCTTACGGGTTTGGACAGACATGAGGGTGAGTAAATAATGAAAGAATTTTCATTTTGGGTGAACAAACCCTTTAATAAAAGGTGTTAAACAGGGCTTTATTTAAAAAACGTGCAAATGTAATTAAGTATATATTTTAATATTAATATTTAAACATCTTCAGTCAACTAACTTTAGTAGGTGTGTTCTATTTAAAGCTGCGCTGCGCAGACCGATCAGTGTATGAAATCAAAATCAAAGTACCGCGAGAGCAACTCAAAAGCGTAGAGAGCCATCTGCTCTCTAGTCGCTCTCGCGGTACAAGGGTAACTGCTTTACCCTTCCAGGAGGCGTGGCTTTGCCCGTCGACGTCAACGACCGTCATTATTCATCTTAGCGCTGCCCCTTGATCACGGCGTTTAAACTGGGCTTCCCAACACCTTCTAATCACTGAACTGAGGGCAGTGCCAGACAACCTGTCACAGGAAGATCTGCTTAATTCTTTACGGTGTCCTATTTCTTATCATACGTTTTGCACTGACACTGGGACTAAAATCTGAAAATGAATATAAAACTCAAGACACTTCTGATCTTCGGCTTACTGATTGCTCTGTCTACACAAGAAGGTGAGTGTTTTTCTTTCCTATAATAAATTGGAATAGAGAAATTTGGAAGGAATGTCATATTTAGTTTAAACAAAAAAGTAAAAGTTCCTTTAAGCTACTGTAGAATATTTTTTATGGACATCTATATTTTTGGATTGTTAAATCGTGATTACAAATTGGTTTACACATGTTTTAAAAGATGATTGTTGTAAATGTTGTCCTGTTGTTAATGATTTATGAATCGGACGTAAAATTTTACCTTCACTTCTTAGCTTAAGTTTATTACTTAATAATTCACTATTTTATGTGTTAACATGGAAGATTTGTCATTTCAGTGCAAGGATTTTGAGCTTAGATTTAATATTAATCTAAGTGGAATTATTAATAACCGGACAACTTTGAGAAAAATAATTCACAGTTTTGGATTGTTTGAAAGTTTTTGTTTAAAGGTGATCTACACATATAGCAATAGAATTACAGTTTAAACTTTTGTCATTGCAAGTAATTAATAATCCTAAATCAACACTGGGATTTTCTGTTATTTTTCTGCAGAT
Source organism: Abramis brama (assembly GCF_963993115.1). NCBI lineage: Eukaryota > Metazoa > Chordata > Actinopteri > Cypriniformes > Leuciscidae > Abramis > Abramis brama. The sequence goes on along the minus strand of NC_139976.1, from coordinate 19,976,189 downwards.
AGGCTGGGCAGTTGGGTAAACCATTTATTAGAGTTTTCGATCAGTGTGTTTTAAACTGTAATTCTTTACTTTTCTAAACTTACTAAACTAAGTTATCAGTGAGGGGTAGGGTGTTGATGTGGTAGCCTATGTAAGGTTTTGTTTTGGGGGGTCTTGTCACACCATATCTAGTCATTTCAGTAGATAATCTTTGAAAAGCCAATAAAAAAAAAAAATGGTCAGGACTTTGAAAGCAATAAAATGTCAGCAGTTACTCAGACCTCATAAGGAATTAAGATAACAAAGTTCACATTGCCATTTACCAGCAAGGAAGTGCCAGCTCAAGGTTAACTACTACAAATTAGTTGAATGTCTTTTGCCCAAATAAAACAATCAAAAAGAATCCAAACTACACATTCACTACAAGCATAATATATCTAATAATGTTTTTCCACCCCTATAAATGTTTACAATAAATAAAACAGCAAATATATCTGAGGTTGCTCAACTAGTCAGATTATCAATTTGACCTCTTCAATAATCATTATATATTTGTTTCTTTTTGGGGGTTTTGTATCCAAGGAAATCTAGTTTCTAGTTTCTACAGCAAAGATGGATTTCACCTAAAATACAAATAATGAAAAAGAATAGTCTTTATGGATAAACAGAAAGGGCTGTGCTGAAGACTCATTAACAGCAGCCTGCTTAGCCCCCCTCACACCAAATGATATGGATGGATAAGCAGAGCATTATGCTAATGTTTTTCACTGTGTTTCCTGGTTTAAATATTTAATGTTCTTCTTCCAGTGTCTTGTTCTACAGTACATATACTTTTTGACTATACACAGGTTTTTTTAAACACGTTTTTTTTTTTTTGACAGTAGTTCTGGTATATTGTTTTGTCTTTGCACATGCATGGTCTTTCTGCTGCCTCCCATAATATTCAATCTTCCACCACAGAGGCTTTGGATAGTAGTGGATCAGTCACATCTGCCACTACAAATGCTCCTCCCAGCACAGCTCTTACCAGCACAAATGCTCCTACCAGCACAACTGCTGCAGTCCCAACCACCACATCAGCAGGTACGCTCATATCCATAATCAGAAACCCTACCAGCAGGCCTGCATAGTAACTTTTAATCCCCATAGTTCCCCTTTTAGGATATAGTTCACACAAAAATTAAAGTAGGCCTACTGTCTTTCTGTACAATTGTGTTGATGGTTAATATTTTTGAATATTTTTGAATATTTCTTAATATTCACCATCGACTTGTTCATGGCAACGGCAACGGCATATATCTCTTTTGCTATACTTACAAACGCAACTGGTGCCATCTTGCGTCTCAGTTACCAATACGGGTTATGTGGAACAAAATTCCGTATTCTGTAAAACAAGTTGTATCGCTCTCAGTACAAGGCTTCTGTATATGCTTTGTTACATCTTGAGCTGTTTGATTCAAGATGCCTTCAGAGGATCCACTAAAGATGAGCATAACCAATGTCCATCGCATATGCAGATTGATATCTAAAAGTTTATTTTTAAGTTTAACTGTAATATTGTTGTAGTGTTTCTTCTTGTTCTAGGCCAGTTGTTTTGTACATTGTAATTGACTATTTGTTTGAGCGGAAGCTGTAAGATAAAATACAGGTAAAGGTATATGATTATTTAAACTCAAATCATTATTTCTTTTCTATGTATTTATTGTTGAGTAGCTGTATATTATGTGGGATATTGTACCTACAGTCATCTGGTCATTATCACGAAACATACTTCATCAGGGTGATATAAGATTGATAACCCTTTTGGAGTTTATTGTGGTCTTTCAGCAACCTCCCCTAACATAAAACCTTTCCCCAAAGGTCCTACGAGTACTGGTACTTTTACCACAGCCACAACATTCAATTCTACAGACAATACTCCTGCCAACACAAAAACTGCTGCCGCCACAACTACTACAACACAAGGTAGCCTACTCCCATCTCCATAGTCCGAAGCCTACCAGCAGGCCCAAACATAACAGCTATTAATCATTAAGAAGAAGGCATCCTTAATCTGATCTTAGCTCTCTGGATCACTCCATTCGGATGGTTCCATCACATCATTCACTTGTCTGATATTTCTTAATATTCGCTGTCATCCATGGCAATGGTGTATAATAGTCTGCTTATTCGTGTAACTGAAATGGCGCTACTTTCATGTGTCGTATAATAAGTGGGACGGTTGCACTTTATTTTATAGTACGTGTACTTACAGTGTACTTACCTAAGAAAGTACTGGTCCATATAAGGTAACTACATGAGTTAAGGTTAGGTTTAGGGGTAGGTCCATGGTTAGTACCTAATTATTACCCAGTTATTGTAATAACTATAATAATTCATATTAGTATTAATATTAGTATGTACATGGGGAATAGGACTGTATAAAGTGCTACCAGTGGGACAATGTGCCTTTACAGTCATTTGGTCATTATCACAAAACAAACGCCTTCAGGGTGATATGAGTGATTATCCTTCGGAGCCCATATCCTCATGGGCAGCACTCCGAAATATAGCGAAACTGTGTGAGCTCAATTCAAAGCTCAAGGTTCTTACCCTGTTGGAGTTTATTGTGGTCTTTCAGCAACCTCCCCTAACATAAAACTTTTCCCTACAGCTCCTGCGGAGACGAGTAATGGTACTTTTACCACAGGCACAACATCCAATTCTACAGATGATACTCCTGCCACCACAACTACTATGTCTACAACACAAGGTACTCACACCTCCATAGTCCAAAATCCCACTAGCAGGCCCAAAGGCTACATAGCAACTTTTATTCATAAGAAGTGATCCCTTTAAGTTTCAAAAAGGACAAAAATCCTAGAAGTGTCATAAAGGGATCCATATGACTTTCTTTCAAAGTTGCACATCCGCTTATTATAAGCAAATTTGGCTTTGTGTTTTCTAGTTGCTCATATATTTGGACAGTCATGGATTGTGTTTCATTGGGCTTATTTCTAGAATACAAAATGTCTGACCGCTTTATCATTATTTAGTGTGTGATTATGTTTCTCTGTCTAGTAATGCCACTGCTAGTGTACTTTTCAACTGAAATGGTGCTGTTATTCGTGCTAAAGATGCATGCATTTAAAGACTGTTACTGAACCCACAAACTGACTGTAACTATTTTTCACATCTAAAGTAATTTGATTCAGCATCGAATGCCATTGCAAGCTGCAACAGTAAGACATTTCTTAAAGTGCCCCTATTATGCTATTTTAAAGTTTCCTAATGTTGTTTTGGAGACTCCTACGACAGGTTTACATGCATCAAAGGTCAAAAAACTGTTTCATTTTCTCATAATATACATTGCACATCACCACATTTTCAATGATTCTCAAACGACTCGTGAGATGAATCAAACTCTCTAAATCCCTCCTTTCCACAAGCTACTCTGCTCTGATTTGCCAGACAGCTCAGTCTGTTGTGATTGGTTTACTGCGTACAGCGCATGTCGAAAAAAAAAGCCCATTGCCATAACAATGTCTGCTGTCCTGAGGCTTCCTACACCGTAAACTAAAGACAGTAACAAACAATGACGCTGATTTTACCATATCAATCCGAGCGCGAGTCCGATGATGAAACACTGGAAGAACTAGTTATTCAACCCGAACCTCCATCACTAGGATGACTCGAGCACATGATGCTGGACTCGAGCAATCCTGATGGACCTGCAGCAACGCCATGGCGTGCACGGCAGAGGCGGCTTCCCCATAGGCCTTGTAAGCCTGGCCGGTTAGGTCTGACGAGTACTTACAGGCCCGGGAAGGGAGACACTGTTCTCCATGCCAAGTGGAGTTAGGGCACAGCTGCATAGCAACGGCCCACTCCACTGGCGGGATACGCGTGTATCCCTTAGCCTCCCTGCCATCAAGGGTCGTGAGGGAGGAGGAGCCGCCGGAACGGTTTCTGGCAGTAAAAGGTGCCGTCTACGTCCCCTACGTCCTCGTACACTTCCAGGAAGAAAGGCACTGGGGTGGGTTGCTGAGAACCAGCGCGCACCACACCGAGATACCAATCATCGAGGGCTCGGGACACGGTGGAGGGTTCCACACGAGCCCGATCCTGTTGGAGGCCCGGGAAAGCATGGCCATCATCTCCGTGTCCATCTCGGGCACCGTTGACACACCCGAAGGAGGCTCTCTCCTCACTGGTCATTTTTTAGGATTCTTTACCTAACCTAAGTCTCTGAGACCATGACAACTTGCACTTCTGGAGACTCCAGGTAGGTTGCAGTTCTGGAAAATGGTGGCGCTGGAGACTTAAGGGTTCCTGATGGTTTCACACTTAATTCTTCACCTTAATTCTTAATTATTTTGCAGTTAACATGTGTCTTTTCTTCTCCACCTGTTTTTGTCTGACCCTGCTGACCCAATGAGTATTTCACTTTCCAATGGTCATGCAATTGCAATTTCTAGTATTGCATCCTTCTCATGGGGATTTAATCATTTTTGACTTTTCAGTCAAGTTAAATCTTTTTCTTTGGCTTATTTTATCTGTAAAAGAAAACGTGCCTAATAATTATGCACACCTGAATATAAGGCGTTTTTCATTTCCAGCCTTCATGAACAATTATGTATTCAATTCAATTCAATTCAAATTTATTTGTATAGCGCTTTTCACAATACATATTGTCTCAAAGCAGCTTTACAGAAAGTGCATTTCAGAAATGTACATAGAAAAATACAGTTAGTTAATCATGTATTAATTTAGGGCATAATATATCGCCAGCATTGAGTCGTCTCTTCACAGGCGTCGAGTCGTCTCTTCACGGGTGTTGGGGCATCTGAAGGTTCCATGAGAGGCTGGATACAAATACTAGCGTCCCGAGATAACGACAGAAAAGCAGATGGGAAATAATTAGCATAGCTGCTGTTCATAATATTAATGCATTCGATATGGTTCAACTGTAGTATAAAAGGTAGTGTTATGCGAACGCTTGGCTAAAGTGATGCGTCTTTAATATAGTTTTAAACTGGGACAGCGAGTCTGAGCCTCGAACAATATCAGGAAGGCCATTCCACAGTTTAGGAGCTAAATGTGAAAACGCCTTCCCTCCTTTAGTGGACTTAGATTTATATATCACTTATAAATGATTAAATACAAAATGAATAGTAGTTATTACGAATAATATGGTTTGGAATTGGTCAAATGTGCCTGGAAAACAAATATGATCAGAAAATCAACGTGCCTAATAATTCTGCACGCACTGTATATTCCATATATTTAATATATATATATATATGCAAAAAACATATTTGTACAGTGATATAGTAACTGCAATGTAAATTACTATAAGGGTGGTTCTGGATTGACAAGCTTAATTATGTGTATGTCACAAAGTCTTCCAATTTACCTTGTCATTTTGGTGGCTGTTTTCAGCTAGCTTCAGCATAGAACCTTAATGTTTCTATGTCATACCAGTGTTTAACACAGAATTATGTGTCTAATTCAAATGGATCAAGGGAATGTAGAGCAGTTTGTCACTGCTCTGCTTTCGCACTGCTGCTGGCGGATTCACAGTTTAATTGGATAGTGCCATTTCGTTACAAATGCAATTGTGAAATATTTGCCTTTTGGAGTTTCCTATTTGCTCCAATAAAAACAGTGCCTAATATGGGGTAAGGGGGAAGGTCTCCCTCGTTTCACAGATTGGTCCACTCGACCGGCTCACCGGGAATGTCCCGTTGTTTCTGATGGCCAGTACATGCCTGCTGTGAACTACTCAATCATTTGTTAACTGGATCAACTGATTCATTTAAGACATTGCTACACAATGAACTTGCCAAGGTGACACTATAGGGCAGATGCCTAGATTTTCAGTGAATAATAACCTAAATTTCTGGTCTGTTCATTTAGCTTTGTAAAACTTGGAATATACCACATAGGTCATATGGACTACTTTTATGATACTGGTGCTTTGAGCCTCTTTTAAAGCTTGAAAACTTCAGTCCTGTTTGTTGTAATTTAATGGAAAAGAGCAATCAGTGTAATAGTTCAGAATTTCTCCTTTTATGTTACGTAAAAAACAAGGGTTCTACGAGCTAGGGTGACATGAGGGTGATGCTGACGATACAACCAAGTCTCCTGGTCTGCAGTCATCACGTCTAACTAAGGCAGTGTACATTGTAGTTTATGTAGTGAGAAGTGTCATTTTAGAATATAACTATATAATTTCCAGATAATAATTTAATATAATCTTTAAACTTCTGCTGGAGAAGATCATTTACTAGTTTCCGCGTTAAAAATGGCATTATGTTTTTTTTTTTTTTTTTTTTTTTTAGGTGCCTGTGCATCAAGTCCTTGTGTTGGAGACAGTATCTGTGAAGAACGGTTTAATGACTCGTTTGCTTGCATCTGCTGGCCTGGACTGGTTTATCTGACAACAGGGTGTAGTCAAGGTATGCTCAGTTTTGAATCATCAAAAAATAAGTGCAGATGTGTGACATAAATATGCATAAAACAGCCACCGAGCAGCCTGTTGTATAGAAATTAAGCTTAATTCTGAATCAAACTGCCATCATCTGCTTTCCAGTGATCTGAGAATATAACAATACAAACACAAAAACTTCAGGCACGACTGAGTATTATACCTTGCTTTTTTACCAATTTATCAATGAATATATTCACTTATGTTATACTCTTTTTTTAACAATTGCAGCTAAGATGTTCCCTGGTAATTTAACTTTGTACAAGACATTTCAACAAGGCATGGATGACAAAGCATCTGAACTGTTTCGAAAGCAAGCAGATCAGATTGAGAAAGCGGTAAGAGACTGAATTTCCTTTTGATTTGAGGAGAGATTCAGTCCTAACCGACACTGTATGGCAGCATCATGTCAGCTTAAAGATTTTCCATTCTTCCTATTGTGTAAAGGATGAGTGGTACAAATAAATGGTTAAAAATAAGTAACAGCTAATTTCAACCCAAAATACAGCTCAGAAACATTCTGAAAAATGAAAAAGGCTACATTGATTCCACTGTTTTGAGTCTAAGGTGAGTACCAGTTGTTATAATTTCTTTTAAACATTTAACTGAGGCTGAGCTTTTGGTTTTCTTTTTATAATTGTTATTTAACTGAGGCTGAGCTTTTAGTTTTTTAATCATTGTTCAAAGTAGAGGGTTTTAATTTGACCCCTAGATAAAATCTAAAACTTTTAACAGCATTTTGCTTCCCCACAGGAATTATTTCATATAAAATAAGTTTTGTTGCATGTGTGTTTTTCATCATAATTTCATTGTACCCATTCTTTCAGTTCTGGCAGTATAATTGCAGTTGTGCAGAATTTTTTTGTCTTGTCATCCAATGCCACATCTGAAAACGTTCAACAACTGATTAAGGAAGAAATGAAAAAAGAAATCGAAGAATTCGCTGGATTCGATCGTATGTTTCTACGGCTTCTTTTAACTGGTTTACCTTCAAGAATATTTAAATGTTTAACCATTTAAAAAAATTAGGAATGAAGCATACATTAGTCAATTTCTATAACTCATTTACTCAAATCACAGGGGAAAGTCTGTGTAAGCTTGCCATTTGTGACGACTCCACCACAATCTGTAGTGAAGAAGGGCTTGGTACTGCAACATGTACTTGCAAAGAAGAGTACATCAGCTCAGAATTCACACCCTATTCCTGCATATGTAAGTATTTTTGTTTCACTGTTATTTGCACAACTTTGAAACATTCAGACTGGTTCTGATAATTTTACTATTGTGCTCCCATCTTTTTACAGCTTGTCCGAATGGGGAAAAAGCAGTGAAAAACAAATGTGAAAAGTATGCACTTGCATCATTTCATTAGAGATTTTCATGATTCTATATGTAAATTTCATTATTATTTCATAAATAATTCTATTAAAGTTTTTCCAATGTCGACTAAGGACCTCTATAATATAACATACTCATTAGGCTCACCCATGAAAATGTTCAAGCCCATTGAATTTAAGTGATGGATCTGTAACTGGTTTTATTCAAATCAAATATTATTAATTATGATTGAATCAACCTGAATACATGAGATTACACTAATAACAGAAATAAACAGGAATAGCTCCGTAAAGAAACAGCTGCTTGTATTTAAATTTTACAGTGCCAAAACATAAATGTAATGTAATATATGTCATTATGGGTGTTGTGGTTGCACAGTATCACTTAAAGCTGTTTTGCTTATTTTAGGTGCTCATTTGGCTTTTCTGGATTTAATTGCAATGATCGTAAGTAATCATAATCGCCATCATCAGAATCAAGCTGCATCTTCTCTGGTATGCTCAGTTATTTTGAGGAACATTTATGCATCTCTGTGCAATGAAAATTCTCGTTACAGCATATCTTTTGGTTGTGGTCGTGGTGTCCACTGTATTGGGTGCATTGCTGATCATCTTTATTGTGGCCCTGATAGTTGTAAGCTGCAGGTGAGTGTCAAGGACACATTTTCTGTGTCTGTTTACACAAACGTTCTATAGATGCAACACATTCATTTTTGTCTGTGCATCCATTTACGATTGTAGGGATCAAAAGGAAAGCTCTTCACCCAAGGTAGACTTTAGCTCAAACTATGGCAATACGGAATTACACAAACCTACAGCAGTTCCCAGGATCCCTCGGGCCAACCCTGATGCCAGCTGGAAGTCTAACAATCTGGAGATGACCAATAGTGGGAGCAATCAGGCACTGGTGGCCAGAGATCGCCCAGAGAGCAAAGAGGTAAGAACGTTTCTAACAGTTTGATCTAAGTGATAAAATCTCCTTTATTATTAATAATAATCTGCAAGTGTTTATAATCATTATTTGTGTTTTATAGCACTACTCTGATTACGAGGAGGACGTGAGCTATAGGGGTCAAGTTCCCTCAGCGTACTTCGGTCACGGTGGGAGAGGAGTGGAAAATGGTGTCCAAAACCCATACTTCCGGCAAGATGATGACAGAACGCGCAGATATTAACATCTCTTGATCAGGACAAATCTCTGCAATTGGAGGATTTGGACTGAATTGTTTTTTTTTGTTTTTTTTCTGTGTTGACTAAAATTCAAAGGTTAATGAAATGAAATACAAATACTACAAACAGTTTTTGCATTTTTATATACCCCTTTCTTTAACCACAGGAACATAATTCAGACATCATTTGTATTTAAATTCCATGCTATTAGCAGCTAATGAAATTCAGCCCATGGGCTTCACTTGATCTAAGCTTTTGCTTTAAAAGTTTTTTTCTGTGTTGCAGGGACCTTAGCTTTTACAGCAGCTCCTATTCTACATTTCATTTTCTTAATTACCATCTCACAAAAATTGTTGTTGTTGGTTCCAACAAAACATTCTTTCAAAATATATCCATGCTTTTAAATCAGATATTTTCATGTTTGTCTTTGACATTTTGTGGTTTTATTTGGTTTTAGTGTTGTTAATGCTTGGGCTGGAACTCAGGTATACAAAATTAATCTAAACAAATCAAGATATTCAAGCAGTAATACACCCAATTTATTCAGAAAGATAAATTATGATTGTTAAAACTGTTCTAACTGTAACTATGAGATTTGATGTATTATGCCATGAATATGCCAATGTAATTTATTACTTATTATTTAAAATATATATATTTGTTGGTGGCCTAATGGTAAGAGAGTCTGGTAACCCGAAGATTGCAGGTTTGATTCTCAGGTTTTGATTCGCAGGAAATGACTGAGGTGCCCTTGAGCAAGGCACCTAACCCCCAATCACACCCTGGGCGCCACAGCAAAATGGATGCCCACTGCTCCGGGTGTTTTTGTCCACGGTTTGCAGTGTGTGTGTGTTCACTACTCACTGCTCCTAATATGTGTGCACTAACTTGGATGGGTTAAATGCAGAGGACAAGTTTCGAGTATGGGTTACTATACTTGGCCTTCACATGTCACTTTCACTTTTTTTTTTTTTAAATATTTAATAAAAGGTATAATTTTTTTATATTTATAACATTAATAAAGCATTTCATTTAAAAAATCTGGTCAAGGTATCTGTGTCTTCTTTTTCCATCCATTTTTTTCTCTATTAGTGTATGACATTAAAGTCCTATAATGCCCTTTTTTATATATATATATATATATTTTAATTTTTTGCATGAATAAACATGCCAGAATGAGAACATGAAAACACGGATGAAATCAACTACCCACCAAACCAATCCCTCCCTCCCCTCCCACCAATTTTGCAATTTAAATTTAAACTGCAATTTTTTGCTGTGTTTTGCACGCTGCAGTGTTTCAAATTTCAATCTGGGTTGCTTGCCATTCCAGATGAATTTATGAATTTTGGAATTAAGTTTGTGGCAAAAAAAATTTAGGTGCAGGTAATGGAATCATGGAACTGAGAAAATTGATTTGTGGCAAAACATTAATTTTAACACTCGCAATTCTGGCATGCAATGATAGTGGCAACGAGGTCCATTTTTGGAGATCTTGTTCAACCCTAGTTAGAATTTGTAGATAGCTGGCATCAGGTATACCATGGAGGGCATGAATGAACAACAATGCCTAAATAACTTATTGAAGTTTGTATGGAAATATTGCATGGTAGTCTAACCTTCTTAGCCATACTATTAAGTGGAAGCAAAGAGGATTTATCCCAATTAATTTTGTACCCAGAGAGCATACTGAAATTTTCAAATACCTTCAGTATCTGGGGAAATACATTGAACATACATTTTCTTGTCTTATCAGTTGGGCTAGGGGCTAGAGCTACATTGCAAATAGCATTGGGGATAAAGGGTACCCTTGTCTTGTGCCTCGTTGTAAATTAAAGGGTAGAGAATGTACTCCATTAGTCATAACAGAGGCAGTGGGGTTTCTATATAAGACTTTTATCATGTTTATGAAGCCTTTGCCAAGACCACAGACATCCAAAACAGACCAGAGGTAGTCCCACTCCAGCCTGTCAGTATAATGCCCTTTTCACAAGATGTAAAATAAGTCTCTGTTGTCCCCAGAGTGTGTATGTGAAGTTTTAGCTCAAAATACCCCACAGATATTTTTATAGCATGTTAAAATTGTCACTTTTTGAGGGTGAACACAGAAGGCGGAGCTTCAAGTGTTAGCAGCTCTGATTACCTCACACAGACACTGAAAATTTCAAAAACTTTTAGCCTTTTATGTTCAAACCAGAGTCTGACAGTGATGGAGAGACTCAAGAAGAAGTGACAAAATGTAGAGTGCAACAAGACATTTCTGAATGCTTATTTGAATTTATGTAGCTGATATGGAGTCAACTATCTTCTAGTCACTGATTAGCATATACTGTCATGACAATCTATAAATCGCGTTCCCGGGGGTGGGGTTTATGTAAATTTTAGGGATAGTGATGTCACTAACCCGTGAAGAAGCGCATTGTAGTCCCTATCAGCTATTTGTTGTAGTCCCTAAAAAAAAAAAAAATTCTGTGAAAGAAAATATCTCCCTTTGCTTTGAACTTTGAGTGTCGTAACTTTGCAGATGTTGTTTATGCTCGAACAGCAACATTACACACTAATTAAAGTTAAAAAAGTGAAATCATAATCTTCCACCCTTTAAACAGCTCTTCAAATATTAGACTTACAGGGAAACAAAAATAATAATAGATATTCCTATGAAACTTTGCTCTCATTTATACAAAGCACATTAATATGTGAATTAGACATAGGAACTAGAAATACAAGGATCACTAAAAGCTTGAACAACTTTTGCTTGTTTCTAGCATTCTGTGAGGAAATCAGAACGGATACAATTGCAAGTAAAAATGCGTTTATTGATATTGGTCAGAAACGCACAACACAGGTCGGGGAAAACAAACACTCAGATGACGGTTGTGGCACAGGGACTTTGATGGCATCCGGTGGTGGTGAAGTGATTGGCGTGCTCGGGAAACCAAGAACCAGTGGAACATCCAGACGAGGTGACGAACAACAACGAATCCACATGACGATAATCCACAGCAGGGAAACAGAGAGCCACACGGGAACAGGACACGACACCGGGGAAACCACAACGATCTGACAACATGAGATATGGGAATTACTGCACATATAAAGGGAACGGGGATTGATCACAGCTGGCGAATCAACACAATGAGTAACCACACTAATCAACACAATGAGTAACCACACCCACACATAGACACACACACACATCAGAAATGAGACAGCCGATTCATGAACCGTGACAGTACCCCCTCCCCTAGGAACGCCTCCTGGCGTTCCCAGACAACCTTACCTGTCGATTGTAATCATCGATAAGGGAGTGATCCAGGATGTCTCTAGCAGGTACCCAACTTCTCTCCTCCGGACCGTAACCTTCCCAGTCCACCAAGTACTGAAATCCGCGTCCCCTCCGTCTCGAGTCCAGAATACGACATACCGAATAAGTAAGTTCCCCATCTACGAGTCGCGGCGGGGGGGGGAACCGGGGCGGGCGGATTAATGCGAGAATAAAACACGGGCTTGATCTTAGATACGTGAAAGGCGGGGTGAATTCTCCTGTACGCTGGAGGAAGTTTGAGTCGGACTGTCACCGGACTAATAATCTTGGTGACAGGGAACGGGCCGATAAATTTGGGAGCTAACATGTTAGAAACGGAACGGAGCGGAATATTTCTGGTAGAAAGCCACACCTTTTGACCCACGACGTATACGGGAGGCCTTGACCAGTGGCGATCGGCCTTGGCCTTCATGCGCCCCCCTCGCTTGGAGTAGAGTCTCACGGGCTCTAGTCCAAGTGCGGCGGCACCTCTGGACGAAAGTGTGAGCGGAGGGGACCGCGACTTCGGATTCCAGACTCGGAAAAATTGGTGGCTGGTAACCTAAACTACACTTAAACGGAGAGAGGCCCGTGGATGACACTGGTAACGAGTTATGGGCGTACTCCACCATAGAAAGTTGTTGGCTCCAGGATGAAGGATTCTTGGCTACCAAACATCGCAACATTCTCTCAAGATCTTGGTTGGCCCGCTCAGACTGACCATTGCTCTGGGGATGATAACCCGAAGACAGACTGACCGTAGCCCCCAATAATTTACAGAACTCCTGCCAAAATTTGGACACAAATTGGGAACCCCTGTCAGAGACCACGTCCGTCGGGAGGCCATGTAACCGAAAGACGTGATCAATGACCGTGACCGCTGTCACCTTGGCTGAAGGTAATTTGGGCAAGGGAATGAAATGTGCCACCTTCGAGAACCGGTCCACTACGGTTAAAACAACCGTCATGCCAAAAAACAAAATCTAGCGCGATGTGGGACCAGGGTCTCGAAGGGACACTCCTCCAATGCTAACTTGACCAACAACTCTCTGTTACCAATGTCATAGTTACGTTCGGCAGGCGATAATCGATGAGAAATAAAACGCGCAGCGATGCATCTTGTCGTCTGAGGAAGCGCGTTGTGAAAGAACTGCTCCTACCCCCACCTCTGACGCGTTGACTTCCACCACGAACTGACGTGTGGGATCAGGGGTGACAAGAATGGGGGCCGAAACAAAGCGGCTCTTGAGGTTGACGAACACTGCCTCAGCAGTGTTCGACCACCTGAACGTCGTTCGGGGGGAGGTCAAGGCAGTCAGAGGTGCGGCTAGTTGGCTGAAGTTGCGGATAAACCGCCGATAGAAGTTGGCGAACCCCAGAAACCGCTGTAGGGCCTTACGGGAATCTGGGCTTGGCCAATCTACCACAGCCTTAACCTTGTCAGGATCCATGCGCACTCCCTCAGAAGAGATGATGTACCCTAGGAAGGGAACAGACTGTGCGTGAAAAGCGCATTTCTCCGCCTTGACAAAAAGCCCATTCTCTAACAATCTCTGGAATACTCGTCTGACGTGTTGAACGTGTTCCTGGAGAGACGAAGAAAAAAAAAAAATCAATATGTCATCCAGGTAAACATATATGAACTGATCTACCATGTCTCTCAACACGTCATTAACGAGTGCTTGGAAAACCGCTGGGGAGTTGAAAAGCCCGAAAGGCATAACCAAATATTCAAAGTGCCCCCTAGGGGTATTAAAAGCGGTTTTCCATTCATCCCCCTTCCTGATGCGAACCAAATGATAGGCGTTACGCAAGTCCAATTTTGTGAAAATGGATGCTCCCTGTAACCTCTCGAAAGCTGAAGACATCAACGGCAAAGGATAAGTATTCTTTACCGTGATGTTGTTCAGCTCTCGGTAATCAATACAAGGTCGCAGAGAACCATCCTTCTTCCCAACAAAAAAGAACCCCGCCCCCGCAGGAGAAGAGGAAGGCTGAATGAACCCAGAGGCTAGAGAATCCATGGCCTCCCTCTCCGGGACAGAAAGAGAGTAAAGTTTGCCTTTAGGCGGAGACTTACCTGGCAGTAAATCTATAGCACAGTCATAGGGACGATGCGGAGGAAGAGAAGCAGCACGAGACTTACTGAACAACTCCTTCAGGTCGAGGTACTCCGCGGGCACGTTAGACAAATCCGCTGCCTCACTCTGAAACACAGAACCAGACACAGAAGAACAAGCAGACACCAAACAGGACTCATGACAGTGGTTACTCCATGTGGAAATAGTGTTAGTGCACCAGTCGACACGAGGAGTGTGCCGAGTGAGCCACGGGTGTCCCAGAACCACTGGGGCAAGAGGTGAGTCCATGAATGATATGAGTTCAGTGTGATTGCCAGAAGTGATGAGTGTGATGGTTTCAGTAGAATGAGTAATCCGGGGAAGCTCCTGTCCATTGAGTGCGTTGACGGTTATCTTGTGCGGGAGGGGAGTGATGGGAATCTGAAGCTTGAGTGCAAGTTTGAAGTCCAGAAAATTACCTTCCGCTCCCGAGTCCAGTAGTGCTTGAGTGCTGTGTGTGGACGTTGGCCATCTCAGTCTTACCGGGAGGAGGGTCGATGATGGTGATGAGGTCTTCTCGGTGGAGATCCCACCCGATAGTAGCCTCATACTTACTATCGGGCTTGCTCTTTTACCGGACAAGAGTGGATAAAGTGACCAGCCCGGCCACAGTACAGGCAGAGTCCTTGGGATCTCCGCCTTTCCCTCTCCTCCAGGGAAAGCCGAGCTCTCCCTACCTGCATGGGCTCGTGGTCGAAAACAGGGCTGACCATGCTCACTCCACTGGGCTGGTGGTCCTTCGCGCCGTGCTGAGGACGATCGTGCTGGGGACGATTCGAACGTGCCAGTCTTGTCACACGATTCAGGCGGGAATCCACTCTCAACGCCAGTTCCACCAGTCCATTAAGTGTCTCAGGGAGGTCCAAAACGTAGATTTCCTTTTGAACGCGGTCAGCCAGCCCATGCACGAACATGTCCCACTGCGCCTCCTCGTTCCAATGGCACTCTGCGGCCAGGGTGCGGAACTGTGGGCGGCGCAGTGGGAGCTCGTAAAAGTTGTAACTGTTGGGTGAGCTCGGACACCTGCGCCACGAGTGCTTGAACCGCGCGACCTGTGCTAGAAATACTCTCTTCTTGTTGATCCATATGTGTGATACTGTGGGAAATGAAGTCGCTCAGACGAGTCGCGCTTGCTGTATCCATATTTGGTCAGATCGTTCTGTGAGGAAATCAGAACGGATACAATTGCAAGTAAAAATGCGTTTATTGATATTGGACAGAAACGCACAACACAGGTCGGGGAAAACAAACACTCATGACGGTTGTGGCGCAGGGACTTTGATGGCATCAGGTGGTGGTGAAGTGATCGGCGTGTTCGGGAAACCAGGAACCAGTGGAACATCCAGACGAGGTGACGAACAACAACGAATCCACACGACGATAATCCACAGCAGGGAAACAGAGAGCCACACGGGAACAGGACACAACATCGGGGAAACCACAACGATCTGACAACATGAGATGGGAATTACTGCACATATAAAGGGAACGGGATTGATCACAGCTGGCGACACTAATCAACACAATGAGTAACCACACACAGACACACACACACACATCAGAAATGAGACAGCCGATTCATGAACCGTGACACATTCCTATTAAAAATGTTCCTTCCTGCCATAATTTTTGCTATTTGATTCTGGAATACATTTCATCAATGTAAATATACTCTTCACAAGTCACTTACATTTACATTTACATTTAGTCATTTGGCAGACGCTTTTATCCAAAGCGACTTACAAAGCAGGACTAGATTAAGCGAATCATCATGAAGAGGCAAAAACCAAAGCTACGCAAGGAGTGCTCAAGATACAAAGTTCAGGCATTATTCAGAGTAGCATAAGCCCGATAAGTGAGGTTTTTAGAGGGAAAGGGGAGGGTTTTTTTTTTTTTTTTTTTTTTTTTTTTTTTTTTATGTGGTTAAGTGCTCACGGAAGAGATGGGTTTTCAGATGCTTTTTGAAGGTTGTCAGGGATTCAGCATTCCGGATGAGGGAGGGGAGAGTGTTCCACCAGCATGGAACTGTGAATGAGAATGTTCTGGAAAGTGATTTTGTGGCTCTCTGCGATGGAACCACGAGACGTCGCTCGTTGACTGATCGTAGGCGTCTGGTAGGGATGTAGACTCGTAGGAATGAGTTAAAGTAGGAGGGAGCTGAGCCTGTGATAGATCGGTAAGCAAGCGTCAATGCCTTGAACTTGATGCGAGCAGCGAGAGGTAGCCAGTGCAGAGAGATGAACAGAGGAGTGACGTGGGCCCTCTTGGGCTCGTTGAAGACAAGACGAGCTGCAGCATTCTGGATCATCTGTAGAGGTTTAGTTGCACTTGAAGGAAGACCGGCCAGAAGAGCATTGCAGTAGTCAAGCCTAGAAATGACCAGGGCCTGGACGAGAAGTTGTGTTGCATGCTCAGTTAGGAAAGGCCTGATCTTCCTGATGTTGTGCAGTGCAAACCTGCATGATCGAGCTGTCTTTGAAATGTGATCTGTGAAGGTCAGCTGGTCATCAAATGTTACTCCAAGATTTCTGACCGTCCTTGATGGGGTGATTGAAGATGAATCTAGCTGGATAGTGAAGTCGTGCTGTAGAGACGGATTGGCAGGGAGGACGAGAAGCTCAGTCTTTGGCAGGTTGAGCTGTAGGTGATGTTCCTTCATCCATGCCGAGATGTCCGCCAGACAGCTTGAGACCCGTGCAGCTACTGTGGGATCATCTGGTTGAAACGAGAGGAAGAGCTGTGTGTCATCAGCATAGCAGTGGTAGGAGAAGCCGTGCGCTTGTATGATGTGTCCCAGTGTTGTGGTGTAGATGGAGAAGAGGAGGGGTCCAAGAACTGAACCCTGGGGAACCCCTGTGGTCAGCTGATGCGATCTGGATACCTCGCCTCTCCATGCGACCTTGAAGGACCTACCTGTGAGATAGGACTCAAACCAGTGGAGTGAAGTACCTGTGATGCCCAGTGATGAGAGGCTGGACAGAAGGATCTGATGATTCACAGTGTCGAAGGCAGCAGACAGATCCAGGAGAATGAGGACTGAAGATTTGGAAGCAGCTTTTGCGATCCGTAGGGCTTCTGTGACTGATAGTAGTGCAGTCTCAGTAGAATGGCCTTTCTTGAAGCCGGATTGGTTGACATCCAGCTGGTTGTTTCGAGACAAGAAGGATGTTACTTGGTTGAAAACAGCTCTTTCAAGTGTCTTTGCAATAAATGGTAGGAGGGAGATGGGTCTGTAATTCTCTACAGTTGATGTGTTTAGTGTTGGTTTTTTAAGCAGTGGAGTAACCCGAGCTTGCTTGAATGCTGTAGGGAAGGTGCCAGTATGGAGGGATGAGTTTATGATGTGTGTGAGTGCTGGTAGAAGTGTCGGAGAGATGGCTTGTAGAAGGTGCGAGGGGATGGGGTCTAGGGGACAGGTGGTAGGATGACTGGAGAGGAGAAGTGTAGATACTTCTTCCTCGGTTAGCGGAGAAAAGGAGGACAGAGGGACATTGGCTGAGGAAGGGGTCGGTCTGGGTTCCTGTGTGTGTGGAGCCGAGAACTGACTGCTGATAGTTGTAGTTTTGTTGGTGAAGAAGAAGTTCGCAAAATCGTCAGCAGTTACGGAGGAGGTGGGTGGTGGTGGAGGTGGACAGAGGAGAGAGTTGAATGTCTTGAAAAGTACTCGTGTGTTGGAGGAGCTGTTGATCTTGTTGTGGAAGTATGAAGATTTTGCAGCATGAACATCTACAGAAAAGGAAGAGAGGAGAGATTGATACATACCCAGGTCAGATGCGTCTTTTGATTTGCGCCATTTCCTCTCCGCTGCCCTGAGTTCAGTCCGGTGTTCACGAAGAACCTCAGATAACCAGGGGTTGGAGGGAGTAGCGCGTGCTGGCCTGGAGGAGAGAGGGCAGATAGTGTCTAGAGAAGAGGTTAGAGTGGAGCATAAGGTATCCGTTGCGGTATTCACATCCAGAGATGAGAATTGTGAGGGTGGGGGAAGAGAAGATGACACGGCAGAGGAAAGGTGTGAGGGAGAGAGTGAGCGCAGGTTTCGCCTGAAAGTGACTGGAGGTGGGGTAAATACACTAGCCTATATTACGCACTGCACTGCCATTTAGTCATTTTTAATTCTATATAAGTTAATGATAAACTCATCTCATAACTTACTTAGCATCACCCTGTCCTATTTGCAAAAACGCCTCAGAGAAAGTGGGACAGAATAAAAAAGTTTCTGTTATAATAAATGAAATAAATTTCATTCTATTTTCTGGCACAATTCACATCATAAATTATGTAACTTATACCCAAACAAGATGCATCTCAGATTTCTGTCTTTATTTTTTAGATTTGCATGTGCCTTTCCCGTAGATTGTTGTGAACTGATGCCACAATATGTGACATCATCAATTTTGGAATCCCAAAAGCTTAGTGTTTACCTCCCAAAGAAAAATGACATTTAGCCATTAAAATGCACTATTCAAACTTAAATGGTTGTAATTCAAGAATGCTTTTGGGTATAGACCTAAGTTTGGTCTTGTTTTAAAGAAAACACTCAGCAAATTATTGCTGAAGTGAAAGCACTTAAAAAAAATGAAAGTATGAAAAAGTAATGGAAGTTTAAATTTCAATAAATCAAATATACTGTACTTCTTTTATATAAAATATCTATTTTACAAAATATTTTTTACTCTAAAATTAATATAATATCAAAGCCATATATCTAGCCATGTTGTGTTCCAAATTTGAAGTTGATATCACAAAACTTGAAGTTCCCATGAGATTTTGTTTAGGCGTAATACCAAAAATAGCCACCGGGTGACATACATTCCATTGAATTTAATTGTATGCATTCTGCCGTAACAAATTAATACATTTCTGTCCAAATATCACTTCTGTCACAAAATATTGAACCTTGAGACTCAGACCTTTCTGACAATATTTTGTCAAGATTAGAAAAGGTTTTGATCATAAATTATGAAACATGATTACGCCCAAAAGGGGTGGAGCCAGATAAAATAATTTAGACTACTGTTTCTATGGTAACGCAACGTCCAATTTCAAAACGGATTTCACAGGATGAATTCTGAGTTTGTAAGCTTTCAAATGATACCTAATTTATGATAACTACTAAAATATGTGATGTAATAAAAAAGGCGATAAAAAAGATAATATTATATTTTAGAGGATAATATATATATATTATACTTTTTAGAGGATAATATTATTTTATCATTTTTTATTGACAAATACTAGATTATGTTTTATTATTAACTTTTAGCATGAAAACCAAAGTTTCAATTATTAAAAGTGTGTGCATCGACTTTTTGTGACAAACGCCAGAACTCCTGTTATGATGTAGATTTTTTGAGGTGCACACTTGTCATAAATTCATCTATTACTGTTCCTACATAATTTGTAGCAAAAAACAGTGCTAGAATATCTATTTAGGAGTCTTAGACCTTTCCAATGATATATAGTTTGTCATGATTAGATTAGGATTTAATTGTAATATAGTGAATTAAAAACTCAAAATACAAAGATGGTCAAAACTTAATCCCTTTTTTATACCCTAAACAGGCAACGTGACTCAGGAGTCACATATATTTCAAAATGTGCTAAATAACAACATGAACAACATATTAATTAATTTTCTTCTTCAGCACCTTAAGACAATGTTCACAATTAATGTTAGCAGTATTATTATTTTTTTTCCAGAAGAAAAGTAAGTTTAATATATATTTACTTTCCTCAAAATCTGAATGTCCTACCGTAGCCATGTTGGATTTAGGTCAGGCTGACTAATTTATCACAAAAAACTTGAAGCAAATCATGTGACCAGCATACTCAAGACAGACCAGGCTGTGATAAATGATAAAAGGATTTGATGAAAAAATCGTTCTTATGCCCCAAAAAAGACAGTAAAAACTATGTGACTCCCAGGTCACGTTGCCTGTTTTAGGGTTAATGTCCATTCTCAAAAAGGGGGTGACAGTTAAGGGGTTAAAGTACCATTTTTTATATCCGATTTCAAAACAGTTTTCACAGGCTGAATCTTGAGTTCGTAAGCTTTCGAATGATATATAATTTGTCAACATTAGATCAGGAGAAGTATAGGATATAATTGTTTTAAACATGCAGTGGCAAGTGGGCCAGTTACAGTTAACAGATTAATGGCTTGGTCCTTTTTTTATACCCTAATCAGGCAACGTGACCTGGGAGTCACAACTCATAAAATCCAAAATATATCAAATATTTCAAAAATTATTTTGGATATGTTTCACTTAAGTCCAGATGATATAAAAAAATTACATGAAATGATTTTTTGCTTATCATTTTCCACTCTTGCCTGTTTAAGGGTTAAAGGAAATTCATATAATGACGTTCTAGCTTAATTTTGGACATATTCACTTTATAAGTTGAGAATTCCATTATTATAATTTTTTTGCCCAAGATTAAATACAAATTGTATAATCAAAGAAGTAAATATTATACAAACATATCTCTGCAATATATACACAGTATAGTGGAAAAATACGTGCTGGAAAAGTGGCCCAAAATAACTTACAGCTATCTTTAAATAAGCATTTGACAGTAACAACAAAATCTAACACAAACCACAAGGATTAGTATAAACAAATAATACAAGATATTACATTTAGTTTTTTTTTAGTTTTTTTTTTAAGTTAACTGTTTGACCTTTTTTATGCCTTTATTGGTTAGGACAGTATATCCTCCTGTTATACAAAAATGACATTGAAGATTTTTTTGCTGATGCTCACATGTTTAACTGGAAAAAGTTAATATTAGATTAAAGTCATAGAGTCAGGGTCATAAAGGGCTGCACCTTTGTTTCCTTCATCCAGTCTTTGCTTATTTTAAGAGAAAAGCTTATCAAGGACCTTTGTGGTCTGGAGACAAACTCACCTTGGATGGATACTGAGACAGTTACGGAGCTAGATGTGTAGAGTTCTTCTCATTCTATGGCCTGCTATCCTCAACTCTGAAAAGTTTTGACCAAACAAAACAATAATGGACATATTAGGTCTTTATGTTTTAGCAGTGCTATGTTTAATCCATGGACCCTCCATTGTGCAAGGTATGTTTAATACAATATTGAAATATTGAAAGATTTGCTTTCATAATTCTTAATCTGTATTCTGTATGTATATGTATATATATATATATATATTTGCTGTACAGTATTTGCACTTGAAATCCAGTGTGTTTGGATGATTTTTTTTTCAGTAATCCTTTTGTAGAATATATTTAACACTAGAATATGTAATAACATATCTTATATAAATGATTAGATTTTGATAATTATTCAACAAACAATACAAAGTAGAAGGATGCTGTGAAATCATACAATACTCTCATCTTTTTTTTAATTTTTTTTTTTTTTTTTTTTTTTTCAGTGTGAACAATTTGAGCAATGATTCAATGATTTATTGTCCATTTTGCCATTTTGGAGCACACATTAAACTTCATCCAAATGACAAAAAAAGAAAAAAAAAAGAAAGAAAAAAAAAAACATTTGGCATCCCTGACAGCAACATAGTTTCGCCCAGATCCGGCCCACATCTGGTACGAGTGGAATCCATATGTACCGGATGTGGCCCGGATCTGGGCAAAAACTATTTAGCTGTCTGGGATACATTAACATCCTGAGTTAAACTGATGAAACCACATTCTTTCAGGGAAAACTACTCTACAAACAAAATGTAGCTAACTTAATTGAAATGCTTAAGGGATCAATGTTGATATATATATATCCACTAAATCTATATTTATATCTAGATATATATCCAACTATCCAATAGGATTTATAATTCAAGTTAATTGTTGGCCAAACAAAAATTTTTTTTTTTTTTTTAAATGAATGAATAATTAGGATGACAGTATCACATTTGAAAAGGTGAGTTTACAAAAAAAAAAAAGAAAAAAAAAATTCCGCAGCCGAGTCGAAATAGTACATAGAACAGAGGCTCGAATTGGTGAATAATTTTTGGGAATCTCATTTGAACGTACCGATTCACTAATGACTGTATGGGGGCACGTTTAGGCTGAACCGATTCACTAGAATGAATCTAAATTGCCACGCCAACAAATGTGAGACAGTTTAGGTAAGTGCATAATTATATTTTATCCAAAATAAAAACAGTTATATAGCGTTTGTACGCGCTACAACGCTTCTCGTTGGATAAAGTACGTAGCTATTTATACTGGATGATCTACATTATCATTCTACTGTTAGGCCACTGAAAAAGTTAGCGCCGTTGCAACTTTAGTAACCCCACCAACAAAATGAGTAGGCTTAGGCTATAGGGCAATTCCACGCAAAACTGTCACATCCATAATGCCAACACAATGCCATTGTATTTAGTTGGCGTTATGGATGTGACAGTTTTGCGTGGAATTGCCCTATAGCAAATTTTACAAGACAATCGCATGAGGTTCAGATGTTCTACATAGCTCCTAAATCCATAAACAGAGTTACTCATTGAAAAGTTATTCCTTGCAAAAGTGATTTTTTTTTTCTAAATTGCCATAAAAACTTAAGTCAGGGTCATGGTCATTAAGATTTCATTTAGCACCAACCTGTAGTTTCGCGTCTAGCATTTTTCCTGACTCCAGAAATCTATGCTAATATGTAATATTAGACCTAGTATATTGTAAAGTTGGACCTGAGCAGTGACGCCCAACTATCAAACCAGCAACAACACTTTTTAAAATATTTTAAATAAACTTTTAATAAAATATTTATTTATTTAAACGTATTTTTGACTATATGGACACATAATAGATTGTCATATGTCCAATTGGCACACGTGCCAAGTGATGTTTTGTCAAATTAGATTGCTGGTCAGAGAAAATTAACCCACAATTCTCTGAGCAGGTCAGTGCACCAGCGGTCAGTTCCAGTGTAGTAATGGTCAATGTATAAATCAAAACTGGAGGTGTGATGGAACAAAGGATTGCACGGATGACTCTGATGAACTGAACTGTCGTGAGTATCTTTGGGTGAACACTGACTTGCTGGATTGACCCATGACAATGTCATGTCAAAGCATCTGCCAAATGCATGTAATGCACTTTATTATTATGCACAGGAAATATTTTCATACATCTTCTCATTGTATTTTCAGCTATATCAACTTGTAGCTCTGTTGAGTTCAAGTGCCTGACAGGAGGGGAGTGTATTCCTCAAGCGTTTGTATGTGATGGAGAGCCGGACTGCACCGATGGCTCCGATGAGCAAAGAGCCTGCAGTATGTCTACATGTGCCTTAAATGACTGAAATAATACAGTTAATTCAGCAATTAAAATGGGAGTATTAACATGAATCTACTGTTTGTTTTCTAAGGTGGTCAGACATGTAGCCCAAACCAGTTCACTTGTCGAGAAGGGCAGTGCATTCCCAAGCAATACAGATGTGACCATGTATCAGACTGTGTGGACAACTCGGATGAGAACAACTGCAGTAAGAATGTTTCTTTATACTGTAAAATAAAAAAAAAGTAATTTTGAAAAATCTGTCATCTGTCACATTCAGAATATTTATACACAAAAAAAGTAAATTAAAAATACTAAATTCTATATATAATATAAAATCGAATATATATGGTTCCGCTCAAAATATTACATAGCTCTTGCAGAATCTGCAAAATGTTTATTATTTTAACAGAATAAGAGGGATCATACAAAATTAATGTTATTTTTTATTTAGTACAGTCCTGAATAAGATGTTTTACATAAAATATGTTTACATAATATAGTCCACAAGACAAAATAATAGCTGAATTTATAAAAATGACCCTGTTCAAATGTTTACATATGCTTGTATGCATAAGAACGTTGGATAGTTGGACTGCTCAGGACAAACAAGGGACTCATGAACAACCATCACAAAACAAAAAAACAGCCGTGGTTCATCGAGGTAACGACACACAGTTTTAATAATCAAGGGTATGTAAACTTTTGAACAGG
The DNA here is from genome assembly GCF_963993115.1 of Abramis brama. Taxonomy (NCBI): domain Eukaryota; kingdom Metazoa; phylum Chordata; class Actinopteri; order Cypriniformes; family Leuciscidae; genus Abramis; species Abramis brama. Next base: position 19,951,838 of record NC_139976.1, on the reverse strand, counting down.
GTCATTTTGTCTTGTGGACTATATGTAAGTCAAGTCAAGTCACCTTTATTTATATAGCACATTTTACAATACAGATTGTTTCAAAGCAACTTTACTGTGATAACAGGAAAATAATGCAACAAAGTTTGTTTCTAGAAGAAAATAGCGTCATAGTCCAGCTTAAGTCCAGTTCAGTGATGGTTCATTTTTGTTGTAAAAAAAGTATATGTAAGTATCCTTTATGTAAAATATCTTATTCAGGACAGTACTAAATAAATAAAAGACATTTATTTTGAATGATCCCTCTTATTTTGTTAAAGTAATTAACATTTTGCAGATTCTGCATGTAAACTTTTGAACACAGTATTAGTCCTAAATTAAATAAAATGCAAATCGATCAATCAAAACGAAATGAGGCTCAAACATCTGTTTAGTAACAAATGTGCATGTTTATTTTAGCACTTCCATCATGGAAACAAAATAATGCAGCCTAGGCCTATAAAACATTTAAATAAATATGGTGGCAGTAAGAACATCTCTTTCTACTGTACAATGAAAATAAATTTGCCATTTACCATTCTTCAGTAGCACTCTTGCTGATCAATATATAGAAGCTTAAAAATTCTCATAAAGTTAGAAAATTAAAAGTATTATATATTTTTTAATAATCTAACATATATAACATATACTTGTTGATATTATTTAATCCAGAATTAACTTCAAAAACTAAAATTTATTGCAAACAGGCCTCTGATGAATGTTACAAAGGTCTTTAGCAATGTTATCTTTACAAGACAAAAGGCATATGACTACTTTTAATTGTCCAATACACATTAAATCTCAAGATAAATCAGTTACCATTTTAATATGGTATGCTGGTGGTGGGTAATGAAAAAAAATCATCAGATTTTGGAATGCCAATAAAATGCATCACATTTCCTCTTGTTGAATCCAGATTACCCCGCCTGCACAGAGAAGACATGCGCCAATGGTGCTTGCTATAACAACACTCAGCACTGTGATGGGACACTAGATTGTCGAGATGGATCAGATGAATCCAACTGCAGTGAGTGAGAGTGTACTATCAATCAAAGATGCCAGTGAAGCATGTTCAGATTAATGTTCAACATTTGACCATCCTTCCATATTCTTTGTCTTTCTTCCCTGAAACAGCGAGGCGTTGTCAGTCACATCAGTTTGAATGTGCCAGTGGATACTGCATCCCGATGCCCTTCGTCTGTGATCACTGGGATGACTGTGGCGACAACAGTGATGAGCAAAACTGTGGTGGGTCCCACAATTCACCTCACCTATTCTACCAAAGCTACTGGCATTAGAGAAAGTTAATGTATCAGGAAGTGAATACAGGAGTTTTTGGTTCTTAATATGTATTGTAATCAGTCAAAATATACATTAGGTCATTAATAAAAGTACCAAAATATTTTTGGTATGTGCTAATACCCTGATTTTTGGACATGGTAGTTCCATGTACTTTTGACTACCATGTAAGTACCATAGTACATAGCTAACTTATAGTTTTTTTCTGCCACATAAAGCACTGCTGTGTTATCTTCTTTGCCAGAGTATCGGACCTGTGCTGGTTCAGAGTTCGCCTGCAGTAATGGGCGCTGTATGCCTCAGCAGTGGGTGTGTGATGGCATCAACGACTGTGGAGACTTTAGCGATGAAAATGGATGTGGTGAGACTGACACCTCCTCTCCCCTGTCATTATGCAACAGATTCAATCACATCTATTATATAGTAAAAAACATATGATTAATTAGTTAAACCTAAATGCTGAGGATTTCATACCTTCAGACCCAGGTATCCGAGACTGTTACCCTGGTGAATGGCCCTGTCCTGGCTCTTCGATGTGTGTGCCCATAAACAAATTGTGTGACGAACACCCTGACTGCCCTGGTGGAACAGATGAGAGCAACACTACAGCACATCTGACCTGCGGTAAATACCTAAAAGACATTAAATGAAATTATTTTTTTTACATAATTATTATTAATAATAATAAGTATATTTAATTTAATATAATAGTTAATGTAGTAAGTATACTAATATCAGTGTACTAGTAGTATACTTGTAAGTGTACTATTTCAATACTACTTACTTGGGACACTTTTTAGTAAGTATACGTTTAAGTCTACTGTAAGTGTAACAGTAGTAAATTAAAGTGCACAACTAGTTCACTACGTTTCTCATTTGTACTGCATCTGTACTAGTGAACTAATAAGTATACTAGTAGTACATTTTTTAGTTTATGAAAGTACACTTTGAAGTGAATACTATTAGTTTAGTAGTTTTATACCACAAGTATACTTGTAAGTTTTCTTTAAGTGAACACAACATCATACTTAAAGTGCAAAAATAATATATAAATAGTAAACTATGTATACTACGTTTTTTTTATACTTGAAATATACCTTTAACTGTACTTTAACTCTTTGCATTTTAAAAACATTTTATTATAGTTTCGCGCTTGCTTTTTTAATCAACACTTGAATGTGGGTAAGTTTAATTTAAAAAAGGCAAAGTATTAAACAAAAAGCTGGGGAAAAAATCGCATTTTTATCAAAGACTACGTCCAGATCGGGATTTAGAATGATGATCAAAACACATGGCGTAAGTTAGATCGAGTCCATCAAAGCTTCACAGTTCTTGTGTTCGTCATTTCATTCAATAACGTTAGACAGTTTTGATTTATATGCTGTATGTTTGATGATCGCGCTGTTTTACATCTGCATAAGGAAATCCTCTATCACTTTTTTCTGCTTTTCTTCACCTGTGTTTTGATCCGGGGATTCGGTACTCTTTCAGAAGATGCGTAATAGCGCCCCCCTACCGTGTATAACAGTGAAAACATGGATAGCCAGGAAATTCAGTTAATGGAAAGAGTAAAGTAGATTTGAAGTAAATAGGACTAGCCTACTTAAAAATTCTGATACTCAGAATTAGGTGTTCACGTCTTGTGCAATGTACAAAAATATAGATTTTTTTTAGAAAAACATTAAAGATGCGTATTTTGCGACCCATATAAAATACTTACATTATTCCAACAGCCAAATAAGCCAATTATGCCATGCATAAGTTTCAGAAAACCGCTTCACAAATAACTGAAGTGCATCGAAGTTTGTATTACCTATTTAATTGTTGTGTGTTGGAAATACGAATAGCGGTCCAATCCAATAGATCATCGCCAAAACATGGCATGGATCACTTGGTTGAGGCGGCATTTCTTCCACTTCTTAGTACTTTTTTTAAAATACATTTAATGGATATAGCAAGTTAATTATAACATTATCATTATTTTACTTTATTTTCCTGATCATATGTACACAGGTCATAACATAAATATCTTTCAGTGGTGTATGAGATGGGGGATCCCTGATTACAGGACAATTTATAGTATTTTATTGAGTATTTATGTGTATTGAGTTTTTACTTCAGTCACATGTGTCTGGGTTAAAGTCACATTTTATTATAATACTCATGATGACCAGATGTTCTTTGATGTGTGTTTCATATGTTATCCATGTGACAGTCAGGCTGTGATCTCTCAGCTGCCCCAGATACTTACAGTAACTAACTACCTCTGATAACACTCTCTGTCCTGTAGGTTTAAACCAGTGTTCTGCTCTGAGCTGTGAGTACCGCTGTCATCCCAGCCCGCAGGGTGGAGCCTGCTACTGTCCCGATGGCTTCACTGTGGCCAATGACAGCCGCACCTGTGTGGGTCAGTGCATGAGACCCCTTTATTATCTGATTACAGATAATATTTCTATCTAAATCTGGATAATACCACATTATACTAGACAGAATAATCTCTGTGAGTTTATACAATCCAGTTTTTCAGAATAACCCTTAATTTATTGGATTAGCACTTTAAGATTATGAAAAGGAGAAATCCTTTAAAAATCTAGTTCAAAATGCAAGTGTCAAGTTCTCAGAAATTAAATTTTTGTGTTCAGATTGCTTTCATACATTTTTGATAGATATTTAGTGGTGTTAAAATAATACAATGTTACACCTTACAACTCAAATGCATGTGAGAATACATAATCATTGTTGTTGTTTTTTAAAATAGAAAGTATTTTAGGTATTATAGTTTTCATTTTACACGACAACAAAATGGCTTCTTGTCACATGACAATAAAATGGCTTTCTGCAGCTTGGTTTTGCAGCACTTTGATTTGATGGACAAAAGTTAAAATATTAATCATATTTTTAGACAGATTTACTGTTTTTTTAAAAGTGAAATTATATACAATCTCTGGACTTTTCCACCACCTAGACATGACTTTAATCCCAACAAAAATATCAAAATTACTTTTAATTCAGAAATGTAAAATGTATTCAAGTCATCGTATGTGTGAATGCATTTATGATTAACTTAATAAATCTGGACAAAAGAAATGAATTACATTATTGACCCATGTATGTGGTTCATCCTCAGACTATGATGACTGTAAAATTTGGGGTATCTGTGATCATTTCTGTGAGGATCGCCCAGGCACACATCATTGCAGCTGTGCTGATGGATATTTCCTGGAGCAGGGTCATGTCTGCAAGGCCAATATTTCAAGTGAGTGGAAAATAGACCTGAAAATGCTTTTAACATGCTAAAATGTGTCAAACATAATGCTTGCCTTAATGAATGGTATTTCTAAATTTAATTCTAATGTAACTGTTTGAGTTCGAAATTTTAATACAGGATCACAGCAGCCCTTCCCACAGTACTAGGAATCCAATAAATATGTAATTTAGTAATATAATGCAGATAAAATGGTATATTCATATATTCAAATGTTATAGTATTATAGTCAACAGTTATTTCACTTTTTAGGCTGCGCACAGCATTTTAGAATTGTATCTACATTTTCGATAGTATGTTGTAATGTCTCTTGTCTTCTTGGTCCTCACAGGGGGTTTACCACAGCTGATCTTCACAGATGGGCGTGATATCAAGATGGCAGATATACATGGGCGGTTTATCAGACTTCTAGTCCAATCAGATGGTAAAGGTTACGCTGTGGGTGTTGGTTACAACTGGCACACTCAAAGGATCTTCTGGACAGATACCAATTCTCAGAAGGTGTTTCATGGTTTATAGTGTGAAATTACAATGTACTGTAAATGTGAATACAGTTATGTTCCCAAAAAACAACAAAAAATTTTCTTTCAGGTTTACTCCATAAATTTTGATGGTAGTGATAAGATGGAGGTGCTATCTGTAGCAGTGCATAATGCCCAGAATGTGGCTGTGGACTGGATCAACTTCAAGCTCTACCTGGTTGAGGAACGTGTGGAGAGAATTGAAGCATGTGATTATGATGGGGGAAACCGTGTCACGCTGATCGCCGAAAACTTGGTGACTCCTCACGGGCTTGCTCTGGACCCAACTGTGGGGTAAGTAAGTTTGTGTGTGGATTTGATTCAGTGTGTTGTAAAGGAAACTTTAACTCATCTACCTTCTTGTCTGATTGCTCTATCCTGTCTCCTACAGATACATGTTCTTCACAGACACTGGCTATAACACAGATAATGTAAAATTGGAGCGGGCCTTCATGGATGGTAGTAACCGGTTTGAGTTGGTTAAGACCAGACTGGGTTCCCCTACTGGAATCACCTTGGATTTGGTTACCAAGAGAGTTTACTGGACAGACAGCCATTTTAACCTGGTAGAGACCGTCACATATAGTGGCTTGGACAGGTATTATACTCCGCAACTCGCTATTTTAAACATTTTAGGACCATGTAAATGAGTGGTTCTCAACCAGGTGGCCAGAGCCCACTAGGAGGCCTTAGCAAATATCCAATATCCTCAGTATGACCTAAAATGATTTAAAATAAGGCAAAACAATTACAAATCAGGATATTTGTTATTTTATTGCATCCCCTCAAAAATAGTTTTATATATTTATGAAACACACTTTGATGGGATTTGGCCAAATTCAGTGGATTTCATCCTATGTCAAAAGTGAGGAACAAATTGTGATTTATACAGAAAAAAACTGATTTGTAGATGTTCTTATGCGTACACCAACTGAAGAGCATGCGTACAAACTTTTTGTGCTCATTATATTCCAGTAATTAGAATAATCCAACATTGTTTATTAAAATGTAAAGACAAATAGACAATCAGGTTAGTAAAAAATAAGGTGGATACATATGACCATGATGATGAGATACTTCTTCTGAACCATAAAGTGGTAGGCCTATTTGTGGGCATTCTGTAGGTGGAGATGATGCGCTTGTTCACATTGCGCTCAAATTTAAAATGAAATGCGATTTATAAAGTGGGATGCATTTAGGAAAACATTTTGTGCTTATGGACATTTTATCGATCGTTCATAGGATCATTCAAGGATTTTTAAAATCCTTATCGAGTAAATTATGAAAAATTGATTGTTATGGGGTATTTTAAACATTGTTGTCGACAATGGGGGTCTTTGTAGACAAAAGGGTTGAGAACCACTGATATAGTGCATTTTTAAATAAAAAACTGATTGCTAAATTTATGTTTATATTTGTGTTCTCAAATGTGCCTCCAGGAAAACAGTGCTGAATGGAGGTCATCAGGTCCCCCATCCTTTCGGGATTTCGGTATTCGAGAACCATGCCTTTTTCACTGACTGGGTCAAGATGGGTGTGATTCGAACCAACCGCTTCAATGGCAGTGACCCGACTTTTCTCTACCGCTCCACTAACAGGCCTGGACAAATTGTGGTTTCCCATCCAGCTCTTCAGCCCTTCGGTGAGACAAAGTTGAATGTTTATAATACAAACTATAAAATACTCACAAAATTAACAAGGCCAATGCTAAGTATACATCATAATTGGCCTTTTCTGACCGCAGTGATAAACCCATGTGGCAGACACAATGGCGGGTGTCAGCAAATCTGCCTTCTGAGTCACCGCACTGACAACGATGGACTGGGTTACCGCTGCAAGTGTCGCCTAGGATACGACCTCCAGGATGACCGCCACACTTGCTTTAGTGAGTGACAGACAGAGCCTGCCCGGCAAATCATGAACCTCACTGTTTGTTTTGTTTGTTCACAGGCTTTATTTTCAGTTCAACTGCACCAGATCCTCTGAAACAAACATGTCTGTCTCTTTCAGAGATTAAAGATTATTTACTGGTGGCTACTGCACAAGCGGTCAGGGGGATTCCTCTTAACGTGTCTTCTCAGGAGGATGTCACCCTGCCACTCGCTGGCATGGCCGAAACCTTCTCTGGTTCTGGAGTGGAGTATGATGGCTCATTGGAGACCGTGTTCTACAATGATAGAATGCGGCAGCTCATTTACAAGTCACCCATCAATGGCACCAGTGAGTCACTGAAAAACACGCAGCTTTTTTGTTGTTGTTTTTTAACAATTGGATACTAAACTGTTCAGTGATTTTCAAACTTTTTTTATGCGAAGTAACATCTTTGATTAAATCCAAACAGCAATGTTAAAATTAATCTGATATAATAAATAAAACATGGAAAAAATAATTCCATAAATGTAGTATTTATTACTTTTTAAATTAATTTTAAATATTTATAAAAAAAATAATTAAAATAAATTGCAAATATTTATAAAATAAAATAAAATTGAATTCATATATAAAATTATTTAAAAAATCACCATTTTCATTAACATTTTAATAAAATATAAAATCATTATTTTGTGGTTATTTCTCAGATCATGAGATCCTGACAGGTTACAGAGTGGGCTCTGTGGAGTCAATGGCATATGACTGGACCTCTAAGATCCTCTTCTGGATATCCAGCACCTATCGCACCATCTCAGCTTTTAAAGTAACAGATGGATCAAGACGGGACATTGTTGTTAAAAACTTGAAATACCCCCGGGGGATTGCTGTGCACCCCAGTGCAGGGTATGAGACATCATGGGCAAGAATACATAATTCAGAATACCATTTTGTGCTAAATAAAACATCTTTATAATGTAGTGTAAATACAGAATAACTTAATTACATATAAGTCCTAAATAATCTTAATAATCTAAATAAAGCTCTATTTTGCGATTTTTAGATACCTCTTCTGGTCGGATTGGTATCGTCCAGCTGTGATCACCAGAGCATACACAGATGGAAGCAATGCTGTTCCTCTAATTAACACAACACTTGGCTGGCCTAACGGACTTGCTGTGGACTACCTGTAAGGAAGTCCTCTTAAAATAAACCATTTGATTTCTGAAAAAGTTTGTAAATGAGATTCGAGGTTTATGAGGATGAGAAATGAGGTTTATTCACTTTCCATTCATATTTCATTCCGACACAAAGATCAGTTTGGACAATTAAAAAAGAGGGCTAAAGGCTGTCTTAGATGTTTGTTTTGCTCCACAGGATGGATAGGCTATACTGGGTTGATGCGCAGCTGGACCGGATTGAGCATGTGAGCATTGATGGGCTTGACCGACAGGCCTTCTCCAGCATTGGACAAATCACTCACCCTTTCTCACTTACGATACACACAGGTTGTCACTTCTGTGTTTCTTTAGTCATCTCAAAGCCACATTGTGATGTTGATGTTGAGATGATTTTAAACTACAAAGACTGTTATCCAGCATTTTTTAGATTTGTTCCACTTGTCACTGACTGATCTGTCTCCTCCATTTGTTAGATCATTTGTTTGTGTCAGACTGGAGGACGAATTCTGTTTTCCGAATGAGGAAGAGGGATGGTGGGGAAAATATAGTTCTCCGAAAGGGCATCTCAGGCATAATGAATGTTAAGGCCTATTCAGCTGATCTCCAGGACTGTGAGTGACACAGATAAGCTCTTGCTTAATAAACTGCTATCTGTTTATGCAATTCACTGGAATTTCATCCATTTTTCTGCACTATTTAGACATGTTTCAACATGATGATGACTTTGGATCAATGAATAATAAGAGCAAACATGAAATAAAGTAGATCAAGAGAAAAAAATAATAATGTACTTTTTTCCATAATATCATTCTTTTAATTAAGTATTTTTTCTTCATTATGATGTCTGCAGTGCCGAATTCACTTCATATTGTGACAGGCAAAATAAGTTTTTGGGTCCCCCCCAATACCCTCACAACCTGTAGCTTATATACATACAGTATATCATCGCCACCACCACTACTACCAAAACCACTACTTTTCAGGAAATTATTATTATATATTTTCAAAAATAATTAAACACTGTGTTGTCACAGTTGATATTATTGATATTGTGGCTTTATATGGTCAGACACTTGCATGTACCATTATATTATTAACATTCCACCAAAATCAAACTCAAATGGAGTTTTTTTTGTGTGTGATTATTTATTTATTTATTGCAAGGTTGAACATGGTCCACATGTGCGACCACAAATAACTATATACAAGACTAGGGTTTAAAACCAGGGGTTAAAAAATAAAATGAAAATAATATATATATATATAGAGAGAGACAGAGAAAGAGAGAGTTACTTGAGTAAAGAAAACGTTGTACTTCTAGCAACCAGGTTTTTTTTATTTTTTTTTACCCTTGCTGCTGCAAATATGCAGAGATGGTCCAAACTGCGTGTGGCACTTCATTCACGATAGAGGCGGGTGTAGTTATGAGGTTTGACTGACAGTTTGAAGATCCAGTAGAGATACGAGATTTAGTCACAACTTTTTTTTGCAAAACCTACAGACAGAGGTAAATTGTGACCCTTAGTGACAAAATATGGAGATGCGAGGTTTCTGCCCGATATTTAAAATTTTGTTAATTTAAAAATTAATTGTCTTACCATTAGAGTGAAATAATAATATAATAATAATTAAAAAAAAAACTAAAACAATTTTTCCTCACTGTAATTGGGCCCCCCTGGACATGCGAGCATAGGCACGTGCCTAGAATGCCTATGCATAAATCTGGCTCTGGATGTTCGGCCACCCTGACATTTTAAAAATTTTCACCCCAAGAAAATTTATAATTTATTTTTTATTCGGAACTTAAATGCATTCCCATCAAAGAAGAGGTGTATTCATGTTTTTTTAAATAAACAAATAGATTGGACAAAAAAAATGATCCTTCTACTTGTTAGATGTAAAGTATTATTTGTCAAATGCAAAGTAAGTGATAATCAACTACTGTAATCTCATTGCTGTGTACAGTTTTCAAAAGCAGATGCAATCTGATTCCAAACGGCCGCTGCAGCCACTTCTGTTTCCCTACGCCTGCGTCCAGCCGTGTGTGTGGATGTCCCTACGGCATGAAGCTGCAGGACAACCAGAGAGACTGTGTGAAGGATGACTCTGAGCCCCCACCAGATGATAACTGTGGAGACTATGCTTTTCCCTGTGACGGGGGCCGATGTGTGCCAAATTCTTACCGTTGCGACGGTGTGAATGACTGCGTCGACAAAACAGATGAAGCCAACTGCACAGATCCAGGTGTGTATAAACATGTGAGTGTGCTTGAGCACCACCTGAAGACCTAGACATGTCTATGAACATCTCATTTCACCATTTTAATCAGGTACAACCTGCTCTCCATATGCCTTCACCTGTGGGAACAAGCACTGCATCCCTGCTAGATGGCGCTGTGATGGACATGATGATTGTGGTGATGGTACCGACGAAGATAACTGCCCCACACGTGGTCCAACCACCTGCCCATCCAACCTATTCGCTTGCACCAATGGAAACTGCATCCCAAAAGCGTGGGTGTGCGATGCCTTCAACGACTGTGGCGATGGTTCTGATGAGAGACAGTGCAGTGAGTATTGAAGAAGTTCAATGTAGGGGTGAATGTAGGGTCAGTGAATATGCATAAATGTTTATTGTCAAAGACATTTTGATAAAAAAAAATACACTCTGAAAAGCCCTAGCACTGCCCATGTACACAAATTTGACACAGCAATACATTAAGTTAATTATAACCACTGTCATTCTCCTCTGTCCTCTTCCAGATTCCACTATCACCACCTGCCAGCCTGGCTTCTTTCTGTGTCCAGATCACCGCTGTATCTATAACTCATATGTCTGTGATGGAGACCAGGACTGTTTGGATGGCTCTGATGAGAAGGACTGCGGTAAGACAGTGATTTGATTTTTAAGGCGAGTCACTACAGGCAAAAAGAGTGTTTTTTCAGACTAGTGGACAGAAAACATCCAAAATACACTTTTAACTGTGTCTTTTAGAGCACTTTATCTATTTGCATCTGTAGATATCAATTACAGTATATATCTTTGAAGGCCGTTTTCTCAAAATGAGTTTTTCTCCTACATTGAGCCAGAAAGCTCCACTTCAGTAACACTTACATACACCAAACTTACTTTACAGTTTTATTCTTATCTATATTCTGAAGGTTTTTACAGAGGGGTTTGTTCATATATAATTTTCCTGATTTTATACAACATTTTATTCTTTAAAAAATGGCGAAAATGTATTTATGTGATAAATGAGTAATAAATAGAGATATCCAAATTCCCCTCTGTAAAACCTTTGACTCTAATATATAAAAAAAATGAAACCAGAATTTTGAACCTGACTTTATCCAATGTTCAGATTTTTGTTCTAGAAATGTATGCAAATTAGTACATTTAGATAATGCCTCATTTGCATATTTAAACACAAAATTTCAGAAAACTTGTAATACAATTTTTTTTTTTGTGCAATTATTAATGTAATCAATCAACTGGTGAAGCATGGTGATATTTATTAAAAAAAATGTTTTACCCTATTCACCTGGGATGTCTCTCCTTAAGTAGGGGGTTAAACGGATCATTGTTTATCCGTGATCCGTACAGACCAGGCCCCACGGTTCGGCATGCATGTGATTCGTGGATTAATTACAAGTTTAACTACCATAGAGTGAAATTTTATAATTTGCACGCTTTTTGTCTTGCTAGTTTACACATTCAATAGATTTTAAACCATTCCAGTGCTAGAAGAGGCAAAAAAGAATTTAATGCAGTACTCGTACACTGTTATCTGTGCGCACAGCTGCACAGACCCAAAGCGCATGCACACACAGAGAGGCATGTTTCAGTTCCAAATTCAGTTCTCCGAATTGATTCCTCTTTCGCGTCTCCTTGCACTTGGATGGACAAATACACACAAAATTATGTCAAAATACCCATCTCGGCAATCATTCTCATAAACACTGTTGGTTATGTCTTAAGTGAACATAAACAGTTGAGAAAGATATTGAATGTGTATCATTATATTGGATTCATTAGGTCTTAAAGTGACAGCAGTATACATTTCTGCCATTGTCTAGTTCATTAATGTAAATCAAACAACAAAACACAATCTACATAAAATTTCTACAGTGAACATTTAATTACATTTAATTATCACATTTCTGTACCTGAAATAAATACAACAGTTAGACCTTACTTTATTTCTAACTGTTCACTTGCCTATTAAAATGTTTGAACTTTTTTAGTTAAGTAGTTTTTGCTGTGGTATCGGAGTACTTAAAGTGTCCTTTAAGTAATAAATGGAAAGCAAAGTCAAGTCCCCACCCTACATTTTTTCTTTGTTGATAATCTGTTACACTCGGATGTACATCACAATACGAAAGAAAAGATCTGTAACTAGTTCTGTTTCATAGTGACGTTAATTAACATGGATGACATGGATGTTTTGTGTTTTGGGTAGTGTACTCCTGTTCGATGTTCGAGTTTGCATGTGCCAGTGGAGATCAGTGTGTGAGTCAGAGCTATCGCTGTGATGGGGTTTATGACTGCAGGGATCACTCAGATGAGAGCAGCTGTCGTAAGTTATATGTGTTTAGAAGTCCTCTTTCAGCTTGGTTTTAGGGGATCATATGACATAAATTTGGTTATTTTAAGATTTTTTTGCTGTTAACTGTGACTCCATGTCTGTGAAAAAAAAAAAAAAAATTAGATTGATGTTCTTGGAAGTGAATCAGTTTTTACATATTTAATTTCATTGATATAAAGCACAACATAAAAGGTCTTGCAATTCTTTCATAATTATTTTTGTCAACCAGTATTTTAATCTCTATTAATTTTCCACAAGGTTTACAAATTTCACAAATATCTAAATACATTTTAAAACCTTGATTTCTGTCATATAAAATATATAAATAGAAAAAATAGAAATATTTATTTATTGTAATTGATGTTTAATTGTTGTTGAAAATAATTTATCTAACATATCTAATAGTTTTCATAACAGAAACATGGGTTTGTGCTATATGTGTCATCATCATCTTTATATGGATATAAGCTACTAAATGTGTATCTAGCAGTGTAAAATAATGCTAGTGATGACTAATAGCGGGTGTTTTATGTGCAGCCACACGTGGGCCAGGTCTGTGCCATGACGATGAGTTCCAGTGCCAGGTCGACGGATTTTGCATTCCGAAAGTGTGGGAATGTGATGGTCATCCAGACTGTGAGGATGGCTCTGATGAGCACAATGGCTGCCCGCGCCGTACCTGTAGTTCTGTACAGTTCCAATGTGCTAATGGAAACTGTGTGCCTCAGAGCTGGATTTGTGATGGGGAAAATGATTGCAGGGATATGAGCGATGAAACAAATTGTCCCACTCCACCATTCAGCTGCCCATCAGGTCAATGGTTGTGTCCCACAGACCAGGTGTGCATCACAGAGGCTCAGGTGTGTGATGGCCAGAGAGACTGCCCAAATGGAGCTGACGAGTCTCCCCTCTGTAGTGAGTACGGCTGCTGCTCGAGTAAAGCATGTGTTACATGTTGCTATATGTTGTTGATGAACTTCTCAGACTGTCTCTTTCTTTCTCATTATTGGTCTTATTAGATGAAAATGACTGTCAGGTAAATAACGGGGGCTGCAGTCATGGTTGTATTCAGGGTCCATTTGGAGCTCAGTGTACCTGTGACCCAGGATTCCAGCTGCTGAACGACTCAAAGACCTGCGACGACATAAATGAGTGTCTGATCCCTGGATTCTGCAGTCAAACCTGCTTCAATGAGCGTGGCTCCTTCCGATGCTACTGCCAAGATGGCTACCAGCTGGAGCCAGATGGACGTACATGCAAAGCCATCTGTAAGTAACATCTCGATCGTTTATACATCAAAGATGATTGAACTAAGACTTTATGTTGCTGAATTGCATTTCTTGTCAAATGGATAAGATCTCAATGGTTTTAAAGGGTTGAATTTCTGTCATTAATTACTCACTCAGTAATGACAAAATTTTCATTTTTGGGTGAACTAACCTTTAGGCTAGTTCACACTGCTCCAACTAACACCAAATCCAAAACATTTCTAGTAGTTTCAAAAATTGTTTGTACAGTAATATAAGAATAGTAAAACCTGAAATCTGTGGGAAATGTGTAATCTGCTCCAGCCCCAGGTGATGCCTTGCTTCTGGTGGCCAGGCGCAGTCAGATTGTCGCTAACCGCATCTACTTCAGACCACCCCTTGTCAATCCCATAGTCAGCGGCGTGAGCATCGTTGCTGTAGACTTTGATAATGTCAATAAAAGAGTCTACTGGGGTGATTCATCTGAGAAAATGATCTATAGTTCATTCCAGAATGGCACAGACAAAAAACAGGTAAGTAATAAGAAGAAATAAAGATTTGTTGTCTTATAGGGCTTATGAATTTCATTGTATGGATATATTGGATCTGTGTTAATCAATTACAGTTCAGGATTAATTAATTTGGTGATGTCGATATATTAGGTGTTCTCATCAGGCCTGATGGTGCCTGAGAGTATAGCAGTGGATTGGGTTGGTAGAAACATTTACTGGACCGACTACGTCATGGAAAACATTGAAGTAGCCACTCTGGATGGCCGCTTCCGGAAGATTCTGATTACCAAGAATGTCACCAGCCCTCGTGGACTGGCTCTAGACCCCCGCAGCCAGTATGCATATTGGACATACTTACTAATTTGTTGCTATTTAATGAATTTTGAGAGACTCTTGAAAATGAAAATTCTGTCATCATTTACTCACCATGTCATTCCAAACCAAACATTTTTTAAACAGAAATTGCATGATGCAGGAGAACAAACCTCATTGGTCCTTGTGGAAGCTCCAACGTGCTTGCATGACCCACGAGAACAAATCTCTTCAGTTCTCTCATGTTATGCAAGCACGTTTGATATTCCATTAACCATATTTGATGTGCTCTATGTATTTGTGTTAAAGGGGCGTGTTATAGGTATTATGCCCCTTTTTACAAGATGTAATATACGTCTCGGGTGTCCCCAGAATGTTTTTTTTTTTTTTTTTTTTTTTAGCTCAAGTTTCAGCTCAAAATACCCCACAGATTATTTATTATACCATGCCCATTTTTGAGTCAAAGGAAAAACATGCTGTTTTTTTGCATGTATCTTTAAATGCAAATGAGCTGCTGCTCACCACCCTGCTTTCCAGAAGAGGGCGGAGCCTTTATAGCTTGTGCCTTACATACTCTGCCAAAAACTAAAACATCTGTTTGGTTTTGATTATCATCTCTATTGCGGTTAATCTCACGTGACATTGTAGTTCTTTATCATCATGAAAGTTTATTATCTGCTTGCGGTTTTTTTAAGCCATATCAGTCTAAACTTCTGATAAATGGTTTTCTGAGCGCACACATCCGAAGCATGTGCACAGAAAGCTGGATGTCAGACAGCGCGTCCCGTGAGTGTGAAACTAAGTTCTCTTTCACATCTTATTGCACTTAAACTGTCAAATACACGCAAGGCTATGTAAAAAACACACAAAGTTCACATAAACACAGTCGGTTATGTCTGTGAACGTAAACCGCAGGAAAAGAAAGTGCATGTGTATATTAGATCTGTGTATTAAATTGAAAGCAGTATAAAATACAGTACCTACTGCTAAATATGTTGTTAATACGAATCAAACAACAAAAGAAAAAATACTCATTTACTCAAGAAAATAACTCACTGCTCTTGATTGAATTAATTTAGTAGCTTTAATAAGAATAAATTTCTTACTTGAATGCTGCTGTTAAATGCTCTGGTGTGGAGATAAACATGGCGGACTGTGTACAGCTCATTTAGGGGCGAGGTCTATGCTAATAGACATATTAGCAGCCATATCACCCTGTAGCCCAAGACTGGTTGCCCACTGAAGCTAAGCAGGGCTGAGCCTGGTTAGTATCTGGATGGGAGACCTCCTGAGAAAACCTTTGCTGCTGTAAGAGGTGTTAGTGAGGCCAGCAGGGGGTGCTCACTCTGTGGTCTGTGTGGGTCCTAACGCCCCAGTATAGTGACGGGGACACTATACTGTCAAAGAGCACCGTCCTTCGGATGAGACGTAAAACTGAGGTCATTAAAAATCCCATGGCACTTCTCGTAAAGAGTAGGGGTGTAACCCCGGTGTCCTGGCCACATTCCACCCATTGGCCCTTGCCAATCATGGCCACCTAATAATCCCCATCCACTGAACTGGCTCTATCACTCTCTCTCCTCTCCACCTATAGCTGGTGTGCTGTGAGCGCACTAGCGCCGTTGTACTGTGCCTGCCGTCACATCATCCAAGTGGATGCTGCACACTGGTGGTGGTTGAGGAGAGAATCCCTGATATGATTGTAAAGCGCTTTGGGTGAACAGTAGTACATATAAAAATCGCTATATAAGTGCCTCATTCATTTATTCATTCATTCATTCATTCATTCATTCATAATAGAGCAGAGTCCGTCAGCAGTCTTCGGCAATGTGACACCACATTGCTAGAATCTGCAAATGGCTTGTTCTGAGACATTGCTTTTGACTATAGATCACACAATACTCTTAGATCGACTACAAAATTATACTGGTGTTCAAGGACAAGCATTAAGCTGGTTTAGATCATACTTATCTGACCGCTACCATTTTGTCTATTTGAATGGAGAAAAATCGACCATAACTCCAGTAAACTATGGAGTGCCGCAGGGATCTGTGTTAGTCCCTCTATTATTCTCAATATATATGATGCCACTTGGAAATATTATAAGGAAACATGGAATTAGTTTCCATTGTTATGCTGATGACACTCAAATATATATTTCATCACGGCTGGATGAAAACGCTAAATTATCCAAATTGACAGAGTGTGTTAAAGATATAAAAGATTGGATGACGCGTAATTTTCTTTTATTAAATCCAGACAAGACAGAGGTAATACTTATCGGTTCAAAAAACCGCCCACAGAACCTCTCACAATACAACTTTGACATCGTAGGATGTCCTGTTACTTTATCCTCTACAGTAAAAGACCTGGGTGTTATACTCGATTGTAACCTGTCTTTTGAAAATCATATTTCGTATGTTACAAAAACAGCCTTTTTCCACCTTAGAAACATTGCTAAGCTACGTAATATGCTATCAGTTTCTGATGCAGAAAAGTTAGTTCATGCATTCATGACCTCGAGACTAGATTACTGTAATGCTTTATTAGCCGGTTGTCCTGCATCCTCAATAAACAAGCAACAGTTAGTCCAAAATGCAGCTGCTAGAGTTCTTACTAGATCAAGAAAATATGATCATATAACACCGATTTTATCATCACTGCATTGGTTACCTATAAAGTTCCGTATTAATTACAAGGTATTGCTACTAACTTATAAAGCCCTAAACGGCTTAGCTCCAGTCTATTTAACGGATCTTCTATCGCCCTATAATCCATCGCGCTCTTTAAGATCAATACATTTGAGGCTTTTGGTCATACCTAGGATATCCAGATCAACCAAAGGAGGGAGAGCATTTTCACATTTGGCTCCGAAACTCTGGAATAGTCTTCCTGATACTGTTCGTTGCTCGGACTCGCTCTCCCAGTTTAAAACTAGATTAAAGACGCATCTTTTCGGCCAGGCATTCATATAATATTTTTAATCTTACAGTTCAAACTACAATCCGGCCTCTAGTTCATAAATGCCAGAGGAGAACTGGCCCCGACTGAGCCTGGGTTCTCCCAAGGTTTTTTTTTTTTCTCCATTAGGTCACTTGATGGAGTTTTTTCGGTTCCTTGCCACTGTTGCCTTTGGCTTGCTCAGTTGGGGATATTTTGGGGATATTTAATTTTATTTTATCAATCAATAAATTCCACTAGAAACAAATCTTGTTGTATTATTTTATTTTAATTTAATACTGTGAAGCTGCTTTGATACAATCTGTATTGTGAAAAGCGCTATACAAATATACTTGATTTGATTTGATTTGACTTATGGGTATTAAAAAAGAGAAGTGGGTGGATTTTTAACATTATAGGGTGGTTGTGTACATACTGCTGACACACATTTATGTTCAAACACCATGTAAAAGTGAATTTTGCATAATAGGTCCACTTTAATCAATGTTTGTATGTGAATACAAGCCTAAATTAAATCTGTTTATCATAAAAAGTGATTGTGTCTCTTCATGTAAACTGCTTGATTCATATGGATTACGATTACTTTAAGATCTCGTTTTGGACTTTAAGTGTCAAGAATGAACTTTTGATAGGTGGAAAGAAATCTCTCAGGTTTTATTTATAATAACTTCATTTGTGTTTTGAAGATGAACAAAAGTATTATGGGTTTGAAATGACATGAGGATTAGTAAATGATGACAGAATTTTCATTTGTTTGTAAACTGTCCTTTTAAAGGTAGTGTAGGTAGGATTGTTATAAAAAACTTTTTTCCAAATTTGTTTAAACTTTTTATATATATCAAGGCATAATTAAAATGTAAGTACTCTGATAAAAAGAGTATAAAAATCGAGTGACTCTAGACCGTTTAATCTGTATTAAACACAGCTCATTATTTCCATTTGGGACGAAACAAAGGATTGGCTTAGGCGACTGTCACTCTCTCGCAACCATGGCAACCACCCTTTTGCCACACAGGATCTGCCCATATGCGCGCGCACCCGTTTGATTTGAGGAATTCAAGAGGCACGGAACCTAGGAATAGCAAAACAATGGCAGAGAAAGAGCAATCAAAAATTCACATTACCGGCATATGCAGTTAGCGAAGGCAAACAAGGCAAAAAAGGAAGACAGTACTAGAAAAGGTAATGAACAAAAAGTCTTTGAATAAAACGCGTGTCAATATCCTCGGACCCTAGTTGCACGGCCTCTTGCACGACCTCCTCTGCTTCGCCCTCGACCCCGGACCTGTCCTCGGGCTGACGATGCGGTACTTGTCTCTGGAGTATAGTCCTCATCAGAGTCAACAATGCTTTCATCATGGAAACTCTTACATGCAGAACACCATATATGTTATGAATCTTACACGAAATTCATCTTCATCACAGTGTAAATGATGGTAATGGAAAAACGTGTATCATGCAACCTGTTTTTAGCTTTGCCTTATAGATAACTAGCTCGTTAGCGAATCAAAAAATATATATTTTAAACTTTACCAATATCAATATGCTAGCTTGATAGTGAGTACTAAAATACATCTTATTTGTTTATCTTCATAATGATAAAGTTAGATTTTTTTTATTACATGTGATTCTGACATGATGTCACTACATGCACTGCGCTCCTTTCTCTCTATGGAGGACATTTTCTGCCAAATTTAAATAAATAAATTAAATGATTAAAATGAAAATTAAAACCAGATTAACGATTTCATTACAGAAAACAGTACGCAAAATATGTGACAAAATTGAGAATGAAATTAAATGATTTCATTTTCACAGCATTATTCCTGTCAAATTGAAAAATAAAATGCAATTGGTGATTTCACATTTCATTTTCACTACAGTCTCGAGGCAAGACTGGCAATATTAAAATGAAAAGCCAAACGTGAAAAAGAAAGTACAAATACAGTTTTTACAATGCTCTTTAGTAATGCTCACGCAATAATAGTGACACAATTCAAATACAAATGTAAATTTTCGTTTTCATTTTAATTCCTCTTTTATTTCACAGTTTTCATTTTCATTTTCAAAGACAACCTGCATGCAAATTCTATGTTAATGAGTGGGTGTGGCTTATTCTAGTAACGGCGCTAGAGGCACACCTTCTGTAAAGCGAAGTCGTCGACGTCCCGTGTGCATGAGTTGAATGTGTGAAACGAAATTATTTAAATAATATAGTAATCGAGACGACGAGATATGGCGAAATCTGTTAGTGAGCTTTTGCGGGAAGCTGCCGCAGCATTAGAACATGGAAACCACCAGCCTGACCATGTTAGTTATGATGTTAGACTCAGACTAGACCATAATCGACGATGAGGTTCATTCATGTATTAGGCTGTTTTGGAAATTCAACTATTTGGGTGTACAAAGGTCTTAGTAACACAATTTCTACAACAATTATAGCCAGACATTAATACCCACTGGCTTTAACCGAGAACCTCGGACAATGTTTCATATTCGCGTCGTGCCTAACAACGCCCTTCAGCCGTGACTTATTCAGATACAGCACTAGCCTGTATCTGTCCGCTGTTTAACTGTTAGGCTACGTGTCTTTTGGTTATTTTAAGTTTGTGTACAAAAATCACAATGCTGATTTTCATTTCCAGTAACAACTTCTGGATGAGACCGAGAAAGCGAGTGTACCTGCATTTACAGTAGGCTAGATATTTCCTTCAGGTCTATGAAGGACTAAAAATGACAGAACGAAAAATAAATAAATAAAAGTAGAAATAAATAAATAAATGCAGAAATAATAGTGAAAATAAATACATTTTGGTAATATAAATGGCTATTTCTGTATTTTTACATGTATTTATTTATTTATTTATGCATTTCTATATGTATTTATTTATGTATTTATACATTTATTTATATATTTATGTATTTATATATTTATTTATTTATATATTTATATATGTATTTATTTATACATTTATTTATTCCTACATTTATTTATTTCTGTATTTCTACATTTCTACATTTATTTATTTCTGTATTTCCACATTTCTACATTTATTTATTTCTGTATTTCCACATTTCTACATTTATTTTTCCCTGCGCATGTATGCTAATTGACCAATGGCTAAGCCACGCCCCCTCCACTCACTCGGACAAACAGTCAACATTCGGTAACAGGCGCTTTGGCAGCTGTCACAGTAGGAGACATTTCACAGGAGGCAATTGATGATTTTTTGGAGACAGAAAGATTATATATCATCTCGATGTCACCAAAAGGGCCTTAAATATGCATTGGAGGGTTATATTAATAATTTTATTGTTGAGAAGGTCGATAAGCTTCAGCTCCAGACAAAGATTTACAGTTCACAGTGTAAACGTTATAGTTTGGTGCTATTTCGCTTCAAACGCTCGCTTTATACGCGCGTCCTATTCGCTTTGGATTCAAAATGTTCAAGCGTCGAACTAGACGCGGATACGCGCGAATTTGACGCTCTATTCGCGTTTGGTGTGAGCGCAGAATAATGAACAGGCTGCGATGTCAAGATTGCATTGCTGGAATGTGTGTGTGTGTGTGTCAGAGAGCGGGCGCGATCGAACAGTGGAAACATAAAAACATACTCCATTTTGTTCATACAGGACATAATTAAAACTGCAAAGTGTTTAGCCTACTTATATTTGTGTAAAACACAACATTGTGCTTTTGTCAAACTGTAAACTCTTGTCAAAAAAACCCTACAACTGTCACCCAACCAAAATCACACACACACGCTGTTTAAAAGCCAAAATGACAAGAAAAAACATAAAAACGAATGAAAACTGATAACCGCAATGCATTGCAATGGACGAGGAAGCAGAGAATGTCCGAGTGTATTGGGTTAGCTATGCGTACTGTGATTGGCTCATCGCGTTTGGGGGCGTGGCTTAGCCATTGGTCAATTAGCATACATGCGCAGGGAAAAATAAATGTAGAAATGTGGAAATACAGAAATAAATAAATGTAGAAATGTGGAAATACAGAAATAAATAAATGTAGAAATGTGGAAATACAGAAATAAATAAATGTATAAATAAATAAATGTAGAAATAAATACATATATAAATATATAAATAAATAAATATATAAATACATAAATATATAAATAAATGTATAAATACATAAATAAATACATATAGAAATGCATAAATAAATAAATAAATACATGTAAAAATACAGAAATAGCCATTTATATTACCAAAATGTATTTATTTTCACTATTATTTCTGCATTTATTTATTTATTTCTACTTTTATTTATTTATTTATTTATTTTTCGTTCTGTCATTTTTAGTCCTTCATACAGGTCAGTCCTATATTCATAATAAAAAATCCGTTTGAATACCCGGTGTGATATCTTTTACTTTTAACAGTTAATAGGGGTTGTCTGTGCCTAGTCATGTCAGTTGCGTCTTTCTTCTCCGTGATCACAAGTTTGAGTCATTTCAAAAGTCTTCTCTACTGACTGACTGACTCACTCATTAAGACAGTCTTTGTCTCCATCTAATGGAGAAATAATGTAACTTCTTCTGTTGCAAATGGTCAGGGACTATTTTTTTTTCTCCAGCGGAAGGAATTGGCTTTTAGTGATTCATTTTACTTCATGAAAGATGCATATATACATATGTTTCGGGATTAATATTTGTATTGCGTGGTAACCGTTTTATAAAAGCAATAAGGTAGGCTACTCTAGGCTAGTGCTGTATCTGAATAAGTCACGGCTAAAGGGCGTTGTTAGGCACGACGCGAATGAAACATTGGCCGAGGTTCTCGGTTAAAGCCAGTGGGTATTAATGTCTGGCTATAATTGTTGTAGAAATTGTGTTACTAAGACTTCTGTACACCCAAATAGTTGAATTTCCAAAACAGCCTAATACATGAATGAACCTCATCGTCGATTATGGTCTAGCCTGAGTCTAACATCATAACTAACATGGTCAGGCTGGTTGTTTCCATGTTCTAATGCTGCGGCAGCTTCCCGCAAAAGCTCACTAACAGATTTCGCCATATCTCGTCGTCTCGATTACAATATAATCACATTTAAATAATTTTGTTTCACACATTAAACTCATGCGGGACGTCGATGACTTAGCTTTACAGAAGGCGTGTCTCAGCGCCGTTACTAGAATAAGCCACACCCACTCATTAACATAGAATTTGCATGCAGGTTGTCTTTGAAAATGAAAACGAAAATGAAAACTGTGAAATAAAAGAGGAATTAAAATGAAAACGAAAATTTACATTTGTATTTGAATTGTGTCACTATTATTGCGTGAGCGTTACTAAAGAGCATTGTAAAAACTGTATTTGTAGTTTCTTTTTCACGTTTGGCTTTTCATTTTAATATTGGCAGTCTTGCCTCGAGACTGTAGTGAAAATGAAATGTGAAATCACCAATTGCATTTTATTTTTCAATTTGACAGGGATAATGCTGTGAAAATGAAATCATTTAATTTCATTCTTAATTTTGTCACATATTTTGCGTACTGTTTTCTGTAATGAAATCGTTAATCTGGTTTTAATTTTCATTTTAATCATTTAATTTATTTATTTAAATTTGGCAGAAAATGCCCTCCATACCTCTCCGCTCGTCTCAGGTAAATAATGCGTCTTCAGCTCAGCGGTCGGCGTCGCGCGTTCATGTGTTTTGGGGGCGTGGCTTTGGAAGGAGCCCAGAAGGGAGGGGGTGGAGTGAATGGAAATAATGAGCTGTCTTTAAAACAGTCGTGAGAGGTCTACAGACACTCGATTTTTATACTTTCTTTTTCAGAGTACTTACATTTTAATTATGTTTTGATATATAAATAAAGTTTAAACAAATTTGGAAAAGAAGTTTTTTATAAAAATCCTACCTACAATACCTTTAAGATCACTTAAAGTGGAGTCTTTTTTTATCAAATCATAATTCCTTCTGTTTTCTTCTCAGTACCAATCTAATGTTCTGGTCAGACTGGGGTCAGAATCCTCGCATAGAACAGGCTAGTATGGATGGACTCGGAAGAAGAGCAATTGTGACTAGCAAGGTATACTGGCCCAATGGACTCACCCTGGATTACACAACTAGAAGACTATACTTCGTTGACGCCTACCTGAAATATATCGACTACTGTGACTATGACGGCAAAAACAGGCATCAAGTCTTCGCAAGTGACATGGTAGGAGTTAAAGTGCCTGGTTAAAATCCATCTATGTTTTACATGAAGTATAAGGGCACAGTCTGAGTTTATCTGGTGTCGTATTTTTCACTCATCACACATCTCTGTATCTGCAGGTTCTTCAGCAACCACATGGCATAACCATCTTCGAAGACAACATCTACTGGAGTGACCGCTACACAAGTCAAATCATGAGGACTAACAAATTTCATGGAGGAAACATCACCACCCTTCTGAGCAGTGTGTACCAGTGCATGGGTATCGTCATGGATCACCCTGTCAAGCAGCCTTTAGGTTAGGTTTTCATGCAGGTTATTTATGAAAGGATATCTGGCTGTTTTTTCTTTCTTTCACTTGACTAACATAGTCTTTTGGCTCCTATACAGCACTCAACCCCTGTGAGAACCATCCATGCAGTCAGCTGTGTCTTCTATCGACCTTAAGACCCCGATACTACATGTGTGACTGCCAGTCTGGCTGGACCCTTGCCAGCGATGGTCGTACTTGTACTAAAGGTCAGAGTCTTTACAAAATTACTGTGTGCCATTTGAGTTCTTGAGGTCTTATGGCCTTTTACTTGACTTAATTATGCTGTAATACTTATTTTTCCTAGATGACACACCCTTCTTGATGGTCGTCAGAGATACAGTGATTATGGGAATCCCTCTTAACCCCAATGACACGTCCAACAATGCCATGGCACCAATTTCAGGCATCACACAGGGTCGAGATATTGATTTTGATGACCGAGAGCAGTTTGTCTACTGGGTGCAAGCCACTGTCAGTAAATCAGTCAATATCTTGACTATTCCATAACATTGTTTTGGAATTAAAAATTACTGACACTATTTTTAACTATTAAACAATATTTTGAAATAGAAATATTTATAAAAAACGAAGAAGAAAAAAATAGTAATGTTTATCTTGAAACTAAGGTTGAATTTTTCCCCTAGGGTTCAATTTATAGAAGCAAGACAGATGGAGCAAATCGAACTCAGTTTGCACCAGCTGCTATCATTGGTTCCCCCTCTGGTCTTGCCTTTGATTGGATTACACGAATCATGTACTACACTAATCCCTCCGTTAAGGCCATTGAGGTGAACATCATAATGTCTTAAGATCAGTGACACACATCAGCATATTATATCATACATATCAATTTATTGAATTAAATTGTGTCCCACTTTATATTAGGTGTCTATAACTATTATGTACTAACATTTTAATTAATAATTTGATACAATGCACTTATTGTGTACATACACATTTTTACAATGTACTTGTATATTTTTTTAATACCTGCATGTAATTACAGCTGTAATTAATCTCTGTAGTTACATCTATAATTACTCTGTTGACCCTTCCATTAACACCTTAACCGACCCTTAAACCTACCCATACCACCAAACCTGTCCTAACCTTACCCATATTCCATCTCAATAGCAGCACAAGTGTTTTGCAATAAAACATCAACACAATAACTTCATTGTACTTATTTTTTATGTAAGTACATAGTAGTTAAGGACACCTAATATAAAGTGTGACCTTAACTTGTAATTTATTTAATTATTTTATGTATTATTATTATTATAATTTTTATTTTTTTTTGCTCTTCACCCCCCAAAAGGTAATCAGGGTTGATGGATCTCAACATTACAGGAAGACTATCATCACAAACACAGGGAAACCAGAAGGAGCTGGAGAGCCAATAGGAATAGCTCTTGATCCAGCCAGGGGGTAAACACTTTTTGTGACTAGTAGACATTTGTCCTGTTCTTAATCTTTAGTTATTAATGTACTGTCATCATCCTCTCACCCATGCAGGACACTGTTCTGGACAGACAGAGGTTCAGACAGTGGAGTTCCACCAAAGGTGGCAAGTGCAGACATGGATGGTGGGAACCTCAGAAACCTCTACACTGGTAACTTGGGCAACGTTGAGTTCATCGCTGCTGACATAGAGGCCAGGAAGATCTACTGGGGTGTCCCTCAAACTGGGATGGTGAGACATTACTTGCTCATGAATCCACATGCAGAAATAATTCATTATGCACTTGCATTATATTCCTGGTTTTGGTATTTCTCTGTGCTCGGCAGATTGAGTGTGGAACCATGGATGGTGCGAGCAGGGTGACTACCGTGAGTGGCCTGTCTCATCCCTGGGGCATCACTGTCTACCAAAATTACCTCTACTACACTGACCTTGACTATGAGGTCATTGAGAGAGTTGAAAAGAGCACAGGCGCAGACATGGTGGTGATGAGGAGCGGCATGGCAGGGGTGCGAGCACTGAAAGTGCATTCCAGAGACAGTGAGTGAAGCAATGCAATTTGCTCTTTATTTGAAGTAAAGGATAATAATACAATAACTTTTGTTGGTATGAAAAAAGAGCGACCCCGGAGTGATACAAGATAATTGAAAGTAGCAATATTGGACAGTGGTCCAATATTCAGTCTAGCATTTATTAAAAAATATTTAACATCTAAATCCCAGTATCGACCAATGAGAAACAAGTATTCTTTTCAAAAACAAAATAATACATTTAATAATGCAATATAAGACCAGCCAAAAGTGTAATCCTCTGGATTTTTTTTCCTTTTTTAAAAATCATTGATTGTATTCTGTTTACCCACAATCCATTAAATCCAGACTCTGCTGGCACTACCAATGCTTGCAGTACAAACAACGGAGGCTGTCCCCACCTGTGTCTGCCTAAACCTAATGAACAGAAGACATGCGCCTGCACCACAGGTTTTATCCCATCTCAGGAGGGGTCTCAATGCGAGCAGTATGACTCTTATGCTATAGTGTCCTCTTCCAAATTTATTAGAGGATTCCACATCAACAGCTCTGACCACTCTGAGGCCATGGTTCCTGTTGGAGCAGGTGAGTATTGGTTACAATATGCTAAGCAGTTTGATTCTGGTTAGAGAGGAAGTTTTGAAAACCCTGGCAACATAACTTAATGGTTAATGTTAATGTTAATATCTAAATAATTGTAAATAAATAAAGTACAATGAATAAAATAATAGTAATAGTAATACTAATAAATAATATTCAAATATAAATACATAAAAATGTGTTTTATTTTTATCAATCATTTTTCTAAATAGAATAATACTTAAATATAAATAATAAATAAAAAATATTTTATTTTATAAATAAAATAGATTTTTCTATAAGATATCTATACTTATACTAGATATCTATAGAAAGAGAGTGGCAATGAAAAACTTTCTAAATAAACTTTTTTTCATAAAACTATTCACAGATTTGGTTATGTCTTATTGTAAAAACATACTTAAAGCTTACTGAAAAGTTTGAGAGAAAAAAAATATTTTGAAAAAATGTATAAATAATAATAAATGGAATAAATTATATATAATAATAATTAATATTTAAATATATAATAAATATTAATAAAATATCCACCATAGTCCTATGGTGTAGTGTTGTGTACTACAAAATATAATGTGCTTTTATTCTGTAGGTACTTACTCAATTATTGACAAGCTGGACATGCACATCGCCTCTGGATTCCTGTACTGGACTGATAACAGCACCTACTCATCCTACAGAGGCATTTACAGGACTAAGACAGATGGCTCACGCTATTCTACTGTCATCAGTCAGTTGGGCACTGGAAGGATTCAGGGTTTGGCAGTAGATTGGATCGCAGGTAAATGACTGTGAAAATATAGTGACACCATGTATACTGTGAAAATAGCTTTATGTGTTTGTTTGTATATATCGGGCTGATCCTTGTTTTTATTTATGTCAGGAAACTTGTACTTCACTAATGCATTCACCTCTCAGACATACATTGAGGTGTTACGTCTGAACACAAGCGTTCAACTGATCCTGCTGAAGAGTTCAGTGGATCGTCCCGTAGATCTTGCCGTCAGCCCCAAATTGCGTCTCCTCTTCTGGACTGACGCTGGCCAGACACCTAAGATCGAGAGCGCGCTTTTGGATGGTACCAATCGGACAGTTCTTGCCTCTGAGAGCCTGTCATCCCCACGAGGCCTTACGATCGACTACACCAATGACTTCCTGTACTGGGTTGACGATACTCTGGATATGATATCTCGCATGGCAGCTGATGGTTCTCAGCGGCAGATTGTACGCTACGGTAGTCGCTACCCCGCGCCATACAGTGTCGCCATCTTTGGCGAGTACATGCTGTGGATCGATCGCAAGCTGGGCAAACTCTTTCAGGCTAGCAAGCTTCCTGGGAATACAGACACACCTGAGGTGATCCGAGATGGCATTGAGGATCTGACAGATGTTGGAGTGTTTGACTCGCATGTTCAGCCCACTTCTGCCAACCTGGTGGGCTTCAACCCATGCCATGAGGACAATGGGCGGTGCCAACAGTTTTGTTTTGCAATGCCTGAGCAGCAGCAGCCCAAATGTGGCTGTGCCCATGGCTCTTTGCTCAGCAATGGAGTCTCGTGTGGCTTTGGCCTGGATGAGTACCTGATCTTCACCACGGATTACACCGTGAACAGCATGAGGCTAGACCCAGAGGACCACAGCGCACCATTTCCTACCTTTAACCTGGGCTACGGTGTTTTAGCCACAGAGTTTGACTTCCAAGACAAGAGAGTGTTCTTCACCCAGTATGTGGGTTTAGGCAGGAGTAAAATAGGATACATCACAACCACCAGCAGCACTAGTCCACCGATCACCATAGCCAGTGGTACAGTCTGATGCTTTAACATTCTCCGAATGAATAAGCAGAAACCAGCCAATAACAATGTTAAAGAGTTCTCTGCTTTCTTCTCATCTGTTAGATCTGGATGATCCTGAAGGTCTGGCCTACGATTGGATCCACAAGCGTCTTTATTTCACAGATTATTACAATCGGAGTGTGCAGTCTATGGGAATAGATGGCCAAAATCGTTCCTTCATCGCACATGGCGACCGCCCCAGAGCTATCGTGGTGGATCCTTGCTATGGGTAAAAACATTTTAGGGCTTTTCACATTTAAAATCGTCATCTAAACCAAAATATACTTTAGTATTGACGCAAACGCTTAGCATATTATGCGTTTCATTCTTGCAAGTGTCTTAGCTATTTCTCTTCAGAAGGTATGACCAATGAATTTGTGCTTGTTTAAACTGGAGTTTCAGGTATCTCTTAATTGCCTCTCACATGCTTTCATCATCACAGGCATCTATTGTTTTTGCCATATTCAGGTTATTGTTGTTACATCTCATTCCTTTATTTTTCAACTGTGAAACAACGGGCCAGTGTAGTGTTGGTCACCTTCTGCACAAACTGACGAGTGTAAAAAAAATAAAAAAAATCAAGAAGCATGTATGATTTCAGCATAGAGAGTATCGGGCATGTGCATGGCTGATGATGAAATTTAGGTCACATGCACTGTGCACATACCCTAGTGTACACGTAAAAAAGTACACTTTGGCCTTTAATCCTGTACTCAATTTTCATGGTTTCACACTGTACATTTGTAAACTTGTTGACAGTTTTATTTGTATTTGTAATTTTATAATTCCTCATCTCACTCTTGCACATTAATTTGGTTTATATATTCGGTTTATGGTTATATGGTTAAATATATGGTTTATATGATCCAGCTTGTCCTGAATAGACATTTTGTACTTTAACTGTAGGAATAACCCATTTTTTACTTCAATTGTTGTGTTTTCCATGACTTTGACAATTTAGATTTTGCCCTTAAATGCTGAAATGAAAAACAGTCCATGAATATTTATGAATATTTAATGAGTTCAGTATGTAATTGGTTGTTTGTACCTTATACATTTGGAACCACAACGCAGTGTTAACCCCCTTTCAAAATGACAAGTGTGAAAGCCCCCAGGGTTAAAAGACTGGTTCAGATAGTTCCAGCCAGATTAGTTTTAAAAAATCTAAAATTCCTCAATGAAAACTGATTTTCGTCACGCAGATACCTGTACTGGACTGACTGGGGATCCCCTGCTAAAATTGAACGCGCCACACTTGGTGGAAACTTCCGGGTCTCTATCGTAAACACAAGTCTTTCTCAGCCTAATGCTCTATCTTTGGATTACGAGGAACGACTACTGTACTGGGCTGATGCAACACTGTGAGTTTATACTCACCTGCTAGTCATTTTACATCATATTTAGTGCAGACAGATGAGAAACATTCAACTGATAAAACTGTTTCACTATCTCACTCACAGGGATAAGATTGAGCGTGCCTCTTTGACTGGAGAAAACAGGGAGGTCATTCTTAGTCAGACACAGTACCCGTTTGCTGTAACAGTGTTCCAACAGGATATCTACTGGACTGACTGGAACACAAGGATTGTGTACCGCGCCAACAAGGACGACGGTTCTGGCCTGACTATAATTGCCACTGATCTCCAATATAGACCCAATGACATCCACGTCTTCTCGGCCAGTAGGCAGGAGAACTGCTTGAGTCCTTGCCAGCTGTTCAACGGAGGATGCAGCCATGTTTGTGTCCCAGGTCAGTCTGGCTTCCAAGAAACTGTTGAACATACATGCAGTGGGCATCAAAAGAGACTTAAATTGCAACCTTTAAATTAATGTAAATTAAATTAGTATTTAAATTAGAACTTAAAATAGAAACCTGGAAAATAAAAGAGAGGATTAGGATTTAAAAAAAAAATGAAACAATGAAATGTTATAACTGAAAATGAATTTTAAATATTTATATATAAGAAAATTTGTGACATTAATTTTTGTTCATACAATCAGACAATACCTATATGACTGCAACATGGAACTATTTTTATGTACTCACAGACTTTTGGACCCAAATTCTAGTGTGTTTGTTTATTTTTCTTTTTCCTCTTTTTTGAGAAGCTTATACATCTCATGTCTCTCGTTTATCACTTTCTCAGGTCCATCTGGTCCAGAGTGTCAGTGTCCCAGCACTGGTAACTGGTATCTGGCCAATGATGGGAAAGACTGCATCCCCGACAATGGGCAGCGGTGCCATGCGGATCAGTTCACCTGTCTGGACGGAAGCTGTTTGTTCCAGCGCTGGAAGTGTAATGGCTACAGGGACTGCTTGGATGGCTCAGATGAGCTTGAGAGAGTGTGTGGTAAGTGACCTTAGCAATAAAAAAATAGTTGAATTTATTTTTTTGTATAATTTTTTTTCTTTATACATGAATTCTACATTCTACAGCTTTCCACACCTGCTCACCTACGGAATTCACCTGTGATAACGGAGGCTGTGTGCCTCTGTACTATGTGTGCGACTACACAAATGACTGTGGAGATAACAGTGATGAGCATGGCTGTCCCTTCCCAACCTGTAACCCTACCACAGAGTTCACCTGTGGTAACGGACGCTGCATCAGTGCGGCTTTTGTGTGTGATGGATTCAATGACTGCCGAGACAACGGCACCACGGATGAAGTTAACTGCCGTGAGTGTGCTGTTATTTTAGTATTTTTTATATACTGTTATAGTATCTATTAATATTATGAATTAGCTTTTATTTTTATATTTTCAGTTTTCATTTTTATTTTTAGTAATTCCGTTATGTGCTTTTGTAATTTTTTTGTTACATGCTTTTGTCATAGTTTTTTAATGTCTTTTTAGCTTTAATTTATTTTAATTTTATTTTAGTTTAAGTAATTTGAGTAAATTTAGCCTAAACTCATTTTATTTAAGTTTTTCAAGTTTAACCCCCTGGGGTCGGCTATCGCGCCGGCGCGATAGGCTAGTTTTTTTCCGTATGAGTGCAAAAAAAAAATATCGATCCTGTTTAGTGTGTATTTTTTTTGTGTATGCTCATAATAAAAACAAAGTGTTGTGCTTTTCGCCAAATAAAGAAAAATAAACATGATGCGAGTTCTGCCTACTCTCCGTCAGTGAAGTCAATTCTGAAACGCGTCGGAAAATGAACTGTAACTCAGCGAATACTCAGTCAAACAGGCATACAGACACACAGGCATGAAGCTTGAATTCTCTTCTTTTAAATGAAGTAATTTTTATAAAAAACAAATATTCACAGTTTATATAATATGTATGTAAAGAGAGAGATGTCAGTCGTTCTCATCTCAGCTAATAAAGTTTTAATGTGACTCCGCCTACGGAGACCGCGCTATTCAAACGCAAATGTGAGGCGATCCATACAAACCTGTGAAACGCCCACATCCGCTGGATAAGGCCGGTGAAACACTGGATGCGTGGCGTAAGCGTCTCAGCTGCGTGGCGTGTCCGTTTTTATTTCGGCTCCCATGTTAACAGTTTAGAGTTTGTACACTGCCTGTGTGAGACGCGCGTCTCAGGCGCGGCACGAGCCGCGTGGAAAACGTGTGCATTCTAGAAATAGAACCGACGCCTATTTTTCATGCGACACGCAAGCGTCTTGGAAGCGTTTCCATGCAAAATTGAATAGGAAAATCTGTTTATTTGTCATTTTGACACGAATACATATTAATAAATGTCCTTTTGATGTTTAAAAGTGTCTAGGTTTTGACATAAATGCAAATATAAATGTAATTTACAAAATATGATCGATTTTCAAATACTGCTGTATTGAATGAACAGCTTTTAGCAAACTCTATTGCTATACTGAGATGAGGAATATATACTGTATGTGTTTTGTCAAAAATAAAGTCATCAACTAACTAATGAATGCTTTACTTTGAAATACGTATGATAAAATGTATACTTTAGTTTTGAAAGACGTTGACTAGTTTTGAAAAGATTATAAAGTATGTATGTGCATGCATATATATATATATATATATATATATATATATATATGTGTGTGTATATATGAAGAGTTCAGATGCAAAAGCCTATAAATGCCATCTGAAATTTTCTTCTAGAATGATCATTTTTATGAAGCTTGTATATTTAAGTTAGCTATAGGTGACACACCTGAATGAATGGCTCATTAAGTATGCAGGGACATTGTCTCACCAGGTGTGAACTACTAAATATGCATGATGCTGTTGGAGCGTTTATGCCCCATCCGCATATTGGCTTTCCAAACTAAAAGTGTTTCACAAAACTAAAATCAATGTATCGTTTTATGTGAATGATTAGGCAGGATGATTTTCACATCATTTTGAAGAAAAAACTCTAGGCGATGACATCCATTAGTCAAAAGTATTATTGCCACATATTTAGTATGTGTTTTGTGGCCTTATTTCAGAAACTTTAATTTTTTGTTTTTTCGATAACCTTGCATAAACATTATTCTCTCAAAAATGAAAACATGTACATACATGTGGTTCACATATTATGGAAGTCCTGTTTGTGCTATATAGAGTGAATTTACACCTTTGCCATTAATATGTTTATAAGCAACTGAAAAAAGCACAAATGTCAGGGCATGTCAGAACATCTCAAGGACCCCAAAAACACCCCAGACCCCAGAGGGTTAAACTTGCCATCTAATATTTATGTATTTTTTTAGTGAAAATGATTTTTAATAGTTGCAGATTTAGTTTGAGTTAATAATAACACTGGGTCATTGACACCAACATCTAGATTTGCATATAATTTTCAGCCTTTCTTCCCTTTTGAATTAAAACACTTGTTGATGTTAAGCCCTGCACGTGCTACTCTTTAACTGGTATGATATTAAATGTGAAGTGTGCAATTTCTGTTAACAAAGAACAATCATATTTATTTGATTTATTAGCTGACAGAACCTGTGCACCTGGCTTAGTAAAATGTGACACCACCAACATCTGCATTTCTTCGAGTAGCCTATGTGATGGTTTTAACAACTGTGGGGACAACAGTGATGAAAATCCACTCTTCTGTGGTGAGTTACAGGGTCTCAACTTTTAGATGTTGCCTGCAGATGCCCTTCATGACAGAAGTTTTATGTTTGAGTGAAATGTCCCTTTAATATAAAAAAATACTCTTGCATGTCCTCAAAGTCATGTCCTGTACCGCTTGTGGTCAATAGCTGGCCGGACCTGCTCTGCAGACGAGTTCCGCTGTGATAACGGGAAGTGTATTCCCCAGTCATGGGTGTGTGACCGCATCCCAGATTGTGTGGACGACACAGATGAGCCACCCACCTGCGGTACATGTCGAATCCCTCTTCTCTCTGCAAAGCAGAGCCTGGAATTACTATCTAATACTCTCTTTGTCTCTTTACACAGAGGATCAGGTTTATACATGTAACCCTCAGCAGTTCAGCTGTGCGAATGGAAACTGCATTCTGGAAAAGTGGGTATGTGATGGCAACAATGACTGTGGAGACAACAGTGATGAGGCACAGGAACTACAGTGCGGTAAGGCCTGTCATTCAAGATTTAATAAACCAGCAAGTCAGTGCCCTTGTAACTTGCTAGTCTGACTTGTATTTGGAATTTCAGGATCAAGGACTTGCAACCCGAGTGATTTCACATGCCCCACTTGGTACCAAGGCTCTCCTCGCTGTATTCCATTGAGTTATGTGTGTGATGGTGAGAAGGACTGTGCAGATGCTGCAGATGAGCTGCACAACTGCCCCAACCGCACGTGCCACATGAACGAGTTTGCTTGCGCCAATGGTCGCTGCATTCTGGTGCCCTTCCAGTGAGTTTTTACTCTCCGGCAGTACCCAACAATGCACATCAAATCAAATGCTACTCAAAATATTCATAAAATATATACTGTGTGTGTAAAACTCCTCAGCTGTGACCGTGTGAATGACTGTGGGGACAGCAGTGATGAGATCGGCTGCGTGTATGGCACTTGCTCCAGCCGGGAGTTCACCTGCCAGAATGGAGTGTGTATCCCATCAACGTATGCATGTGATGGTTATACAGACTGCCAGGATGGCTCTGATGAACTTGAGGGCTTGTGCAGGAGCCCAGAACCCACCTGTGTACCTGGACAATTCATCTGCAATTCTGGGGAGTGCATCGACATCCACAATGTCTGCAACCAGCAGAGGGACTGCTCTGACAACAGTGATGAGAAGGGCTGCGGTAAGACACCACTTCGTGTTTGGGAAAAGGCTCATTTTAGTGATGTGCCTGAAACAGTAAATAAATTATTTATGAATAATGAATTCTATTGAATAGTAGAAAAAATTTGTTTGACTGATTATTCAACAAACACAAGGTTAAAGCAAAATGTTAATGAGTATATCTAAAATTACACTGCAATGATGAGTCTTTAAAGCCAATATGTCTAAAATGTGAAAACCCTCCACCTCCCCCAGCTCCACCTGCCTAGATCTGCTATGGTTTTTATGTATGTCTATTTATGCAGCAGCATATCTTACATGCTCACAGCAGCGTGTCTATGTATCTATTGGCAGTAACAAGTCCAAATTTGCACTGCAGCAGCAGCAGCAGCAGCAGCAATAATTAACATCAGCAGCCAATTACATTAACATTGCCATATTCAATAACATGCTAAAACTATTTTGAGAGTTGTCATGATTGAAATGTGTATATATATACTTAAATACAATACCTTTCAAAAAACTGTGGTCGGAAAGATTTTTTTACATACAGTCAAACATTAAAATTTAAATAATATTATAATTTAAAATAACTGTTTTTTTATTTTAATACATTTTAAATTGTAATTTGTTCCTGTGATGGAAAAAGATGAATTTTCAGTAGCCATTACTCCAGTCTTCAGTGTCACATGATCCTTCCGAAATTATTCTAATATGCTGATTTGGTGCTCAGGAAACATTTATTATTATCAATGTTGAAAGCAGTTGTGCTGATTAATATTTTTGTGGAAACCATGATACATGTTTTTCAGGATTCTTTAATGAATAGAAAGTAAAAAAGAACAGTTGACTTGACTTTTATTTAGTTTTGACACATTTCTGATTTAAGCTCCGCCCCTACATGCACATACAGATCATATTGTCATTGCAAATATACAAACAAATTAATTACAATTAATTTGTAAATAGCACATTTACAATTACAATGAATCTAATTAACTGGATGAATTAGGTAATGATGTGCCTTTCTGTCCCTCCACAGGCATAAATGAGTGCAGTAACCCAGTCATTCACCAGTGTGCTCAGAACTGCACAGACACACTGACGGGTTACTACTGTTCCTGCAGGGACGGCTACAAACTCATGCCAGACGGCAAGGCCTGTGAGGACATGGACGAGTGCAAGGAAATACCGGGAGTGTGCAGTCAGGTGTGCGAGAATGCTGTGGGCTCCTTCTACTGCAAATGTGCTCCGGGATACCTGCGGGAGCCTGATGGACGCACCTGCCGTCAGAACAGTGGAATCGCACCGTACCTCCTCTACAGCAACCGCTACTACATCCGTAACCTGACCGTGGATGGTTCGTCCTTGTCGGTGGTGCTGCAGGGCCTGTCAAATGTTGTGGCTCTAGACTTTGATACCACTGAGAAGCGTTTATACTGGGTGGATGTTGGGACATTGCACATTGAGAGGATGTATTTAGACGGGACAGGAAGGGAGGTCATATTGCAGAATGACCTGGATGGAGCAGAAGGCCTGGCTGTGGACTGGGTGGGCCGGTAGGTTAAGGAGCAGCTTGATTCACTCATTTACTTGAAGTATATTCTAAAAACAACTGGGCAAGGTTAATGCATGGGTGGATTTTTCCTTGCAGAAAGTTGTACTGGGCAGATGGGACTATTGGAGCCATTCATGTCTCTGAACTTGACGGCCGTTACCGGAAAAAACTCCTCAAGGGTTGTGTTGATGCCAACTCTACGTACTGCTTTGCCAGTCCTCGGGCTGTCGCTGTTAACCCTAAATATGGGCGAGTTAAATATTTATTTTATTTGTTTAGTTGAACATCTGCTATTTTTATGTGTGTAAACATTCCCTTTTCTGTTCCTGGTCAGATGGCTATATTGGACAGACTGGGGGCGGACGGCTTTCATTGGCAGGGCTGGCATGGATGGAACCAACACATCAGCTATCATCACTACCAAGCTTGTGTGGCCTCATGCCCTGACCATCGACTACACCAACAACAAAATCTTTTTTGCTGATGCTCACCTAAATTTCCTTGAGTAAGTTGTGTCCTGTAATGTATCCAAACCAAATCTGATCTCCAGGCAGTAATAGATAGCCCTGCTAGCTGATTTTGGTCAATTTCATGCAAAATACTTATTTTAAGTTGTTTTAGTAACATTCACCACACGCTCAGATGTATTTTGAAACACAATAACAAAAGTATTAGGGATGCACTAACAAGCCAATATATTGTGCATCCCTAAAAACTACCTTTCTAATGTCTATTTTCCTACAGTTATGCCGATATGGATGGACAAAACAGACATAGAGCTATAACAGGTTCCATGCCCCATGCTTACGCTCTGACCCTGTTTGAGGATTTGGTGTACTGGACTGACTGGAACACCCACACCATAGAGAGAGCCCACAAGTACACTGGCGCTAACCGTGTAGTAATGGGCAACAACACACACCGCCCTAATGACATTCACATCTATCACCCTTACAGACAGCCACACAGTAAGACAATATATAAATTATTTCACCTTTCACTTTAATTGCATGATGGTTTTTTGAAAGTTTTATTAAAATTTTCTTAGCTGACAATCCCTGCAATGACCATCACCTGACCTGTAGTCACCTGTGTCTGATTGGCCCGGACGGGACAACGGCCAGATGTGAGTGTCCGGATCACTTCATTGGTCTGGCTGTTGGATTTAAGATCCAGTGCGTGGCTGACTGCTCCAGCACTCAATTCCGTTGTGGAGACAATGAGAGGTAAGTGAATCTGTTCTCTAATGGTGATACTTTAATGCAGATTTTTCAGCACACAGGATGATAATCTGATGATCTTGTGCTCTTCCTCTCTCACTTTTTTTTCTGTCTGGCTTTTGTCTCCAGGTGCATTCCCATATGGTGGAAGTGTGATGGTCAGTCAGACTGTGGGGACGGCTCCGATGAGCCTCAAACATGTCCTCCACGTTACTGCCCAATTGGACGGTTCCAGTGCCAGGATGGGAACTGCACCTATCCGTTTTTCCTGTGTGATGGCCACAATGATTGCCTTGATGGATCTGATGAAGATGCTGCACTCTGCAGTATGCAACTCTTATATTCTAGTTTATCTTAACCATGGCTGTTTCCGCATTAGCCCCTTTCACACATTAAACCTGGTAAATTTCCATACAAATAACCAGATTGATTTGTTCCGGTAAATACACAAATGTGCAGTTCACACACATCTTTTTACCGGTGAGATACCATTCACGCATAAGGACAAAAATACCGGTAAACTCTGTGAGGTCAATCATCAGAAATAACCTTTAAATGCTGCACCATTTTCTTTATCCACCCAGATGAGAAGCGCTTTAGTTTTTCAGTAAACATCATGATGGCATAAGCGAAAGATCACAAGGAACACAGTTTTGCTCTTAAAAACATGAGATGCATAACAGTTACTATAGTACTGCAATTACTATAGTACTTAAAAGTAACTACAGAGCCCGCAGTGCTTATGAATGGAAAAGAAGGCAGGGTCTCGAACGGAAGACACAGCACAACGTGCGTGTAGCATGTCTACATAGAAAAACAATTAAAAGCAGCTGAGCTTAATGTAAATAGCTCCAATAGAGCATTATGATTGCATCAGTACTCCCTGCCCTCGTACATGCTCATACAGGTAATCCTATTCTTTGTGCACACAAAGCATTATATTGGTAATTAATACTAGAAATAATAATAATAATACATTTATTTTTTATAGCGCTTTTCTAGACACTCAAAGATGCTTTACAGTTATTGGTTTACATCGATAAAACAAACAAACAAGGTATATAGACAGGGTTACATAACTAGCACAAGAAATGAAAACACATAGGTACATGGACAAGCAGAGGCAAAGCAAGACTGGGGCGATGAAAGGGATGAAGAACTGGGAAAGTCTGTTAACAGGAAAAAGCAAGCTCAAAGAGGTGAGTTTTGAGGGCCTGTTTGAAGGATGTTAAGGTGCTTCACTGTTTGATGTGGTCAGGGAGGGCGTTCCAGAGGGTTGGTGCAGCAGCTGAGAAGGCTCTGTCGCCCCAGGTCCGGCGCTTAGTCCTGATGGTCTTGAGTTTGTCAGCACCAATGGACCTGAGGAGGCGGCGTGAGTGTGGCGGGTTAGTAGGACGGAGAGGTATGGAGGGGCAAGGTTATTAAGTGCTTTGAATGTGAGAAGTATTTTGAAGTTGATCCTGTGTTTGACTGGTAGCCAATGTAGGTTGTAGAGGACAGGGGTGATATGATCGCGGTGGCGGGTGAAGGTGAGAAGGCGGGCAGCCGAGTTCTGGACATATTGAAGTTTATCGATGATTTTGTTTGGTAGTCCGTAAAGAATGCTGTTGCAATAGTCTAGTCTGGAGGTGATGAGGGCATGGATGAGTGTTTTAGCTGCAATGGTAGACAGAGAGGGACGGAGCCATGCAATGTTACGAAGGTGAAAGAAGGCAATTTTGGTGACGTGATTGACATGCGGTACAAAGGAGAGGGTAGGTTCGAAGATGGTAATGTTACAACTTCTCATACCATAAAATTGCTTTTGTTATTTTTTAAAAGATCCTGTTTCAAGTACGATCTCTAAATGGTAATTTACCAGTAATTTACTAGTAAAGACTGCATGTGTGAAAGGGGCTATTGTTATAATAGAAC
Organism: Abramis brama; assembly: GCF_963993115.1. Taxonomy (NCBI): domain Eukaryota; kingdom Metazoa; phylum Chordata; class Actinopteri; order Cypriniformes; family Leuciscidae; genus Abramis; species Abramis brama. The sequence continues at coordinate 19,912,277 of NC_139976.1, read as the reverse complement.
AATAAAATTAAGTTTTCTTAAGTTGGTCTCAAAAGAGCAGTTTTTGGTTGACTATTTTGGTTGATCTGGGAATTGAACGGCATAGCTGATTCCTGTTGTTAATTTTTACATTCATGTTTGACATCCCAGTTGATATTTTTTTTTAAATCCTCTTTGTAACCCAGGTGACCACCGTTGCTCCGAGAACCAGTTCCAGTGTAAAAATAAGCACTGTATCCCAATATCCTGGCACTGTGATGGTGTGCAGGACTGTGCAGATGGTAGCGATGAGGAAGCCGACAGCTGTACAGAGAAGACCTGCAAACCTGGACAGTTTCAATGCAAAAACGGACGCTGCATACCACCAAGCTACGTGTGTGATGCACAGAATGACTGCGGAGATAACTCAGATGAGCCGTATGATGAGTGCAGTGAGTGTCCCTTTGGGAAAATTGGCTTTTCTTTAACAGCTTGGTGTTAACTGACCTTCTCTATTTGACATTGCATCTCTTTTTGTAGTGGGTCCTGATCACAAGTGTGATGCAGACACTGAGTTTTCCTGCAAGACAAACTATCGCTGTATACCTCTGTGGGCTGTGTGTGATGGTGCCAATGACTGTATAGACAACAGTGATGAGCAGGGCTGCCGTAAGTCCCATATAATGATTTAAAATATTTTCATGAGACAGGCTGACTCAAAACAAAAACATATTCTTTTAAAGGTAGGGTAGGCTATTTGTTTTATAAACACTTTTTGTTATACTGGTTGAAACTCTCTTCACATCCTGTAACCCAGGTGTCCAGGCCAAATTCCCTCTATTGGCCTTTATCAATCATGGCCTCCTAATAATAATCCCCTTGCTTTTTCAACCGGCTCTCTCTCTCACTCTCTCTCCTCTCCACATAGCTGGTGTGTAGACCCCCTGATATGATTATAAAGCACTTTGGGTGTACAGTAGTTCTTAGTAAAGCACTATAAATGCCTCATTATTAATATATATGATTTTTGCATAAGATCTTAAATATCAGATTTGAAATATAAACAATAACCAAACAGGCTAATATCAGAGCCTGTACTCTTTTGTCAAAGTTCCTTTATCATGATTCAACAAATAAACAATATTTATTTTGATGCATTACATAAAAGGGATTATAATTAAAATTTTTATATGAAATAAATGAAAATTAACTGGCACATTTTGCTTCATGCAGATGAGCTGACCTGTGACCCTGTGGGAGATTTACGCTGTGATAATCACCGCTGTGTGCCAATTCGCTGGCGCTGTGATGGGAACAATGACTGCGGAGATGGATCTGATGAGAGAAATTGTGGTGAGTAATGCATTGGCCATCCATTTACTTCTACACATGTAGGTCACCTAAACGTTGTCTTTGTAGCTCACAGTTTTTATTTATGTGCTCACAGAACCCAGACCTTGCTCTGAGAGTGAGTATCGCTGTGACAACCAGCAGTGCATTCCAGGATCTTGGGTTTGTGACCATGACAATGACTGTGGGGACAATTCTGACGAGCGGGACTGTGGTAAGTTGAAGTAAAAAAAAATTAACCCACTTTACTCTCTTAGCTCTTATCTCTTTATTGACTGTCGAAACTGGCACCCATTTTTCAGCCCCTCCCCTCCAACCACATGTTATTAAAGACCACTTTTCATGATCCAAACAATTCTTGATAGATAACATGAAGTCCCTCTTGCCATTTTTCTTCTTCTTATTGAATATAAAGTTTCGCTCTGAAATATGAAATAAGTAAATACTTCATATAAAGAAAATTTGCTTACAAAATGCTAAGATACATGGATTCCCCTTCACATCTTTTTTAGATTACAATGGGATTTATGGGAAAGTATTTTTTTTCTTCATAGAGCTGCGGACCTGTCGTCCTGGGACATTCCAGTGTACATCTGGACACTGCATCCCAGAAGCTCTGAAATGTGATGGTTATGCCGACTGCCTGGACTTCTCTGATGAGTCCACCTGCCGTGAGTATGCTGGGCTAAAAATATATGGACCTTTAAGTATTTTTCTTATTCCATATATTGGAAATATTGAAATAGTTATGTACTTTTTGTTTTCCCAACAGCAACTCGATATCCTGGAGGACGCTGGTGTCCATCACACCAGTTCCAGTGTAACAACAAGCTGTGTGTGAACCAGCAATGGGTGTGTGATGGCTTCAACGACTGTGGAGACCGCTCAGATGAGCAACTCAGCCTCTGCTGTAAGACATTATAGGAAACTGAAATTATACTATTTTTACAGATAACTTTTACCATTACAGTTATACATTTGTCTCTTTATGGTACATTACCAGCCCTTAGGTCTTACAACTTAAACCTGGAAATTCATGTTGGCTTAAGATGGTTATTTCAGCAGGAATATGATAACTCTGTCTTACTGTCACAATTGTTTTGTGATCAGGGAACATTACATGTGAAATGCCTGCCAAGTTTCGGTGTGACAATGGATACTGCGTTTATAGTGGTCTCATGTGCAACAAAAAAGACGACTGTGGGGATGGCAGTGACGAAAAGGAGGACCACTGTAAGAGATTCACCCATATCTTTTCAATACAACTTAAGTCAAACTCTTTTTTCCACAAATATTTATACACATAATGGGCCCTATTTTAACGATCTGAAACGCAAGTGTCAAAGCGCAAAGCGCAAGTAACTTTGTGGGTGGGTCTCGGCGCTGTTGCTATTATACCGGCGGGATAAATGACTCTTGCGCCAGGCGCAAATCTAAAATGGGTTGGTCTGAAGTAGCTTCATTATTCATAGGTGTGGTTTGGGCGTAACGTGAAATAAACCAATCAGAGCGACATCTCACATTCCCTTTAAGAGCAGACGCGCTTTTTCCTTGGCGTATTGCTATTATAACGGCGGATTTGCCAGGCGCGCGCCAGGAGTGGTTCACAGCCGAGGAGAGCAACGCTCTCGTCACGGCCGTAAAAGAGAGAGAAGTGACATTGGGGATGGAGAAACACACCCAAATTAGCTTCGGTTAAACAGGTATATAATAATGTGGGTAAATGTGTAAGCTAGATGTATGCTTTTATAATAAATTGTCTATCTATCTATCTATCTATCTATCTATCTATCTATCTATCTATCTATCTATCTATCTATCTATCTATCTATCTATCTATCTATCTATCTATCTATCGTTTGTAATAATATGATTTGCAAAAATGAAAACTGCTGCTTCTGTGTAGATTAGAGAATCAAAGTGTATGCACGTTGTGCACGCTATACATTATGGTCAAGCATGCGCCCTTAAAATAGCATAATGAACAACGCGCAACGTGCCACTGACTTTAGACTAAGTTTTTTCTGGCCAGTGGCGCAATTGTTTTATGGAACAGTAAAATAGCACCAGGGATTGTTTGCGCCGGAACACGCCTCCTTTTTTGCGCTGAACCGCCCAGGGAGCGCAAGTTCATTCCCTAGTTTAGCAACGTGCTTCTGTGGAGGGAAAAGCGCGCTTTGCGCGGGTGCAAAATAGGAATGAAACATGCGTCGGTGTACAAAGTCAATTGCGCTGGGTGCAAGATAGGGCCCAATAACTGTTTTCTATTCATAGAATATAAATATACAAATATCATTTTGTATTATTCCTGTGATGGCAAAGCTTAATTTTCAGCAGCCATTACTCCAGTCTTCAGTGCCACATGATCCTTTAGAAATCATTCTAGTATGATTTGGTGCTCAAGAAGCATTTATTATTATTATTAATTATTATTATTATGTGAGATAGTATATTAAATAATATCTAGAATAAAGTTTATTTTTTTTCACTCCGCTGTCTTTTTGTCCCTTGTTTTAAGCATAAACCTAAATGTTTTTTTTTTCCCTCAACAAGATAAAATACAATTTGCCAATAAAGAGACATTTTAGTAACTAGTTAACGTTAGTTAATGCATGAACTAACATTAACTAAGAGCTAGCAATACATCTGTTACAATATTTATTAATATTAGTTAACATTATTTAATAAAAATACAAATGATCATTGTTAGTTCATTTCAACTCTGGGCCACAAGTACAGCTTTTGATTTGAATAATATATTAGTATATGTTGTTATTACATTTTTAATTGTTAGTTCATGTTAGACAATGTAGTTAACTAATGTTTACAAATGTTACCACATTTTTAATAAAATAAACTTTATATTAGGTAGTTTATTTGGCTCCTGAAGTATAAGTATATTTTTACTGGAAAACAAAACAAATTTGTGATTAAGAAAAAAAACTGATTAAGAAAACGATCAGTGATGAGGGTAAGAATTGTGTTTTTCAATTAGGTCAGGAACCCACTCTCGCACCCTGCACGCCCAATGAGTTTAAATGCACCAATGGCCACTGTGTGGCTCTGCCTTACGTGTGTGACCACAACGACAACTGTGGAGACCTTACTGATGAACTGGGCTGCAGTAAGTCAACAGATATCACCATATATGATCAGTAACTTATACTTTGTAAGATTAGGTAATTGATGACGAGTGACTCTTTTTAGATTTTGGCCACGACCGCAACTGTGATGAGAAGTTATGCCAGCATGAGTGTACAAACCTGAATGGCACTGGCTTCATCTGCTCTTGTAGAAGCGGCTATGCCGTAGATCCGGATAACACCTTCCGCTGCAATGGTACACACAAAAACACATATTAAGCACCTTATCATAATTTTCTTCGCAGTGGATACAATTTTGGCAGGCAGTCTTACATTTTCTAAATGAATATCAGAGTCAGTAAATAGAAAGTTTTACCTGTGTATGCTGCCACACTTGCCTTGCTGTTTTTAAGTGCCTCATTTGACTTTAAGTCTGTGTCTCTTGCTCCCTGCAGATATAGACGAGTGTTTAGAGTATGGCACATGCCCGCAGGCCTGCAAGAACACTAAAGGAAGCTATGACTGTGAGTGTGTCCAGGGCTACAGGAAAGTGGGCACTGGCAATCAGTGTGAGGCTGAAGGTAGGACAGAAATCAGAAGGAACAAGACAGGAATTTCTGAGCATGTGTAGAATCTTAAAGCTTCTCCTTCTTAGGCCCTGAACCGCTGCTCCTGCTTCCGGAGAACATCCGCATCCGTCGTTACAACCTCCAGACAGAGGAGTACCATGACTTCTTGCAGGAAGAGGAGCGCATTGTGGCGCTGGACTACGACTGGGACCACAACAACACCAAACTTAGTATGTACTCAATTCGAGTGCTTCAGCCCCTCAAAAATTACACTACGCCCATGGTGTATTCTCTAGCCCATTCCCGCCGCATAAGAAAAACAATAATACTTTGGTAATTCATAATGAGACAAAAAGTTATAATTATGACATGTCAAAATTTCGAAATTGTCATAATTATGATATAAAAAGACAATTTTTTTTTTACTTTTTAGGTCATAATTTATTATGGTTTACCAAAGTATGTTACCAAAGTTCCTTTGCTGGAAATGGGCTTTCAATTGGGCTTCCTTTATCATTATTTATCTTTATCTTTCTAATCATATTTTATTACTTTCAGAGATACAATAATGCATTAATGGTTAGTGGTACATCTCTCTTGTGTATTTTAGGTATGGTGTACTTTACAGTAGAGGGGAGTGGTGCAGTGCCTGGTGCTATTAAAAGAGCTTATCTGCCAGCTGTGGATGATCATAATAATAACATTGCTGCTGCCATCGACCTGGACATAAAGTACATCACCAAGCCTTATGGAATTGCAGTAGACTGGGTCGGCAGGTAAAGCACTCACATTACATTTTACGGTCAAGTCAAGTCACCTTCAGTTATATAGCACTTTTTACAATACAGATTGTTTTAAAGCAGCTTTACAGTGATAATAGGAAATTAATGCAACAAAGATTGTTTTGGCTGTACAGCAGCTCTAGAAGAAAATCATTGTCCAGTTTAAGTAAGTTTTTGATTGATTCATTTCCGTTGTAAAAATCACTAATTATTAACTCAGGGGCCGCTTACATGACAACGTTTACAACTGAAAACAGAACACTTTTAATGTGTTCTGGCCATTCATTTACACAACAGTGGTGTTCTGGTGGCCAATGGGATTTCAAAGAACGCAAACTTTGAAGTCAAGTCAAGTCATCTTCATTTATATAGCGCTTTTAACAATGTAGATTGTTCCAAAGCAACTTTACATTGATAATAGGAAATTAAAGTAAAGTGTTTTGGCTTTATAGCAGCTCTAGAATAAAGTTATTGTCCAGGAAGAGTTGGAGTGGAAAAGTTAGTTTGATTGATTCACTTCCGTCGCAACGATCATTAGTTATTAACTTAGGGGCCGCTAATACACCACTGTTTTAACGGAAAACTCTTAAGTTCTTTCTGTGCAAACTTCAAAAACGCGAACCAGTGAGAACGCCGATGGCGTGCACATGCGTATTATGAGTTCAGTCTATAGGTATGTGCGTTTGAATATATGTGCGCAGGCGTGTAGTCCTTCCCTACAAATCAACCCTCAACATACTACTTGTCTGGCCTTAAAATTAATAAGGCCAAATAGGTTGAAATAGGTTTCAAAGTGCAAGTTTTTGAAAACGAGTTGTGAAAATGATACCATTATCATTTCCGTGTAAACTTCAAAAACGTGAATCTGTGAAAACAGTGACCGCATGCACATGCATATTACGTGTTTAGTCTATAGGCATGCGCGAATGCATATGTGTGCAGGCGCATAGTCTTTCTTTACAAAGTGACATTGCCAAATTGATAACAGGTAATTAGAATAATATAAGTACAATATAAAAACATTTATATACATAATAAGTGCATTGTATCAAATTATTCATTTAAATGTTCTTTACAATAATATTTGTTAAAATATTCTAAATATTCAAACTCTGCCCTGAAGCTGAATGAAATTGAACAATAACTAATAGCTTGGGCAACACCAGTTGATGAATCAGTCTGTAACAGCTCATGAGCTTTTAAAATTCTTGTAGGAATTTGTATTGGGCTGATGCACAGCTCAAACGTCTAGAGGTGGTCATGTTGGATGGGCGTTACAGGAAGCATCTGATTAAGACTGACCTGGAAGAACCCACTTCTGTGGCTGTGAACCCTCGTTTGGGGTGAGATTTGCTTCCTGTTTGCTTGTGGTCTGTTTAAAGGGACAGTAAACCCCACAGTAAAAATATTCTGTTATCATTTACTCACCCTCAAGTCCACATGCTGTTATTTTTTCTCTTCTTTATTTTATTCTTGTTAAATCTCCAAAACTACTTAACTACTACTTCTTCAAGCTCGTCATTTAAATGCCAATGTTTGAATTTTTTTTTGTCATGCTGTGGTGCAGCATGCTTTACTGGATTGACAATGGCAACATGGCCCATATCGAAGGCTCCTGGTTGGATGGTCAAGAGAGAAGGGTTCTGGTGGATAGTGCTTTGGGTTGGCCTACAGGCCTGTCTATCGACTTCACAAACAGTGACAGAATCTATTGGTCAGATGCAAAGGAGAGTCGCATTGAGTCCATCCTGCCAGATGGACAGAACAGACAAACTTCGGTTTTCATAGGTAAGGGTTTGACTGATTCAACAATCAACTGTCATAAGTAGAAACCGCTAGATATTAATAAACTCCTTGTGAAATAAAAGTACACTTAATTGTCTTAAATGTGCACTTGTAGCATACCTCAAATCTTAAAAGTACATTTTAAAAAACTGTACTTGCAGATAATATTATTCATATATAAGGACACTCAAGTGTACTTGAAGAGAGTACACTTTCATAACTGTTTCTTACCACACTTAAGTACAATTTTAAAAAGAGCACTTTGTAATGTCAAATTAAAAGTACATTTTAAATTGTTTTAATGATCTTTTTTCATGCTTTACACTTTACACTTTACGCTGACTGACATACTAAAGCACATGTAGCACAAGCACTTTCACTAAAATAATTTTAGCTGTAATCGATTTTACATTTAAAGTGAATATATTTTAAATGTAATCAATTGCACTTTCATCATTACAAATGTGTAATTATAAATATATTAAAATAAATGTCATTTCTATTGAAACTTAGATGTCATGTAATTTGTAATTTACATTTCATGTCATTTTAATTTACCATAAATGACTGTCAGTACATTCAGCAGTACACTTTTACCATTTAAGACAATAGAAGTAATTATGAAATTACATATAATGATATACTTTAGTGGGTGGAAAAAACCACTCTAAATTTGCATGTAATATCAATTCAAACTATATTTTAATTCAATTGCACTTTTATTAATTAACATGCAATTAAGTGTCAGAAAACATTAATTTCAGTTGAGTATATTATTTAAAGTTTAGCATACTCTTTTTAAAAGTATGCTAAGGTGTACTTCTTTTTTACAAGGGACATTCATGTCTCCTACCACGTTTCTTTCCTCTCAGATGTAAGAAACCCTTTCAGTGTGAATGTGTTTGAGGACCATGTGTACTGGAGCACACAGGAGAAGGGTGAAGTGTTCCGACAGGACAAATTTGGCAAAGGCACTAAAACCAGACTCCTAATAGCGGGACCTTGGCTCACCCAGGTCAATGTCTACCAGCAGCAGAAATACAACTCTATAACCCGTAAGTAACCTCAGTAAAGTGAGATTTGCATGATGATCTATTTATAAATCCAGTCTGTGGTTAAACTTTAGCTAACTTTTATTGCGCTGATAAAATAAGTTATAATGGTAATTTTGTTGGAAGTCACTTAAAGTGATGTTATAGATATAGAGAGGGTTGAATGTGTGTAAACTGTCTCACGTCCACAGTGAAGAACCCTTGTAAGGGCACATGCAGTCACCTGTGTCTGCTGAGGCCGGGAGGCTACACCTGCGCCTGCCCAGAGGGCACTAGCTTCTTCCCTGGCAGCAGTACTGACTGTGACGCAGGTGCCTTTTATACTCTTTATCTCTGTCTTTATAGTCACCTTAATGATGTGACCATAAATTAACTCATTGTAGCTGAACACTGTGTTGAAACCAACAGTGCTGACGTCAATCTCTGGTTTCCAGTAATAATAAAGTATATAAGAGGGCACTTCACTTTAAATATGTCATTCCCTCACATCCGATTGCGATTGTTTTTATTTTTTTGTGTGATTTGTTAGGGGTTGAGCCTGAACCCACCATGCCCCCTCCATGCCAGTGCAAGAATGGCGGAACCTGTTATTTTGATGACAATAAAGCGCTCTGCATGTAAGTTTGTGATCTATGACACAAATCTTTCATAGATATAAAAGCAGGGATTAATAAACTTATGGATGGGGTAATCCTGACTGTTAATTTGCCCCATACAGTTGCCCCTCTGAATGGAAAGGAGATTTATGTGAGACCAGTATTTATGGTGTAGTCACAACCTCAGGTAAAATTTATGGCAGTACATGATATCAGCTTTGAAGTTATTGTGCAACAACAATTCAAGCTGTCCTCTTATGCAAACAAACCACAATGACCCACATCCTTTCTGTCTCTCTCTGTCCATCCACAGTTGCTATTGCTCTTGGAGTTACAGCTGTTGTGGCTCTTTTCCTGGGTTGCTTGATATATTCTGCAAAAAAGAAGGAGAAAATAATGAACACGCTGCATAACATTAATCTGTCTATTAGTGTATCCAACTTCAGTAGGCCCAGCTTCTGGTGAGGATGAAAAAAAGTGTCTAAAGATAATTAATGCAGATATTACATATTTAAAGTGCCCCTATTATTCTTTTTCGAATATTACTTTTCATGACGTGTGTAATATAGCTGTTTGTTAATGTAAAAGGTCTGCAAAATGTTAAAGATCAATGTGCAAAACTGATAAAGTTATTGTCTCTTAAACGAAAAAATCGATTCTGAACTGTCGAAATTAGCCGTCAGCAATTCCAGTCTTACCTACATAATAATATAACAAATTTGCGTAATGCCAGCCTATAGTCTTCATTGGTCCTCTGTGAACAACGTCTACTTTGACCCGCTCTCAAACACTGTAGTTGTACCCGAGGCCCTAAATAGTTTGTTTCGTGTTAACAACATGTTGAGAATACACAGTTAACTTTGCATGCACTTCCAAATGATGAGGAAATACGTTGCGCTGGAATTGATATGGAAAAAGCAATGGTATCGTTATTGTTTGTATTACTGCGTATCAAGCTCTGAGGAAGCCTCCAGAGCTGAAATTCTGGTATGGTAATAGGTGTTTCGTTTTTTTCATGCGCTGTAAGCAGTAGACCAATCAAAAACAGACTGGGCCATCTGACCAATCAAAGCATAGTCTTATAGAAAGGAGGGGTTTAGAGAGACTAAATCTTCGAATGAACCCTTTTCAGACTCTTTGAGAAATGAGGTGATGTGCAATGTATGTATCATGAGAAAGGTGTTTTTTGACCTTTGGATGCATGTAAAAATTAGGAACTTTTAAAATAGCATAATAGGGGCACTTAATACAAACTTAATTCAGTTAAATAAAGTTGCAGTATTTAACACATTAAACCTTTGATTTGGTTTTACTTCACATAATTAGGGGTGGTAACTCTGAACATTTTAACAACCAACCGGAAAATGAAAATGACAGCAGTAACTTTCCTAAAGAGGTTTGTACTCGCCGTGTATTTTAAACATATCCAAAGCATGTATAGTTTAATATATGTATATATATGTATATACACTAACATTCAAAAGTTTGGGGTCAGTAAGATTTTTTGTATTAATACTTTTATCCAGCAAGGATGCTTTAAATTGATAAAGTGAGAGTAAAGACATTTATAATGTTACAATATATTTTTTTCAAATAAATTATATTATTTTGAGATTTCTATTCATCAAAGATTCCTGAAAAAAAAGTCGCTCACAGTTTACACAGAAATATTAAACAGCACAACTGTTTTCAACTTTGATAATAATAATAAAAGATTATTTTTGAATTTTGGAATGTTTTCTCAAGGATCATGACACTGAAGACTGGAGTAATGCCTGCTGAGAATTTTAATAATTAAAAATATTTAAATTTATTTTAAAATAATATTAAAATAGAAAACAGTTATTTTTTATTTTTTAAATTGCAATAATATTTCAGAATATTGCTTTTGTATTTTTGATCAAATAAATGCAGCCTTGGTTTAGGAGACTTATTTGAATAACATAAAATCCTACCAACTTTTGAACGGTAGTGTATTTTTAGATTTATATTATATCATTTTTTAATATTTCAATTATAGTTATCACAATATTTTTTTTACAAATCTGTTTCAACCACAACATATAATACATATAATTTATATGTATTATATGTTGTGGTTGAAACAGATTTGTAAAAAAAATATTGTGATAACTATAATTGAAATATTAAAAAATGGAAATAAAAATTGACAATCAAATGGGTTTATGCTAGTTTGAGTATACTAGGTTTGTTTGCCTTGTTAATATCTCTACTTTTGCCTTTGTCACCAGGAATCCAGCACATCAGTAGAAGTGGAGGGAACAGGAAGGAGTTTTGAAAACCCAGCATACAGTGATGATGACACACAGGGTTCTCCTGCTGCCCCTAAAGCTGTAGCCACTGCAGTCATGAATGAGCCTGCCAAAGTATGACCTCTTCTGGCTAAAGCAGATTACTGCATGCTATCTGTATTTAGAGCAGGGTTCCTCAAAGTCTAATGCCCTGCAGAGTTTAGCCCCCACCCTCATCAAAGACACCTGAGCAAGCTATAATCAAGGTCTTCAGGATCACTAGAAAATCACATGTAGGTGAGTTTGATCAATGGTGGCAGAGATATCTAAATATAAAAAACACCAGCAAATTAAGAAAACGTCATCAGTTTGGCAACGTGTATGTGTTGCAAATACTCAAACCACTACCAAATACAGAAACGCACTGCAAATAGCACGGAAATATTTCGAGGGGACCCCAAAAAGTGACAAACCTGACTGGGACCTCTTATTGTTCAATGTCTACTAGTCAGTGGTGTTGTTGATGACCAGAAAGGTGAGGTTTTTGTTTATTTTAACATCATGATTGTATATGTGTTGTGAGAATTTGTAGAATTTGTTTCTGTATTTGGGTGTGTTGTGAGTATTTACACCACATGTGTTGTCAAACTGATTAAGATTTTTTTGATTAAGTGTTTTCTTCAGTTGCAGCACGTTGAGCTCTCTCTAGACCACCGTATTGATCAGGGTTTGACAAACTCTGCAGGGCAGTGGCCCTCTAGCACCGGATTTGAGGAACCTTGATTTACAGGAATCAATTCGCCAATAATGGAAATTTGGTCATCACTTACTCACACTAATTTTGTTTTGTGGAATATAAAAGGAGCATTTACACGGCTCTTTTTTTTTCCTTTTTTTTTTCACATATATTTTTGATTAACTGTCCCCTTTTCACCCAGACTTTCGGGTGAACTATCCCTCAAATGTTGACTGAAATTGTGAATTAAATAATTCAGATGCTTTTTAGGCTCATTTTCCTTTTTTAATTCTGAGTTTCAGGAGAGTGTTGAAAACCCACTCTATGCTGCTGAGATGAGCGTTGTGACCCAGCCAATTGATGCTGCAACACCTGTCAGTGCAGATACCACACTTGTCAGTGCAGAAACCACACCAGTCAGCACTGAGCCTGATAAGGTTAGCCATGGTCACAGTAACCACATGATGCATGGAAATGATCTTGCTTTGTTTGGTTGTGTGATTTACTCTGACCTTTGAGAATCCAGCCGATCGGTCAGATAAAGACCATGAGCTCCTGCACTCATTTCGCTCTAGTAAATCTACTAAAGTTATACTTCGGTTCAGCAGTGATAAAAACAAAACATAAAATTTCTTCTATTTGTTTTTTCCAACAAACTATGTCTTAAAATAAAAACTGTCTGTTGGTACTGCGTCTAATGGCTGCAATACACACTTCTTACTGCAGTTTATGGTGCTGTTGTAAATGGTGGAAGACATTTTAAGTCCTTCCACTTTTAGATGCAATACATTTTAGAAAAATGCATATTTTAGTCAGAATTAATACGCATGCGCGTTCCGGCACTCGTTCAGTGAAGGATGAGCCTTTATGCAAAATGGAAATGCTTGAATTTCTAACATTTACAGATATAACCGTAATATGTAAGGAAAAAAGGTCTCAAATGTATTAAACAACACACAACTGACAAACGGACAAGCCACTTTAGTTTAGAGTTAGTTTGAAGCTCTTAATATAAAGCATGTCTCATGTTTAGGACAGTGTCTTTTTAAGTTGCGTTTGCAACATCAAAGTATACCGATATAAATGGAATAAAATTGTATACAAAGTATATCAATAATAAGCAATAAAACATTTTTGGTATAAATATGTGTACCGTACACCCCAAAAATAAATGGTGAAAAAGTTTTAAGAAGATTTGGTTTCAGCCTTGTTAAGGGGGGAAATTCTTGGGGTTTAAAACAAACTATATCCAAAATGTTTGAGGAATATCAATATAGTGCTGCCGTGCAAACACTGTAGCAAAAAAAATGCCCTAAACACACCCACACACCAGGAGTTATTCTGAAGATGTGACAGGAAGAAAGATAAAGAGTATGTGGGAGAAGAGGACACAGAGGAGTTAGAGAGACATCAATAAAAAAACAGCATAAACCCACAGGCGACCTTCATACCTCACAGCATGCTAGCGCAGATAGATCTGTGTTTTGGTCTAAACTGTTATTGCAGTCAGTTCTGAGCGTGTCTGTCATTTACGCTGTGTCTTTATTTCTTGTTCCTCCTTTACACAGGCTAATAATTCACAGTTACAGCACGAGGTGGATACGGATATGTTCGACAACCCCTTGTATATGGTGAGATAAATGTAAAGAGAGCTAAATACTGAATGTGTTCAATGAGGGAATGTGTACGGGTTGGAGGTAAATACTATGACTAGGTGTAATGTGGTTCTGGCTCACTGATGGAGGCACACGGCCCTGTTGACATCTTCTCTCTCCTTATGCTGCTAAAAGCAGGAAGCTGAATGCTGTAATACAGTGAAAGCTATAACAGTGGGGAGGGGCTCATTTTAACAGCTTGTGAAGGCATGTCAAGGCCTCTTGGGGAAGAAGAATTTCCCTCACTGGTGAAGACAGCAAATAAAGGAAGAGAAAGACCTTGAAAGTCTCCTTTTTGAAATGACTGAGTATGTCATGAGAGAGAGGCAATCTTCTATTCTGTGCTTAGGCACACTGTAGGCATAAAGGAAATTATCTTTCCTGAATAGAGCATAATAGGACATATTGCATTTAATAATCTGAAATTATGTATGTGCATATATAGTATAAATGTTGTATATTAGAATATTATATTAAAATTATTATAATTGTTATATTGTATTAAATATATAATAATAAATATATAATAATTTTGTGTAATTAATAAATATTTTATATTTATACCATATACAAAATATGATATTATTACATATATAATCTTAATATCATATATATTTTGTATATGGTATAAATATATATGAATTACAAAAAAAATTCATTAAAAAACATAATAGTAAATTAATTAATTATTTATCTAAATATGATACTTTTGGGTCATATTTTAACCGCTATCAGAGCATTCTCATTCTTATATTTTGTGGTATTTAAGTGTGAATATACTGTACCATATAGCGAGTGAGGCATGGACTGTCATTATCTCATCTCAAATTAGCTCAAAATACGTCATTTGAAATAGACTAATGAAAGGTCCTGGCCTGCCTCTCAGATGCTTAAAATATGGCTGTGACATAGATCTAGCTCTGATTTGCTCTGTCGAGGCCTGTGAGGAGATTGATTTCTGTAAATGCAGATTAATTTTCTTTATGCTCAGTTCCCACTCACTTATCATTCCCTTCATCTACCTTGACATTATTTCCCCACCTCAGCAGAAACGAAAGGCACCTAATGGCTTGGTAGATAATGATATATAGTGATTCAAGTATAAATTGAGACTACCTCTTCTAAATGTGCAGGACAAATTGACCAAAATTGTCTAAATTTGAAGAAAGGCACCTGATACACATTTCTTGTGTTTTGGCAGGATGTAACACTCAAACACATTCAGGGAGAATCTACAATCTGAAGACAATTTGAGATCATCTTACAGGATCGGCTCTCGGTCACTTCAGCAGCTAAGACATATGGCTGGTAAATCATGCTGTGGTGTACTATCCATCAATCAACATGCCGTAAACTGTGAATAGTTTTGTTGATTGTTCTTTTAAGTATATTTTTATGGATACTACAGATTTCTGTAAATTGGTGCAGTGATTCTCTTTAATTTAAATACTAACTCTTTAAATGGTTTCATGTAGTTTTCAGTGTGTGTATGATCAATTGTTATGCTGCTTGTTCTCACTTTAATAATAAAGTGTAATTATGTCTTGCAAAATGGATTTGGGTGAGTTTTTGTTTACTCCTAAATTTAATCCAAAAATAATCATTAAAAAAATCTAATTGTGCCTGGCAATTACACTGTGCCATTCAAAAGTTAGGGGTTGGTAAGATGTATTTGAAAGTCTCTTATTCTCACCAAGGCTGCATTTATTTGATCAAAAATACAGTAAAAACAATGATATTGTGAAATATTTGAATATAATTTAAAGTGCCATTTATTCCTGACAGCAAAGATCAATGCCATTACTCCAGTCTTTAGTGTCATTCAGAAATCATTCTAATATACTGAACTGGTGGTCAAGAAACATCTCTTGTTATTATCCATGTTGAAAACAGTTGTACTTTACAATACTTTTGTGTAAACAGTGATGCATCTTTTTTCAGGATTAATTGATGAATAGAAAGTTCAAAAGAACAGCATTAAACTATAAAACTTAACTATAGTTGAACTATAAAAATTAACAATGTAAAAGCCTGTACTGTCACTTTTAATCAAATTAGCAAATTGTCCTTGCTGAACATTTCTTACAAAAATGGCTTTGCTATTATCCATATCTAAATGCCAGATATGATCTAATAAAAAGACTGAGAAAGAAAGCTACGACCCAGATCCCCATGAGTCTAACAAATAATCCTCTTGACTTCCCATGTCAGGAAGAACATGCTAAATGTCTGTTTTTGTTGCTATTGTATCCTTTTGTCCATGTATACTGTGAGCACATGCTATTGAAAAGTTATGAGCAGTGGTGTACCTGTACCAAGTATCTGAGTAAATGTAATGTTACTGTACTTAAAGCCACACCGTATAACTTTTCAACCTTCATAATATATTTCCAAGACCCTTGTGATGGTACATCGACTTACAATAGGTTGAATGACACGTCTGCCAGAGCCTGACGGGGTCTGTATCGCTTTTACTGGCACTATGTAACTTCGGGGTTCGGGTAGTAACCAGAGCACAAAAAGAACTACAAAATTCGACTGCTTTACGGCATACGTCACTTCCCCCACCACTTCCTCAAATTCGGACGTGAGCGTTTATATACTATGGACGTGAGATGCCAACCAGCGTTTGTTTTCGGCTTTCGTGCGTATGTTTTTGTCATGGGGGGCTGTTGTGTTTAGACCTGGCCACTTCATGCGTTTTCTCATGAAAAGACCAGGTGTAAATGCCCTCCGAAACGCATTCAAGACGGATTTGAATCCGATCGCTCAAACCACTTCAGGAGGAGGTCTGAGACGCATTCCAGACGAAACTGGACACAGTGTTGTGCGTGAACGAGTTCAAAAGAACGCGTTCATTGAACACGCTCATTTTTTCGTGAACGTTGAACTGAACGCAACACATTTTTTAATAAAGAACTTGAACGTGAATTAGTTCACATTATGTGTCATGAACGGCAGACATCACTGTAAATGAACGTTGGAATTTGTTTTCCATTGAAAACTGAGTGACATCTGTTTTCTCTTTTGAAACGCAACGAGAGAAAGTTCCTCCCTCCTGTATTCTCGCTGGTGCCGCTTAAATCATGTATCACCAGACAGAAATGGTTTTGACATTGTGTGCGCAATGCATTGCGGGCAACGTAGTGTCCGGCTGAGAATAGTTGAATAGCATACTGGCTTCCGCACAACGTTACCCGTGATGAATTGCAGCAGAGCGGGCTAGGCATAGCAACGCCGCGTAGCAGGCAACGACGAGAGCGCGGAGGGCTAGAGGAGCGAGAGAGAGAGAGACAGACCAAAGACGAGAGTGAGAGAAAGCGCTGCAATTTAAAAAAAAATGGCTAGTGGAAGTGATGGCACGGAGACGGACACCGATTCTCCTTATGAACATTTAAAACAATTTTACACTCTTGCAAACCAAGACCCCGACGGCAAAAATCTTACCTTTCTGTGTAAGATATGTCCACCTGCGCAGCAAAAACAAGTTAGGACATCAACAACGTCCTTCTCGAATTTGAAACGGCACATTGAGTTAAAACATCCATCCAGTGTAAATGCATATATGCATGCCCTCGAGGGTCATAAGGGAGGAAAGGGAAAAAAGACCCCCTGCCAACCCCAAACGCAAATGACACTGCCAGCAGCCTTCAAGAGGTCCGTGGTGGTCTCACAGGAGCAGGTAGATAAACTGACTATCGACTACATTGTGGAAGATTTACAACCTCTAAGCAAAGTTGAGAAACCCTCGTTCATCAGACTAGTGACAGGTTTGCAACCAACCAGACATGTGCCTTCAAGAAAGCAAGTGCAGGGACTACTGAATAGAGAATTTAAGGAGGTTATCAATAAATTAAAAAGTGAACTTGCCGAGCTTGATTTTGTTTGCACAACAGCTGATTGCTGGTCAGCTGTCAACAAGGGATTCATGGGCATTACAGTTCATTGGCTTGACAAACATGATCCATCACTCAGGAAATCAGCTGCACTTGCATGCCGTCGTGTCAGGGGGTCACACACATATGATGTACTGGCAAAAGTACTGGCAGAGGTGTACAAGGAATTTAAAATCCAGAACAAAATTGTGTGCACAGTGACAGACAATGCCTCAAATTTTGTTAAGGCATTTAACTGTTTTGGAGAGGGTGTTGCTATTACAGCTGCGGCTGCAGCTGCTGATGAAACAGTGGAAGAGGCTTCTGTCCAGGCAATTGACAGTTTGGATGATGGTGATGGTGATGATGATGATGATGATGATGGGCTTGAGCCAGCACCCCTCTCAGCGTTAGAGGATCCCTGCCTCCCCCCTCACAGAAGGTGCATGGCCCACACCTTAAATCTTGTTGCTGCCGACACAAAGAATGTAACTGACAGGCAGTACAACACACTGGCGAGGCCTGTGTTTTCCAAAGCATGCGCTCTGTGGAACAGAGTTAAACGGAGCTCAAAAGCCTCAGATTTGGTTGAGGAAAAGCTAAAGATTGGCTTTGTCACTCCAAATAACACACGATGGAACTCAATGTTCCTCTCCATGCAGCGCCTGAGTCACATAGCCACATTGACTCCACAGGCCAGCGACCTGATAGCGCCAGGTGATCCAGCTCCTGAATATGACAGGCTGCTTCTGCACAACGTCTGTGATGAGTTCGGCCTTCGGCGGTTTTCCCCACAGGAGATTGATTTCATCCATAACTTTGTGAGTGTGATGCATCCCTTAGCCGCTGCACTAAACATTCTTCAAGGGGAGAAAAACACATTCCTTGGGTACCTGGTGCCTACAATTGTGCAGCTGAAAAATGACTTGAGAGGGCTGCTGGATGAGAGCTCAAAGCCTACAGCTACAGAAGGTCTGGCTGCATGTCGTCCTCTCATCCAAACCATGATTCAGGCAATCTGCAAAAGATTGGATGACAGGCTTGAAGAAAAAGAGAACATCCTGGCAGCTGTACTACTCCCAATGTTCAAGTTGGACTGGGTGTCGGATGACATTCAGCGCTTGCAGTACAGAGTGATGCTGAAGCAAGAAGTGCAATCTATCTCTGTGGTGGAGTCTGAACAAGCGCAAACCTCTGCAACAGAGAGAAAAAGCAGTGCTTCCTCCTTTTTTAAATTCAGTCGAAGCCCAGTAACAGTCACCAAGTCCGAGGTGGACATGTACCTGGATGCCCCAACTGCTGACAACTTCAATGAGTACACAGTCCTACCCAAGCTGAAAAATCTGTTTGTGAAGTACAACACAGCAATCCCGTCAAGTGCTCCAGTGGAGAGGCTGTTCAGCACTGGTGGCCAGATATTTAGGCCCAGGAGAAACCGATTGGGAGATGCCAACTTCGAAAAACAGTTGGTGTTGAATGCAAACAAAAAACTCTTTGGACTGACCTGAGGGGAGAAAGAAGTATCCAGGGGGTGGGGTTCAGTTTTCAGTTCGCACTAGTGTAACCATGTTCCTGTAGATCATGTCCCCAGCACTGAATTGAAAAGGTCACCAACTACTGTATGAAAGTTGAAGTTACCTACCTAAAGTTGCATAAAGTTCCATCTTACACAAAGTTACATCTTAAAAATCACTGTATCAACCATAAAGATACGCAGTTTCCTTAAAAATAAAGTTTTTTGTGCCTTTGAGTTTTGCCTTCATTACCTTCATTCAAGAGTTTTGCTCATTTCATACACACACATATGTATATATAATATCATATATATCAAATAATATATACATATTTCATATTATATATTCTTTTTTTAATTAAATGCTGGTAGATTTCATTGCACTAAGTATAGAACTGGTCTACCTTGTCTGTACTGCTGCAAGTTTCATCACCTGGTAAGAAACCCACAATTGCAGTGTCATGAGCAAATGTCTACAATGAGCAGCTTCAAAGAACGTATAGTGATTTCTAGCTCGTAGTGTGAAAAAAAGTATTTATTTGAATATCTCACGAAAAAAGTAAAATGAACTGAACTTTGAACTAGTTCAGAATTAAAATTGTGAACTTTGAACGTGAACTGTTCACTTTGAGCATGTATGAACTGAACTTGAACTAGTTCAGAAAAGCTGTGAACTGGCACAACACTGACTGGACAAGTGTGCATCTGGTTGTTGAAACCACATATGCAAATTGTACTCCTCCCAAAAATGCTATAAAAAAAATAATTTAAAAAAAAACGTGTGAGAGCGTGTTATAGGCTATGTTATAGCCAGATATGACGACGCGCTGGAACACGCATCACCGCAGATGAGAAGCTGAGCATCAAGCCAACGTGCAAACTATCGCAAATCAAAGTGAAAGTAAGGCGCAGATGCTTAACACACAATCATCATCATCATTAAAAGTAA
The DNA here is from genome assembly GCF_963993115.1 of Abramis brama. NCBI lineage: Eukaryota > Metazoa > Chordata > Actinopteri > Cypriniformes > Leuciscidae > Abramis > Abramis brama. Next base: position 19,892,122 of record NC_139976.1, on the reverse strand, counting down.
AGAAATGAAATGATCTTGCCAGGGCTGTTACTGCTCTCTCTTATTGCGGTCTTTGATTTTCAAATTTTAGCTGATGATCAATAAAATGCAGCTCATATCTGTTGCTTTCGTGACGTGCACTCCATTAAATCTGCATATAGCGTGGGAATTGAAGATCGGATTTAAATCCGTTTCGCAAAAACACATTTATGTGACCAGGTGTAAATAGAATCGTTTTGATAAATCTGATAGCTATCTGATCTGAGAAAACGCATGAAGTGGCCAGTAAATAAATCTCTTATTTGTAAACTTGTTTGCATTCTATGTTGTATGTTGTTGCGCTTGCTTGTAGTATGTCATTTTTTTTACATGCTGTTCATTCATCCATTGCTGATAATTAGACCAGTCCAATAATTTCCACATGTCTAGCTAGCTTTCGATTATCAGAGCTGTTAACAGACAACAAACACTCGTTCTCTTACGTGTTTTTTGCGTTATGTTTTATTGCCTAGCTTGCCTCACAAACTAGTTTGCCAGCTGAACTCAGGTGTTGTGAGGTGTATTTATCACGTAGTCCTGAGGGATATCAGACAACGCTGTTGACGTTGATTCCTGCGATTATCATGAGAACAGTTTTCAATATCTCACATAAATATCAGGACATAAATAAGCCTAACGTAGAGGTTGTAAATAAACAAGCACAATTTGCAAACTATTATGATCAAATGCAATAATCATGTCTTCGGAGTCTATGTGTGTCTGTTCCATGCCCTACGCAGGTACCGGTGTACAGGGTGGGGGGGTGGAGGAGTATTTACGACAGTGCAAGTATTCCACAGCGACTCTAGGGGTCGCTGTTTGACAAAAACACAAATTCTCCACAGTGTGCCTTTAAGTATCTTTTTGGCTACTTTGTACTGTACTGAGAATCAAATGTATTAGCAACTTTCACTCTATACTTGACTACATTTTTGAATAAGTATTTTGTACTCTTTACTCCAATACATTCATGATGAGTAATGCAATTAATGGTTACATTTTGCATGTCACCTTACTTTTTCTGCAGCAGTTTATTTCTATATTTACATTTAATCATTTAGCAGACGCTTTTATCCAAAGCGACTTACAAATGAGGAGAGCAATAGAAGCAGTTAAACTAACAATAGGACAACAATATGTACTGTAAGTGCTGTGACCCTTCCCAGTTTAATCTAACGCAGTATATGTAAAATAAATATGTTTTTTTAAATAAATAGATATCGAGTAGAAGAGAAAATAAAGTGTTAGTATTATGTGTCTTCAGCCGTTCTTTCCAGGTCATTTCACCAGCATGGAGGTAAAGGTAAAGGTCAAGTCAGGTCAAGTCATCTTCATTTATATAGCGCTTTTAACAATGTAGATTGTTCCAAAGCAGCTTTACATTGATAATAGGAAAATAAAGTAACAGAGATTGTTTTGGCTTTATAGCAGCTCTAGAATAAAGTTATTGTCCAGCTAAAGTTAGTTTTGATTGATTCACTTCCGTCGCAACGATCATTAGTTATTAACTTGGGGGCCGCTAACTCGACACCGTTTTAACAGAAAACTCTTAAGTTCTTTCTGCGCAAACTTCAAAAACGCGAACCTGCGAGAATGCAGACGGTGTGCACGTGCACACCATGAGTTCAGTCCATAAGTATGCGCGTTTGAATATATGTGCACAGGCATGTAGTCCTTCCCTACATATCAACCCTCAACAAACCACCTGTCTGGCCTTAAAATTTATAATACAGAATTTGTATCGCTTACACGTAGCCACGCGAACCGGAATTATCCCGACAACGCTTTATCTGTAGAGTGGTAAAGGGAGGGAGGGAGGGAGGGAGGGGGGGGGGGGGGCCTTCACAGGGGAGAGATTAGTTGACACTTCAGGACTGCGTTGTCGTCACGTCCAGGCGCAGGTCCTTCATCAGATCTGGATACAGCCTGGATCCGGCGGACTGCGGTAAACCTCGGGTAAAACAGAGAGACTAATATTAGCGTAGACACCATTCTTCTTATCATGTAACGAGTACATCAGGATTTATTTATGGGAAGTGTTCCCGGTTCCGGCTGACCTAATCTATGCAGCCTATCATTGAATTATAGAAGTCTATAATGTGTTATGTGTATGCTAGGTCAAAGAGATGTGTTTTAGTCTAGCTTTGAACTGACAGAGTGTGTCTGCTTCCCGGACAATGTTAGGAAGATTGTTCCAAAGTTTTGGTGCTAAATAGGAAAAGGATCTACCGCCTGCAGTTGATTTTGATATTCTAGTTATTATCAACTGGCCGGAATTTTGAGATCGTAATAGATGTGAAGGACTATAATGCGTTAAGAGCTCACTCAAGTACTACGGAGATAAACCATTTAGTGCTTTGTAAGTAATCAGCAATATTTAAAAATGTATACAATGTTTAATAGGGAGCCAATGTGTCACGGTTCATCGATCCGTGTGTTCATTTTGTGTATCTGTTGGTTGTTGTGGGTGTGGGGTCTGAGTGTGTAGTGCTTGTTTGTTGCTTAGTAACCCGCTGATCACTTAATCAGCCCGCAGCTGCAGCTAGTTACTTCTGTTGTTAGCTGCCTAGCGGGAGTGATTATTGCTTGGTGTCGGTTCGTCACTCTTGTTTGTGCTCTCTTACCCAGTTCCGGTGCCTGAGTTTCCTTACGGAGTGATTTCCTCGATCTCGTCTGTGTTTCCAGACGTCTGGAGATTGTTTGGAGTTCTCCTCATCCAGTTCCAGTTTGGCATCTGCGCTGGGTTTATTCATATCACTCATCCTCTCCTGAGAATTTGTATCCTGGTCGCCCGCCTGCTATACGTGGTGTTTTGAGTATTATCCCTGTTTCAACCTGTCTTCAATAAACTGCTTGCTTGCATTTGGATCTACGACTCTCATTCTGACAGAATGCAGTGTTGAGAGAGCTGGGCTAATATGGTCATACTTTCTGGTTCTGATAAGAACTCGAACTGCTGCGTTTTGGACCAGTTGTAGTTTGTTTATTAAGCGTGCAGGGCAACCACCCATAATAGCATTACAATAATCTAGCCTTGATGTCATAAACGCATGAACTAATTGTTCCGCATTTGTCAATAAGAGCATATGACGTAATTTAGATATATTTTTAAGATGGAAAAATGCATTTTTACAGATACTAGAAACGTGACTTTTCAAATGAAAGATTGGTATCAAAGAGCACACCCAGGTTCCTAACCGACGACAAAGACTTGACAGAGCAGCCATCAAGTGTTAGACAGTATTCTAGATTATTACGTGAGGGATATTTTTGTCCAATAATTAGAATCTTTGTTTTTTCAGTTAAGTAGTAGGAAATTACTAGTCATCCAATTTTTTTATATCACCTATGCATTCTGTTAATTTTGTGAAATGTAAGCCTGGAGTAATACGTTTTAGGTAAAAAGGAGCAGAGCCAGTGGTTCTGTAGGCAAGCATCAGTGCCTTGAATTTGATGCGAGCGGCAATTGGCAACCAGTGCAATTTTGTGAGGAGAGGTGTGACGTATGCTCTCTTCGGCTTGTTAAAGACCACTCTAACTGCAGCATTCTGGATCAGTTGCAGAGGTTTAACAGTGCAAGCTGGAAGACCTGCCAACATAGAATTACAATAGTCCAGTCTGGATAGAACAAGCATGCTCTAATAGGAAGGGCCTGATCCTCATAATGTTGTATAAGGCAAATCTGCAGGACCGGGAGGTTCTAGCAATGTGGTCTGTGAAGTTCAATTGATCATCAATCACAACTCCAAGGTTCCTGGCTGACCTTGATGAAGTTATGGATGATGAACCTAGCTGAATGGACAAGTTGTGATGTAGTGTTGGGTTGGCCAGGACCACAAGCAGCTCTGTCTTCACAAGATTTAGTTGAAGGTGGTGGTCCTTCATCCAGCAAGAAATGTCTGTCAGGCAGGCTGAGATGCGAGCAGCTACCGACGGTTCCTCTGGTTGGAATGAGAGGTAGAGTTGTGTGTCGTCAGCATAACAGTGATAGGAAAAACAATGACATGTAGATGGAGAAGAGAAGTGGTCAAAGCACTGAGCCCTGAGACACCCCAGTAGCTAGATGTTGCGACTTAGACACCTCACCCCTCCACGACGCCCTGAAGGACTGGAGTGAGGGGGGAGTGAGCATAGGTTTCGCTGAAAGGTGACCTGTGGAGGAGTGTGTGTTGTGTTCTGAGGCAGGTTGAGGTTAAGAGTGAGGAGGAAGTGATCTGAGGTGTGCAGTGGAGTGACCATTTTGTGGTCAGTGGAGCAGTAGTGTGTGTAAAAAAGGTCCAATTGGTTACCTGATTTGTGAGTAGCCGCAGTAGATACTCATTTGAGGTCGAATGAGGCAAGCAGAGTGTGGAAATCAGCAGCCTGAGGCTTTTCTAGGTAGATGTTGAAGTCTCCAAGAACTATGAGAGGAGTACCATCCTCAGGGAAGGATGAGAGTAGCACATCCAACTCCTCCAAGAACTGCCAAGCAGTCCCTTTTAATAGGACTGGTGATAGTAATTGAATGCAATTCAAATGAGCTGTTGTCACACAGAGATGGTAATGGATAAAATTTCCAATCTTTGGAGATGAGCAGACCAGTACCTCCACCCCTTCGGGTCAGGTGAGAGGTGTGTGAGAAAGTGGAGTTAGTGGAGAGTGCAGCATGTGTGGCAGTTTTTATTTTTTAAGCCTTTTTTCACCTTTGTTGCCATTGGCTTTTGGCTTGGTTAGTTGGGGATTTCATTTAATATTCAACAATATTATTGATCTGCCAGCATTGACACCATTATATGAGAACTGAGAACTTTATATGAGAATGAACTTTCTACATTTCTGCAACTAAACAAGTGGCATCGCCATCTACAGGGCATTGAAGGTTCTACAGTGGGGGGAACAAGTATTTGATACACTGCCGATTTTGCAGGTTTTCCCACTTACAAAGCATGTAGAAGTCTGTAATTTTTATCATAGGTACTCTTGAACTGTGATTGACGGAATCTAAAACAAAAATCCAGAAAATCACATTGTATGATTTTTAAGTAATTCATTTGCATTTTATTGCATGACATAAGTATTTGATACATCAGAAAAGCAGAATTTAATATTTGGTACAGAAACCTTTGTTTGCAATTACAGAGATCATACGTTTCCTGTAGTTCATGACCAGGTTTGCACACACTGCAGCCCAGTAGAATGAAGTCAGACTCGGAGCCTGCAGCTACAGTCCCGCACCCAGAGTCCCGCATTCTCAGACCCCTCGTTTTTCAAGACAGCGCCTCCTATCAAATTGGATCGGATAAACATGTGAAGAACTTAAGCCGAAACGTGAGTATCGTCAATTTTATTTAGCGAATCATACTCATTCGATTTCTTTTTTAATCAAACTACTTTATAGCTCATCGATACACCAACATATGAATAGTCCATTTAATATTTGAAAAGATAGTTTGTAACAAAATTTGAGCCGTTAATGTATGTGTAACGGAGTTGAAAATGCACTTTGTTAATTCTAATTTCCAATTTACAGTGCTATGCATAAGTTTAGACACCCATGCTAAAGTTGACTAAAAAGAGGAATAAAAAATCATCTTTTGGAAATTGAACTTAATGCCTTAATTAAAAAAATTAGGAAAAATCCAACCTTTAAGGACACCAATTTTCGGTTTGGTTGAAAATGGTTTTATTTCAGTTAGCCTAATAGCTGGTTTGATTTGCATTGAGAGATGATCTTATGGAAAGTACTCCATGCCAATCTCTAGGTATGGTGAAGGCTATGTGATGATGTGGGGCTATTTTAATTCCAAAGGCCAACTTTATCAGGATGCATAGTATCCTGGATCCATGAAGTAACTGGCCTTTAAAAATAAAAATCTGCCTGCCTTTATGGGAATTTAACATAGGGGTGTCCAGACTTATGCACCCTGTATTTTAAGGAAGAACATTTATTTATTTACGATACATTATTCATTCACAAAGAAAATTGGTGTCTTTAAAGGTTGGATTTTTCCTAATTTTTTTAATTAAGGCATTAAGTTCAATTTCCAAAAGATGATTTTTTATTCCTCTTTTTAGTCAACTTTAGCATGGGTGTCTAAACTTATGCATAGCACTGTATGTTTAATTTAATTTTAACCATATTTTAATTATAATTTAATGATTTGTTAGGTATTTTTGAATTTTATCTTATTGAGTTTAATTTATTTATCATATTGCTACTGTTTCCTGCGGAAATGTCGTTGCTGTATTGCGCCTCTATTGTACCTCCTAGTTTCCGTCTCCTCCTCACAACAGTGTCTTGTGTTGCTGAGGTAGGTTGTGTGTAAAATGCTGCTGCGCTATTTTATTGTTTTCTTTGGAAATGGTGTTGTGACCCTTCAATATTTATTGCCTCAAAGTTAATACGATATTAACTATTAACTAACTGTGCCATTTTTACAGTTAAATATAAGTTTAAACGATACTTTGTTCAACTCTTTTTTTCTTTTCGCGCCATTTTCGCGCTGTTTCTGTGCAATGTAAATAACGTTCTGCAGTTCATGATGAGTGTGTAAATTCTATTATTCAATGTTTAGGAGCAGAGGTGCAGATAGAAAGAAACAGTAGATCAGAAGCCAATTAATGTGATATTGTCTTCTGCAGGTATGTGTATCTTTGTTAGACATTATATATATTTTTTTGTTATCTGTGCAGTCACCCAAACCCACGTACTGTTTGATTTTGCTCACTGAAACTGTTAGAGAGTATAAAAACGTTGTTCCTCATGTTTTTCACATATATTGTTATAATCTAAGGAGGGTTTTTCCAGTCTATTCTAATTGCTCCTTTGGCTAGCAATGTGCATAATAAGAGTTGAATGAGATACTATATTCTGATGTGATTTTTGTGTATGTATGGTAGAAAATGAGGTCTCCTCCAGTCAACAGTGTCTTGTGTTGCTGAGGAGCAGAGGTGCAGATAGAAAGAAACAGTAGATCAGAAGCCAATTAATGTGATATTGTCTTCTGCAGAACAAATAAATCTTGGAAAACCCGTCAGCTGGAGGTGTCTGTCTTCATACCCTGTCCACATTTGTTACATATGTTTTTTCGCCTTTTTTCCCCGAAAATATTTTGATAGCTAACGTTAGCCTTTAGCCTTTAACCTTGGACTTTTTGTAGACAAGCCATTGTAAAAATTTGATTAAAATTAGTTGACATTAAAGTAGACCAATTAAATACATTAAGTGTGTTAATATCAAAGAATGTCATCATTAATTATTTAATCAGATTTACCGTTTGACCTTTTTTTAATTACCGGACCTTTTCTCCTAAAACTATAAATTGAATTAATTAATGCCGGAGTAATTATTTTACTTTATATAATTTATGTAGACTACTTAAATTAGTTCTTATAAAACGTAAGTATTAAAATGAATCAATATTAATTTAACTGTGATATGAAGTTGTTGCCAGCCATTTACAACTCATACAATTGCCTAATAATCAAATTTACTATGCCTTCATGATGTATTAACCAGTCTATGGTATTAACATGTGAGCTAGAATGTGTCATTTGGCCTTTTGTTTTTGGGTTCCTTGTTTCAATTTGTATTGACTGAAATTTGACTGTATGGGCTCTGTGGGGTGGTCTTACAATTTGAATTTGAGTTTGACTCTCTCTTTCCTCTCTCTCTCGCCTACCAGAAAGTAATTATTTTACCTTATGCATTTACATTACATTTTACATTTATTCATTTATTCATTTATTCATTTAGCAGACGCTTTTATCCAAAGCGACTTGAAGACGAAAAGTCAAGTCACTAACACAATTCTTTCTTCCTTTTTTCTTTGCTTTGTCCTGTTTACAGCAAGATGATGTTTAGGTGATCGTTAAATAAAGTACAAAATTGTTTATTATTGGTGTTTTGTCTATTCTTATTTGAGTTTTGCTTCGCATTCAAAATATCAAAAAACATGTTTTGTAATGTTAGCATGGTATAATATTAATTAGACCATTATAGGTTGAACTGAAAGAAAAATTGGAATTTGAATTAAAAAAAACATTGTAGCAATATAAGATCACATAATATTTTTCAGAAGATTATTCAATCTGTAATTGTATCCCTTCCATCAGTAATTTTCTTTCAATTACACCCACGCTCAAAAAATAACTACTGGGTAATTTGTTAGTCAGAGAACACAATGAGTTTTTTTGGCACATGTATTAAGCAGGGAACGCAAATATTTATTTGGATAACTTTAAATAAAATGAGACAGTAATATTGCATCCTATTGTTTTCAATGGCATGTGAATAAGGGTGTTATACGATCTTCCGAACAGCAGGAGGCGCTGTCTCGAAAAACGAGGAGTCTGAGAATGCGGGACTCTGGGTGCGGGACTGTAGCTGCAGGCTCCGAGTCTGCAGCTTCATAATATTGGCACTTTTTGGCCCGCTCCTCCATACAGACCTTCTCCAGATCCTTCAGGTTTCGGGGCTGTTGCTGGGCAATACGGACTTTCAGCTCCCTCCAGAGATTTTCTATTGGGTTCAGGTCTGGAGACTGGCTAGACCACTCCAGGACCTTGAGATGCTTCTTACTGAGCCACTCCTTAGTTGCCCTGGCTGTGTGTTTCAGGTCGTTGTCATGCTGGAAGACCCAGCCATGACCCATGTTCAATGCTCTTACTGAGGGAAGGAGGTTGTTGGCCAAGATCTCGCGATACATGGCCCCATCCATCCTCCCCTCAATACGGTGCAGTCGTCCTGTCCCCTTTGCAGAAAAGCATCCCCAAAGAATGATGTTTCCACCTCCATGCTTCACGGTTGGGATGGTGTTCTTGGGGTTGTACTCATCCTTCTTCTTCCTCCAAACACGGCGAGTGGAGTTTAGACCAAAAAGCTCTATTTTTGTCTCATCAGACCACATGACCTTCTCCCATTCCTCCTCTGGATCATCCAGATGGTCATTGACAAACTTCAGACGGGCCTGGACATGCACTGGCTTGAGCAGGGGGACCTTGCGTGCGCTGCAGGATTTTAATCCATGACGGCGTAATGTGTTACTAATGGTTTTCTTTGAGACTGTGGTCCCAGCTCTCTTCAGGTCATTGACCAGGTCCTGCCGTGTAGTTCTGGGCTGATCCCTCACCTTCCTCATGATCATTGATGCCCCACGAGGTGAGATCTTGCATGGTCCCCCAGACCGAGGGAGATTGACCATCATCTTGAACTTCTTCCATTTTCTAATAATTGCGCCAACAGTTGTTGCCTTCTCACCAAGCTGCTTGCCTATTGTCCTATAGCCCATCCCAGCCTTGTGCAGGTCTACAATTTTATCCCTGATGTCCTTACACAGTTCTCTGGTCTTGGCCATTGTGGAGAGGTTGGAGTCTGTTTGATTGAGTGTGTGGACAGGTGTCTTTTATACAGGTAACGAGTTCAAACAGGTGCAGTTAATACAGGTAATGAGTGGAGAACAGGAGGGCTTCTTAAAGAAAAACTAACAGGTCTGTGAGAGCCGGAATTCTTACTGGTTGGTAGGTGATCAAATACTTATGTCATGCAATAAAATGCAAATTAATTATTTAAAAATCATACAATGTGATTTTCTGGATTTTTGTTTTAGATTCCGTCTCTCACAGTTGAAGTGTACCTATGATAAAAATTACAGACCTCTACATGCTTTGCAAGTAGGAAAACCTGCAAAATCGGCAGTGTATCAAATACTTGTTCTCCCCACTGTATATATTGTGTTTTGCCCTCACCCACCCAAATTTGTCAACAACTTACTACTTTGAATGTGAGTGCATTAGCAGGTAGTTGCTGAATCACATGAGTTTCATATATGAGATGAGGACATGCAGCTGGTGATGAGGCCGAAACTTGCACGTCCAGTGCAAATAGGCTTTGACTATTTAATTTTACTTAACTTTATTTTATCTCTCCGTTATATTGAATGATAATGGTTCACTTATGCACTTTTTGAGCACTTGAACTCAACTGAGACGTTTAAGAGGTCGTTGCGTCTACCTTCATTTATTCCAATTTAGAGGTGTTACACTTTATTTCGATTTTAGAAAATAAACTTGATTGCTCTCAGAAATTCAACAGTTTCTTGTTTTTCACTTGTTTTTTTACAAGTAAAATACTTAAGTACTGTTAAAATCAGATTCTCTAAGACTTTTACTCAAGTCATACTGTAATTGTCATTTTCTCATTTAAGGTATCTGTACTTTTCCTCAAGTATGATTTTCAGGTTCTCTTTACACCTCTGGTTAGGAACACCAGGTTTTTGAACTGTAAGTACACGACATTGTCCAGAATCAGGCGCTGCTGATCAGCTCCTGCCATATCACAGCGAGCATCATTAGAGGAGAGAGAGGAAGAGGACCAGTGGGGGGATGGTGATAGAGAAAGAGATTGAAGAGGGAGGGCTGAAGATTGTATGAGAGAGAGAGAGAGAGAGGAAGGGGGGAGGTAACGAAGAACCGAGACATAGATGCCGAGAGTCTTTCCATGAAAGCGGAAACGCTCTCACACACGCACGGGCAGTAAAAGGTAAGAGATACAGAGGCGTTCTCCCTTTTGCATGCTGGCTGTATAATCCGCTCTGCAGACAGAGTGAACAGCAGGGTGGAAGGATCCTGCACTTAAAAGGATCTCAGCATCCAGTGATGCATTTTTCACTGGCCACATTCCATGACAGACAGTTTTGGAGAGACTCTGGGATGCACGTCTGCTGGAATGAGGTAGAGGGATGCGGGGTGTCCCTTAATTTTTCTCAGATTCTCTTTAGGTTGTCACTGTAAATGCATTCAGAAAGCATTACTGAATTGAAAAAATAGTGATGTAAATGTATTTTGTGTGTTTTCTATTTGTTCCTCCTGAGCTTCTGCTTTTATACTGTCTTGAGCCATCTTGAAGGTGTTCCCTTGCACCTGTGATTTGTTGTCATGACTGTGTGTGTGTGTGTGTGTGTGTGTGTGTGGATCAGGTTTTACCAATATTGTGGGTATTAACCAGAACAATGTTTAAATAAACATACTAAATAATATCTTAGTGACAATATAAAATGCAAAAAAATTTTTATATGAGGTGTAGTGGATAGAAAATATAATTTGCTCTCTATAAGACCAATCTAACTTCTAATGCAGTTAGAAGTTAAAGTTGTGAGTGTGCATGATCATGTGCAACCTGTCAACTACTGAATCTGCTTGTAACACATTTGCAGGTGCATATACAGTATTGTGACATGTTTTAATTTGATGGACTGGCTGTTTTCTGATAATTTGCTGAATTTGAATGAATTTGGCTCCATAGGGTTCAGTGACTCCTGCTGATGTCAATTGTGATAATCTTCTCCAAAGAGATTTAATTTGATGTCTTTGCTGCCCATGCTTGTGTCCATACAAGCGTTTATGTGCACAATGCACACACACACCAAGAGAGAGCCAGAGCTGCCAACACTAATGGTGGCCTTTAGCAGTACGTGATAGTGAAAGGGACAGATGGTGCAGAAGAGTGGCTGATTGACCTTGTCCCCCAGCAGGGCACATTTTCAGACTTTCATGAATCATTCTGTAAGGGCGAGAACTGGGCAAAAGACCCCCTGTTCTTCTGGAGAAAGAGAGGATGATAAAAGGTCAGACAGAACAGGCCCAAGGTCTTCAGACTGCAAAACAAAAGGTGGTTTCACTGGGGAGAATAATTTGCAATTTGGCATTCGTAACAATTAGGTTTTGTGTTTGGTGGTGTTGGGGTGGCGTTTTGCATATGACACTTTCACCGATGGTATTTTCAAATGGTAAGCTGGGCTGCAAAGTACTAGCGAGATGACCCTGATCTGACCATATGTCTGGTGAGAATCCCCATAATGCAGCTGCAGCATGTGAGGAAGATGGAGAGACACACAGAGCAGCGTAATCTTTCCATCACGCACGTCATAATCAGAGCGAATGGGAAAGAGAAAGTCTTTTGAGAGAATCAGCACGGATTAGAGGGCTTTAAAAAAAAAAAAAAGTCTGTAGTAAGGTTTCAGCTGGTCTGGAACAAGCTGTACCAAAATTTTAAATCATGACACCCCTCAATATTTCATCCACTGTAGGGTTTCAGCTCCTTGTGTGAAATATTCAAAATTCAGAATGTCTCTCAGATCTAATCTTTCATCAGCACAACAAGGTTGTGATTTCTGAAACCATAGGCCTCATTTAATGCAATCACTTTATGAATTTAAGAACTTCCTGCTCTGATTTAAGAACTTTTTAAGGGCTTAATTTGTGTAAGGACGAATTAAGACCTGCAGAAACCCTGATATAGTGAAAAACGGTAAATGGTTTAACAGTGTATTATTTGTCATTTTACTGTAAAATACTGTTAATGGTATTTGCAAGTAAAATCTATGAATTATCATATAATTAATGGTGAAAACCAGTAGGTCTACATTCCAGGAATTTATATTTTATTTATTTAAATAAATGCATTTATTTAATAGCGTTATTGATTTATTACTTATTTATTTAAATAAATTTTAAAAAATCTGATTTTTACTATCAGTAATGCACATTATGGTCTTTTGTGTTACATTTCCTGTTATTTAGTTAATGTTGATTGCATTATTTTAGTATCACGTTTTCTATTGTACCACCTGTATTATAATGGTGATTATCAGTATATTTTAAGGTACAAAGCAGATTTTGTTATTTTAAGTACTATTGGTATATTGACATTATTTAACTTATATATGAAGAGTTCAGATGCAAAAACCTCTAAGTGCCATCTGAAATTTTCTTCTAGAATGATCATTTTTATCAAGCTCGTTTAAGTTCAGTTATTTCACTTAAATGGCAATAAATAGGTAATTTTCATTGCCATTTAAGTGAAATTACTGAACTTAAATATACAAGCTTCATAAAAATGATCATTCTAGAAGAAAATTTCAGATGGCACTTAAGAGGCTTTTGCATCTGAACTCTTCATACATACATATATATATATATATATATATATATATATATATAATGTTTTAATATATGTTTAAATATATGGTTTTAAGTTGTACAATATACAGGCAACAATATGCCTGTCACAATTACATTAGTTTGGACTCGTTATGTTTCGTCATCGTCTGCCTTCGTCCTTCATTTGTTGTCACAGACACTATGTTCAGCTGTGCACTCATCAATCACCATCATTATCACCTGTATATGTTCAGTACTGTTTCAGTTCAGTGTCCGCTGGTGTCGTCAGTGTTATGGTTGTGTTTGCGTGCCTGTCTATGTTTGGATTTACCTGTGGATACTATTAAAGCCTGTCTTGGATCTTCATCTTCTTTGTTGTGTGCTTAAACAACCAGCCTCGTGACAGAACACCGGACCAAACAAAGTAAATAGTGACGTGTTTGAAAGTTTTCTTTTCTTTTTTTGTGTTCAGTGTTTTTTTCCATTGTCACCCCTTCTTGCACCATGGACTTTCCAGCAGTGAAACTTTTGTGCCTTGAGCAGGGAGAACGCTCCCTTGAGAAAAAGAGTTTTTGGATCTCACCCATCAAACCACATTCCTGGAAGATTGCCTGTGCATGTACCTGCGTGTCGGTCTCAACACTGCCACGCGTGCATGGTTGTCCGGGGAGGTATTTTGAGGAAGCTTCGCAACATATGTGGAGTGGGTGCTTGCATCCTGCGGATCAGCGTTCATCATCGAGGATGCTGCCAGCCCTACTTCCCATCCAAAACCACCCAGACGATAAGGATTGAAGGCCTGAGCCCACGGCAGATAGCGCGAAGGTGACCAATATGACGTACGAGCAGGGCCCATCGCAGAGGGAGTGTTGGTGAGGAGTGAGCCCTGCCCATCCCGTCCGCTATTGAGAGTGAGTTTCTGTTGACTTTAAAGGACACTTGTTTTGCATTTGGAGAGGAGGATTCCCCGTCCCCTTTGATCCCGCCTGAATCAGAATCAGAATCTTCATCTTCAGACCTGCTAGCCCCTCCCAGCCCCCCTCTTCCACAACCTCTCCAGACTATTTTGAACGCTCTATTAATTATTATTATTATTATTTATTTATTTTTGCATTGGTTTTCAGTCTCTTCCCCAGTCTTCAGCCATCTGTGCCACCCAGTTATCACCGTCTCCCTTAAGTCCCTTGGTACCACCTCTGCCTCCTCTCAGTAGCGTGGCACCACCTCGGATCTGTAGGGAGCCATCTCTTCCTGGGCATGAGGAGCCCGAGGCTCCACCTCTAGCCTTGGTGCGCAACGCTATGTCTCGACCCGTCACCCTGGCTCCTGCGCTCCTTCCGCCCTCGACCTCAGCGTAGATCATCGGCCATTCGGCCTTCCCCTTTCCCTCGGCATGTTGGCTCCACCTGGGTCAGACATCGCTCTGTTTCCGCTGCTCTCTGGTCCGCCACCCCTTCGGCTGTGGCTTGCTCCACCCTTCCTTAGGTTCCGCCTCCATCCTCGGTCGCTCCAACTAGCCCTCAGACCTCTGGATCCCCTCCTCTATCTCGAGAGATCGTCGCTGCAGCTCCGTCGTGGCCACCAAGATCTTCGCCATCTCTCCACCACCTCGGCTCATCGACTGCGCGGTGGGCTCCATCTTCGCCGCCATTGCCTTCGGTCATCCCCCATGGCGACCCTGATCAGTGTTCCTCCATGGCTTCTCCCTCCATCAACGCCACTGTGGGGCACTCCCCTGGCTGTGGCCTAGATGAACAACCATCATACCCTGCTCAAGGTCATCCCCTGGCTCACTCCATCATCACCACCCTGGACTTGGTGGTTTGTCCTCCTCACGGTCGTCCGTCCACCTCCACAGCCTCCTCCTGCCTGTCTGTGACATCCCTTCGCCAGCCCTCTTCACCATCCCTTCACCAGGCCCCTTAACCATCCTCTCATCCTCTTCGCCGCCTCTTCTCCATGGCGCGAGGTCACGCCTACCCAGGAGGGGGCGTTCTCACAATCACATTTGTTTGGACTCGTTATGTTTTGTCATAGTCTGCCTTCGTCCCTCATTTGTTGTCACGGACACTAATTATGTTCAGCTGTGCACTCATCAATCACCATCATTATCATCTGTATATATATGTGACCCTAGATCACAAAATATATTTGTGGCAATAGCCAACAATACATTGTATGGGTCAAAATTATCGATTTTTCTTTTATGCCAAAAATCATTAGGATATTAAAGGGGACCTATTATGCCCCTTTTGACAAGATGTAAAATAAGTCTCTGATGTCCCCAGAGTGTGTATGTGAAGTTTTAGCTCAATTTTATTTACAGCACGTTTAAATCATCATTTTTTGGGGTCTGTGAAAAACGCACTGTTTTAGTGCTTCTCCTTTAATGCTAATGAGCTGCTGGTTCACGACACAGGGGGCGGAGCCTAAGCAGCCGCGATCAGAGCCAGAACAGGGAAGATGATAATAATAAAACAGACAATCACAGTAATGGTGTTCATTTCGACCATAAAAATGCCTACAGAGTCAGAGAATATATGCTGTATGGAGTTGGAACAGGTATAGTTTAGTTTAATTACGATTATAACCTATTTGGCATTGCTTGTATACACTATTAATGCAAGCCTGCTGTAGGACTCCGTCTGACGATCTGAATTGTCTGAATGATGACACAAAATATACTGATGAGTTTAATAAAGTTTACTGTATGTCACACAAAAGATGAAGCATCAGTTTTTCTTCAGAAAATCACTGTTAGAGCTGAGTAAACAGTATAAGAAGTGCATAAGTAACTTACATAAATTTCTGTAGAGTTGAGGGAGCATTTTCTTTGAAAACAAAATGAATCCACCTCGTCTTCAGTGGCTGGCAGATTTCAAGAGTAAATAGAGAGATCTATGTGAATGAATACATCCAGCTACAACACCTTCAGCGCTTGGGTGATGCTTCGACGCTTCTCGTGAGTGCATTGCTGCAGCAATGGCTGATGTGTACAACTCGCAGTGAACTCGATCAGGGCGGGTCTAAGTTATAACGGCAGTGTCAGTCAACACTCGTGGGCGGGGCCTGTGGCTTTAGTGATGTCACTAAAGCCACATTCTGAAAACAGGTCGTTTGGAGAGACTGCTTATGATTTATGGGGATTAAAAAAAAAGTGTGTGTGTGTTAAAAAGTGTGTTAAAAAAAAAGGAGTGAGTGGATTTTTATCACTGTAGGGTGGTTGTGTACACACACTGCCAACACACATTTATGTCCAAACACCATACAAAAGTGAATTTTGCATAATAGGTCCCCTTTAAGTAAAGATCATGTTCCATGAAGATATTTTGTAAATTTTCTTCCGCAAATATATAAAACATATATTTTTGTGAGTGAATGCAGCACAATCGCGAACATAAATGGACAACTTTAAAGGCGATTTTCTCAATGTTTTTTTTTTTTTTTGCACCCTCAAATTCCAGATTTACAAATAGTTGTATCTCGGCCAAATATTGTCCTATCAATGGAAAGTTTATTTATTCAGCTTCCAGATTATGTATAAATCTCAATTTCAAAAAATTGACCTATGTGACTGGTTTTGTGGTCCAGAGTCACGTATGTTCTGTTTCAGTTTGGTGTCCGGTGTCATCAGTTATGCTTCTGTTTGCGTGCCTATGTTTGGATTTGCCTGTGGATACTATTATAGCCTGTCTTGGATCTTAATTGTGTGTTTATATAACTAGCCCCGTGACATTGCCATTCCATAATACCTAATACCTGTCACACATTTTAACTTAAAAAGGGTTCTCCAATGTGATCATGGGAACATAAAAGGATATTGTATGAGAAATGTTCTCATATGGAATCTGCATTGCATTCTCAAGAAATCCTGTTTTCGAGCACTACATTCACAGAAATGTTTAGGGCTGTTTTATTTGATTTGTAAATGGGCTAAATTATTTAACCATGCTTGCAGAAAAAAACGAAAAGCATCAGTTTCAGACTCTGTTAACAAGACTTTAAAGTAGTGCAGCGTACACTGTTTCCTGTGATGTATCTCTGGATGAAAAGCAGTGATAAAGTATTGATTGTTGTTGCCATGGGGATTATTTCCCCGAGGACTCGTTTTCAAGAGAAGTGATCATATTTCTACTTACTTCACTCATTTATAGGGATCTGTGTAGACCACCAGAATCTATATCCCCTCTGAAGAGAGATGCTTTTCTTCAATTGACTCATCACAGCAAAATCCTATCCGGATTAAACTGAGATGACTAAGTGTAATTGAATTTAATGCCATGCCTAATGACTATTGTCACATCTTTCATTCTCCCCCTTTCCTCTCTTTTTTTCTCCTTGTTTGTGTAACCTTTCTATTTTGTCTCATCTTTTTTTAAAAGCAAAATTTCACCTAATGGTGGTTTGTTATACTTCATAACATTGCAAACCTAACCATGCAAACAGCAACGGCATTTAAAGCCAAAATGTAATGATCTAGTGAGCATAAAATATTATTACCCTCTAATTGTTATTATTTTGGATTTGCCTCATTGATTTGATGTGCCACATACTTATTGATGTGCCATATAACAGCTATTTACCATGAAATCCATGAAAGGAAAAATTAAAATGTTAACTTGCCAATTTTTTTCTCTCTCTTAAGGTTTTGTGGATAACAGGCTTTTCAGATGAGCCTGCATTTTGAATGATCTAAGAGAAGAGGAGAACCCCTTTTCCTGTGTCTCTCTGTCAGTCTCATGAGCAGCCATGCCTGTTCTCTCACCTACCACAGGTACTTCATACAGCAACTGTGATGCTCTCATTCAATAAACTCACTTGATCATCATATTAAAAAAACACACAAAAAATATTTATACACAAAAAATTAATAGTGAAAGATTTTTTTTTTTACAATCATGTAATTCACGTTTTATTTTACGTGGAAGCAACTGAATACTTTAATATTATAAAACATATTCTGAAACATGGCTAGAGTATTTTTTTTAATGGTATTGGTGACTAATATTTTAAACATAGCTAGAGTATTTTTTCAATGGTATTGGTGACTAAAAATATTTGTTTTTGTGTGATGTTACAGTACAAACACTAATAGGTGTCAGTTATCCTGATGTATCGGTCAACGCAACAACTATTATATTATTCATTATTCAAACTCTTGCATGCTGCAGGTCTACATGAGATGCTAGCCCTCCTCACCTCCCAGCTGCATCCAGAAGCTAATCATAAGGAGGACCTGGTCTTCCTCAGGGAGGTCTTCAGTGAGAGGAGCCTCAGCTATCTTATGAAAGTGTGTAATGCTGGAGAAAATGTCTAATATCTTAATAGTGTTTCTGTGAATGATTATCAATCTGTACTGACCTGTCTTGTAGATTCATGTGCGACTGAGGCAGTTCCAGCTCCAGAGTCCGACCCCAGTGTTCCATAGCGCATCCTGCCTGGCTGAAGACGTAAGTGTGTGTCATCTCTACCCTCATACTGCAAACAATCAAATCCTCATTATAACTAATATACACATGTCTTCATAAGATTATATACAATATACATCCGTTCAAACAGATACTTGACTCAATAGTCAAAAGTATTATTGATTTGACTGCACTTACACTATTGGATGAGAAATGAGCTGGACGATGACACTGTTTTCTGCAGAACTGCTTAAACGATGAAATTAACTTATTTAATAATTGATGATCTTTATAGTGGAACTGAATCAACACTGAACTTCAGCTGAACAATGACACTATTTTCTTTTAAAGCTGCTGTACAGCCGAAAGGAATTCTGTTTGCATCATTGAATCATTTTCCTGTCATTTTCGCTGTAAAGCTGATTTGAAACAATCTGTATTATATAAAACACTATATAAATAAAGGTGACTTGACAAGATATTAATTAAAATAAAAAAAACAGCAAAACAGTAATATGAATTTTTTACTGTTTTCTATTTTAAAACATTTTAAAACATTTTAAAATGTAACTTATTCCAGTGATTGCAAAGCTGATTTTTGATCATTCATTACTCCAGTCATCAGTGTCAGTGATCCTCCAGAAATCATCGTAGTATGCTCATTTGGTGCTCATGAAACATTTATTCTTATTATTATTAGTTGGTAACAATCTTACTGAACCCAAACTTTTTAATGGTTGTGTAGCCTATGTAAAACAGCAACACATTTTTTAAGCAATAAATTTATAAAATTGAAAAACAGTTACAATTTTTTTTTACAAAAACAGTAATTCAGAACTATTTCTATGGCAGAAATAGTAATAGTATGCTAGTGTGCATTTTCAAATTCAGCAAGTGATTAAGAAAAGTTTTTGTACAGGGGCGGATCTAGAAAATAATTTATTGAGTGGCAAGGGGGTGGCATGAGGACTGTGAGCGGTGGCAACACCAAAGCAAGCAAGCATTTAATTATCTACACTAAATCTATTGTCAGGGGGAATAACTAAACAGTTAAACAGTTTATTTAAGACAGCAAAAACAACACAAGAGAGTCAGGATGTCATGGGTGCAGATGTCAAATCCTCAGCAGCACCTGAGATTGCAATGGATGAGATGGAATAGAACCCAGGCAAAAAGTCCAGTGAATAAATTCACAACTGGCGAGGGAAGTATTCCAAGAACAGGCAGGAACTGGAACACAGGAAACAGGAGAAAAGAACTGCACAAGAAAAACAGGACGTGAGCACCACAATGATCCAACAAAGACAGAGTAAACACAGCAACTATAAATAGAGGAGCTGACGAAACACAGCTGACGCCGATAGCTCATCAGCAATCATGATTTGTCCAGCAACGCAGGTAACGGACACACACACAAAACCTGACAGGATGAACTCACAGCTGTGACGAAATCTAGTGCAATATGGGACCAAGGTCTCAAAGGGACAGGCAACGGCTGAAGGAGTCCCACCGGGGGCTGATTGGAAGTCTTACAACTAGCACAAACTCAGCAGGCCAAAACAAAACTATGAATGTCACGAGCCATAGATTGCCACTAGAACCACTGCTTAACCAGAAAAATTGTACGATTCACCCCTGGATGGAACAATGACCCCACCAGATGACATCAGACTGCAAACTCTCAGGCACAAACAAACAGCCCGGTGGGAAACCAGACAGAGGCTTTACCCTTTGTAAGGCATTGTGAACCTTCGACTCAATCTCGCAGGTGACCACAGAAACGATCAGTTTCTCTGACACAATAGAATCGGGAGAGGACGGACGTTCGTAATGATCAAAAATGCGAGACAAAGCATCAGGCTTGATGTATTTAGAGCCCGGACGATACAAAATGCAAAAATCAAAACGACCACAAAATAGAAACTTCCACTAAGCCTGCCTAGAGTTTAAGCGTTTAGCAGATCTAATGTACTCTAAGGCACCCCCGAGCCTTCCAACCACTGACGCAACTCCTCCAACGCCAGATTGAATAAAGAATTGGAATCTCTCCCAATGATTGCTTGGAAGACCGCGGGGGAGTTGGACAGCCCGAACAACATGACCAGATACTGGTGTCAAATACAGGTATTAAAAGCGGTGTTCCACTCATTCCCCTCCCTGATGCGGACCAAATGATACATGTTGCGGAGATCCAACTTCTTGAAAACGGAAGCCCCATGCAACAGCTCGAAGGCTGAAGTCATTAAAGGATATGTATTCTTTGCCGTGATGCTGTTCAAACCCCGATAGTCAATACAAAGGTGCAGGGATCCTTTTCCACAAAGAAGAATCCTGCACCTGCAGGGGAAGAAGAAGGGCGGATGAGTTTGGCTGCAAGAGAATCAGAAATATATTTCTTCATGGCCTCCCATTCTGAAACAGAAAGCGAATATAACCTGCCTTTAGGCGGAGACATACCTGGTAATAAATCTATAGCACAGTCATATGGACGATGTGGAGAAAGAGAAGCAGCCCGAGACTTACTGAACACTTCATTCAGGTCCAGGTACTCAACAAACAGTGATCTGTTGCCAATTGATGTGAGGGTTATGGAGGGAAAGCCAGGGGTGACCTAGGACTACTGGAATGAGAGGAGAATTGATTAACAGGAACCGTATTCAGTATGATTACCAGATGTGATGAGCTTCATCTGACCTGTAGAACTAGTGATGGATGGCAGAGCTTGACCAATGAGAGAGTTGACAGATATGGAATGAGAAAGTGTAACCACAGGAATCTTAAGCTGCTGAGCGAGAGTGACATATATGAAATTACCAATGTCTCTAGTGTCCAACAATGCTTGACTTGTATGGGGAGTGGTGGCCCATTGCAGTCTGACCAGGAGGAGAGTGGCTAAAGAGGATTTTTCAAAAGTCACACCACCCGTCAGTAACCTCGGAACCACCTGCATGGGTTCCGGATCTAGACTGACCGTAATACTGGAACACTTAGCATCTGGAACAAAATACTGATGCACACGCTGATCACGCCGTTATAGACAGGCATCATCTCGAATAGCCAGCTTGATAAGTCCATCCTGATCAGTGGGTAAATCCAGTGCAAATCGATGGCATGGTCTGTAACCGAGTGGTTGCCTTGATGTAAATCCACCAGCACCTGGGCTGTAAAGCGCTCAGTCAAACACCCTCTTCATCTCGTCGACGAAGGCCTGTAACGAGGAAAAGCCTGGATGTTGATTCTGCCAAACCTATGCTGTTGCAAGGTTGTTAATGAATGCTGGGAAAACGGATTACGTGACTCCTTTTTTTACTTTTTAGGATGGCTACCAGTACAATTTAGGATACAGTATAAGATTATGATGTATGTTTTTAAAGCACTTCACGGAATGGCGCCAGAATGCTTAGCTGAGCTTATTAAACCCTGTAGTCCAGGCGTAATACTAAGATCATTGAAAAAAGGTTCTTCTAACTATTCCATTTATTTCCATTCAAACTAGGGATGGAAACTGATATAAAAACATTAGGCTTAAAAGATTCCCTATCCTGTGGCTCCCTCTAATCGACAACATTAATATCACAGCCTTCATAATTCAGTTTAAATGGCTGATAGTTTAGAATTTGCAGTTAGCATCATAAATTCATTAGGGGTACAATTCACCTTTGTTGCTTGTACCCCTAATAACAAAATATCAATATCCAGGGCACCAAGACACTATTAATCACTACAACACATTCTTAAGTTCATTATAGGTCTATCACTACTACATAAAGGAGAGTTTATTAATATTATGTGGGCTACATGGATGACATACAAATCAGACATTTTAGTGCCTCAAGTTTACAAGGCCATACAAATTCCTTTATGCATGCATAACATGTTGTAGAAGACTCTTAAGAAGTCTTAAGACAAAGAGTTGTGAGAGAATGAGATGCATGTGAGATCAGTGTCAGCAGCGGCTGGTTTTAAAGGGCCCCTATTATGCTATTTTAAAGTTTCCTGTTGTTGTGGAGTCTCCTACAACATGTTTGCATGTTTGCATGCATCAAAGGTAAAAAAAAAAAAAAACTGTTTAATTTACTCATAATATACATTTACCCATCATCACATTTTCAATGACTCTCAAACGACTCTCAAACGACTCATCAAATGAAGCGATAAATCAGGCGATATAATCTGCTCTGATTGGCCAGACAGCTCAGTCTGTTGTGATTGGCTTGCCATGTACAGCGAGTCGAAAACAAAAACGCCCATTGCCATAACAACGTCAGCTCTGCTTGTCCTGAGGCTTCCTACACTGTAAACTAAACACAGTAACGAACACTGACGTCGATTTTACCATATCAATGCGAGCGCGAGTCCGATGATGAAACATTGGAATAACTAGTTATTCAACCCGAACCTCCATCGCAAGGACGACTCGAGCAGGATGCTACTCAGTGATACACTACTGAGGTACACTAGCCTGGCTAACGTCAGACCTCTTTCTCTTTGAGACGTGGTCTGGGAACCACATGTGCATTTTCTCGTATTTGAGGCGTGGTTTACGAATGCCCAGAGCCGTTTATTGGGCGCTTCAAATGTCTATCAAATGCGCCTGTACGTAGCTCATAGCCAATCGTTTAAATTATACCAGATGACGTTGTAGAGCGACAGATATTCAACGAAGAAGACGACGATGGGTCAGAGATTTATGTGTACACCAGAGTCCTGCATGGGTCCGATTTTGTAAATCCGCACCCACCCGTACCCGCAGTGCTTAAAACCGCACCCGACCCATTTTCCGACAGCAGCACTAATTAAAATCTGCACCCGACCCGCTTAAAATAGAACCGACACCCGACCCGCACCCGAAATAAAATCAGTTTAGACTATAACATTATAGACACACTTACAAAAAATGTTTATTGCCAGGTCATACAGAAGTTATTACACGACAATTAACACAAGGACAACTTCAGCCGAAGATGTCAAAAGGCCGATGCATGAAGAACATGGCTAACGTTACCACAAAACTGAGTAGCCTTGTAACATTTTACCAGTCGAACAGACGCGGCAACACTATATGCCACGCAATTTCGTCTAGCCTACATCTGACCATTTTGGGTTCAAACACGCCCTGCACACCACACATACTTAACAGTGTTAAATATGAAAAATACCATTCGATAGAACTGCTTTGTTACCACAGTTATCTGCGTGCTTCCTCAGGGATGAAGTTCCACATCTGCGGCTATCCAACACGAAAATGTTTGCAGCAAAGCCTTTCACAATATTTTCTTCAGATAACTCCAAATTTCTCCCACACACTGGACTTGATTTTTGATGACGTATTGTCGACAACTTTACATTCTCCACTAGCTATTCTTTTCTTCAACTCCTCAGCATCTATCTCGACGACTGCAAGCAGATCGCGTGCGCGTATGTTTAGGTTATGAAGAATTTTTAAAAATGAAAGTAGCCTAGGTAACGTTATAGATCCTGGGAGGGCGTGGCGTGTGGGCACAAATTAACTGATGTGGATTTTAAATTATTTTATCAACTTGAAATACAGGCATATTTCCTAAAAATATGCATATTTTTACGTCTGTCATGTTGGATCCATAGATATAAACAAACTGCTTTGGTGTGTCGCATAGATGTCGTCATCGTCTTGCTGCTCCCTCCCCGTTCTGTGATTGGTTCCCTAGCTGAGGCGAAAATCTGGTCCATGGTATCCAGGCTGCCTAGCAGCGTGAATAAAATCGCGCTGCGCTCAAGGCAGCATGGGGAAACCCAGGCTAGAGGTACACTATGAGATGTTGCAACTTAATTCCTCACCATCAGCATTAACAAGTGAATGTCCATCAACAAACCGATTATTTTACTTGTACTAATTTATTTACTAGAGTATTTTTCTAATATATTGTGGTGAACACGTGGAAACTGTATCAATAACAGTGCATGTATACATAAGCTGAGCTCTAGCGTGAATGATCTGATGTAACATAAACGTTGGTAAAACAAATATTTCCTCAAATTAGTGACGACAGACAATCTGCATTAATAGACACAGTTTTAGGTAATAGTGGCCCACAACTGATTAGCAGAAGTATTTCAAGACAGTGATAAAGTGAGTTAGCCAGTTAGCAGGAGACCTAACAGTTACACAATATAAAACTCAGAACTAAGTATTTTGAACACCATCTCGAATCCTTTTGGTTTGCGAATCCTGCATTGAACTCTGAGATTTGAGAAGCAGTCATCAGTGAAATAAAGGGAACACAGCAAAAGTTTAAGTTTATACTGCTGTGATATCGTGGTAAAGATTAACTTTAACCACCGATTCTTCACATGCTCGTCCTTGGGCAGTGAAAAAAAAAAAAAAAAAAACTGGCTTTACCTTAACATTATAGAGCACAACGCTGTCTTCTCGACATGATGCTATCCAGCATCCACAGGAATCAACTGCTGGTTTGAGGTTCAAGTTTTCCCTGGTGTCTGCACACGCAATAAGTGGGCGGGCAATATTCTAATGTTTCGTCTTGATGTCACAACGAAACGGCTAATGACTCGTTTGAAAAACAATTCATTTCATTGACTCAGAGTCGACTCTTCCTTTTGAAAGACAATAACTTTATATACGGTGCACTTTCAGATTTAAAACTTTGCAGGATGTTTTCATTCACTTACAGCTATGTTACACACTACATGAAAGGTCATTTTCAAAAATCCATAATAGGGGCCCTTTAAGACTGCTGTCCAGAATGAGGCTAGGACATACAGGATTAAATAGAACTTTATTTATAATGAAAAAGCATTTTGATGGAATATGTGAATATTGCAATAGTCAAGAGACAATTGAGCAAAGATTGATTTCACAACTTGGTGAGAACCAGATGACATTAAATTTACATGATATACTGCAAAGAGGATCTGGTGAAATTTGTTTTCATTTTTTGTTTTCTTTTTTGAAGATAACTGGGTTATTAAAAAGAATTTAAGTAAGTGTAGGTTGACCTCTTGATCCACACTCCAGTCCAGATGATGGCGGTAATGCACCAAAAAGCTGGTTGCCAACCACTATAGAAAAAGAATAATAAGAAGAATTTAAGACTGCTCAGTCTGCTCTTATGAGGATACTCGACAAAACGGACATTTAAGCATAATTGCGTGTGTTAGTATTTGTTCAACTTCAAGCCAAAACAGAACTCGATCAATTTGTCTTGGCTTGAATGGTTTAAAATTTGTATGAATAAAAGCGCATCATATAATGTAACGCCAGTCAAAGGATGACAGAGAAAACGGATGCAGCATTAATTGCGTTAAATATTTACCACTGAGTCTTCTTTTCCCATTTCTACCAGTGATTCAACTTCCCGCGTCTACTACCTGCACAGATATCAACAGCGCAACTGGGTTGTAGGTTGCCAGGTTGAGCTCACAAATGGGTTGAAATTTGTATGTGTTGATTGTGTGAGTAGGGTGCGTTTCATACAAGATCTGGCAACTGGACAACCTTGGAATAATATTGATGTGATTATTCATATAACGAGGTTTGGACCATACAAATTACGGGAGTTTCACGGGAGAAATAACAAAACAGGAGGGGGGCGGGAGATGGGTGTGAAATACGGGGAGAGTCCCGGGGAAAATGGGAGTGTTGACAGGTATAGCCAGCTCTGCCTAATTGTCTCATCTTTTTCTGCACATAGGCCTATGACTTGAGAAGCAAGCATGAGCGGCTCTCTAAAGTCTTACATGAATTCATATGAGAATTTTTTTTTTTGGTCTAGGGTTGCATCTTTGCTAAAGATCTTGTAGTTTGTGCATGTTATCAGCGTTGTGTAGTATGAGCTGCTAAGACAAGAAGTTGACAAGAAAATTTGTGTTAGTGTGAGCACCACGGCAACTCATGTAGTCTCATAGTTCTGTACTGTGAGCTTGCCTTTAGTGTGATTCCTTTGAATAAGTGCGAACGCTGCCATCCAAACACTGGTGCGCACCAAACAAGCGGACAAAGACTGCTGAAAATATGGGTTTCTGGGCATTTTCACACTGACAGTTTAGTTAGGCCCATGCACAGTTCGCATGAATAATTGGTAATGTGAAAGCTGTCTGTTAGGACCAAACTCAAGGCAGGAAGTTTGTTGCAAACAACCACAGCAAACGTGCCCAGTGTAAAAACGTCCTTGGTCTGCTTCCAAACCAACTTTGGTGCGGTTCGGATGAAATATGAACGCAACACGGATCAAAGACGTAAACGAACCAAAAACAGGAAGCCGAGACCCTAAAAAGGATGGAATGCTCACGCATAGGCCTACCTAATTTTCTCGTCATGATCGTGATGTTGCCATCAGAGTTCAGTACAGGCATCAGAACCGCGTCTCCTCGCGGCAGTATGGTGACCGGGAGGGGTACATGTTCGGTTCACTTAGTTTTGTCGTGGCCACAACATATTATCGTGGGAACGTGATATGTTGTTGCCACGAGATATTAATTCGTGGGAACGTCATATTAATTCGTGGAAACGTGATAATAAATCGTGGCCACGAGATCATTTTGTTGAGGTAACACATCATTATGTCGTGATATTCATTATGTCGTGACTTCATATTTTGAGAGAACGACATCTATTTCTCGTGGCCACGAGTTATGTTGAGGGTACCACACCGGCCAATACTGTAACCATATACATGAATGAAATACTCGGGTCACAAATAAAGTCCCGTTTAAGGCAATAAACAAAAACAAATTATGAGAAACTTAAATGAACAAATAACAAAGTAAATTATGAACGGGGTAAAAGGAGGAGAAGATTCGGTTCCCACATCATGTTATAAAACTGGTAGCCACGAGAAACAGATGTCGTTCCCTCAACATATGATCTCCTGCCCACGACTTAATATCACGTTCTGTTTCATTCTTACTGACCACCAGAGGCAGTGTAAACACTATGGATTATCGCAGCGCCAGCTAGATAGGTCGAGAGAATATACCAACAAAGTCACGTGGCGTGACGTATGCTGAGCCCTTCTGCCCGTTGTGTTTGGGTGTTCAACATCTGCGTGATGCTCTCACGGACTCGTGCATGCACTGCAGCCTTTTGCCTATGTCGGAACGACGGCTCCGTCTTGCCGAGTTAGACCCTAATTCAACAGTGAAACTTGGGCAGTTATATGTAGCCCCTTCGCACACTCGGAAGCGCAGGGCGTCGGCGGCAGCTGGTGCTCCCCTCCCATCTAAGAAGGCCAAATCGCGAGGTGATGAACAGTCACATGTTGAAAAAAGTTCACTTTCTATGATGGTGTTGGCACTTTCTTCAGAGATGGCAGAGCTGAAACGCCTGCTTCACTCGCTTCAGCCTGTCATATCTGCTACACCTGTGAAGATGACACAGGAGGATGAGAATGTTCAGAATCAGGGAGCTGGGGAAGAGTCTCTTGATTCCCCTTGTTTTTCTCATCGTTCAGAGTTTGATGTGCTTTCTACAAGTGCTT
Organism: Abramis brama; assembly: GCF_963993115.1. NCBI lineage: Eukaryota > Metazoa > Chordata > Actinopteri > Cypriniformes > Leuciscidae > Abramis > Abramis brama. Next base: position 19,864,302 of record NC_139976.1, on the reverse strand, counting down.
CAGATTCCTTTTTTCACGATCATGGGGTTACTATGGATGTTGCTGCACAACCATCACCTCAGGCTGTTTTCACTGGTTACCCAGCAGCGGAGGGGTCTAGTGGGGGGTCAGTTCAGTCATCTGGACAAGCTCAGTCCTCCTCCGATGATACTTTGGCTGTGCTTCGAATGGCAGTTGCTCGTCTAGGACTTGATGAGTCACCTGTCCAATCTGCCCAAACAAATGTGTTTTTCAGACAGACCACAGCTGCAACTTCTTTTGCCATGCAACCATGTAAGGATTTTGTGGCTGAATTCTCAAATGCTCTCACTGGTTCTGGTCAGCCTAAGCGGCGCTCAAAGATTGCTCGAACGCTAGCATCTATGGCTGAAGCAGATTCTATCGGGGTGGGTCGTGCTCCGGAAATAGAGCAGCCTGTGGCAGCTTTGGTGGTGTCTCCTGATGAGGCTCTATGAGGGAATGTGCGATGTCCCAGTGCGCAATGCGGTCATACAGATTCCTTGCTAAAAAAGGCATATGAGTCTGTTGCCTACATTACTCAAGCAGAAAACACAATCTGCCAGTTACTTCTTGCTGCCACCAGTACGCTGGAACCTGCAAATGCGGATCCCTCTATTTCACAATTTCTGCAAACTGCTCTGTTGGCAACAGGCCATGTGACCCGCGAGCTGGGTAGTCTTACAGCCACGCTTCTGGCAGCCCGCCGCCAAGTGTGGCTTGCCCAAGCACGACTGCCGGAGGACTGTAAGAAAACCTTGAGAGATCTTCCATTAATTCCCGGGCATCTTTTTGGTCCATATGTTCCGGTACTGTTGGAAAAGAGGGTAAAGCTGTCTGAAGCCACTCGTCAACTGACACAGGTGCAGCGCAGCGGTTCAGACCCGACATCACTATGCCACATCGGAGCAACGTTTCCGCCGGCACGCTACACCTCAGTCACAGCCCCCTCAAAGACCTCGTGTTCCTGAAGATGCGAGAGTTTTTCACCCACCTCATCGACAGTTTCCAGGAGGACCCCGTCAGCATCCCCCCGCGAACACAAAAAATCGCACACATAAAGCCTGAGACAGTCAGGCCGGCGGTCGATCGTTTTTCAATAGATCAACTGGAGTACTGGAGATCCAACACAGCAGACCCCTGGGTGTTGGCGACTCTGAGCAGGGGATATACTCTACAGTTTCGACGCCGGCCTCCCAGATTTTCAAGAATTGTTCCTACGATTGTCAGAGACGCGGTTCGCGCAGTGGCTCTCTCTCTGGAAATTTGTTCACTGTTAGAGAAGGGAGCCATAGAAAAAGTTCATCCCCTCGTTCAGGGAGACGGGTTCTATTCGACATATTTTCTTGTTCCGAAGAAGGACGGTGGTTTCCGCCCAATTCTTGATTTGAGGCTTCTGAATTTGTTCCTGAAGGTCCTTCCTTTTCGAATGCTGCGCACAGCCGATGTTCTTCGGTCTGTGACTGCAGACGATTGGTTTGTAAGTGTCGACCTGAATGATGCATACTTTCATGTTTCAATTGCTGTACATCACAGAAAGTTTATGCGTTTCAGTTTCCTGAATCAAGCTTACCAGTTCAAAGTGCTACCCTTCGGCCTTTCCCTTGCTCCTCGCGTCTTCACAAGGTGTGTGAGCGCAGCTCTCCTCTTTGGATGAGAGGTATGCGTATTCTTCCTTATTTGGACGACTGGCTTCTCTGTGCCCCAACACAGCAGCAGGCTATACAAGACTCCAGACTGCTTTTGAGACATACGCAGAAGCTGGGGTTTTCCGTGAACAAGAAAAAGAGCCGTCTGATTCCATCACAGACCACTACGTTCATAGGAATGACCCTGAATTCCTGTCTCCCTGTCTCAGGAACGTGTGACGAACATTCTGCAACTTTTGGCTCGCTTTCGCCCGGGGGTGTCTTTGCAGTACGAGGTGGTCCTACGACTGATAGGGATGTTAACAGCGGCTACAGTGGTGATCCCCCTGGGTTTACTCCACCTCAGACCACTCCAGTTATGGAACAACAGTTTGCGGCTAGATCCCACCAGGCATCGCCATCGACTGGTTATAATTTCTCACCGTTGCATATGTGTGTTGAGGCGGTGGAGACAGTTAGAGTTTCTGAAGGCAGGAGTGCCTCTGGGTGTTGTTCCCAACGTGGAATCGGAGGGGTATTTGCGGGCGCTGGACATCGATCCAGGCCACAGAACATATCAACCTGCTGGAACTAAGGGCAGTGTTCTTGGCTCTAAAGTAATTCATGCCGGTTCTGGCAGGCCGCCACGTTCTCGTTCGGTCCGACAATACCTCAACAGTGTTCCATCTGAACCACCAGGGCGGCACGAGATCCCGCAGGTCTCTACGGCTGACTCACGAGATCCTGACATGGTGTCAGCCACGACTCGCTTCACTGAGGGCAGCTCATATTCCAGGAGCGTGCAACCAGACAGCGGATGCTCTTTCCAGGGATCAAGTACATCCATGGGAATGGAGGCTTCATCCAGATGTAGTGCAGGAGATCTGGCTACGATTTGGAAGAGCAGAGGTGGATCTTTTTGCTTCAGAGATGACCACCCACTGTCGATTATGGTTCGCAAGGACAGAAGTGTCCAGCCCCCTGGGCCAGGATGCGTTCTCTCACGAATGGCCGAACTGCCTGCTATATGCGTTTCCACCTATCCTTCTGTTATGGGAGACGTTGCACAGGATCTCCCCGTGCAAACACAGAGTGTTACTTGTGGCACCACGGTGGCCAGCCAGACCATGGTTTCCTTTGTTGCTGAGACTTCTGACAGGAAATCCATGGAAGCTTCCCCCCAGTAAGGACCTCCTCTCCCAGCTGGAGGCCAGTGTCTGGCACCCGGACCCGGCTCGTCTGCAGCTTTGGGTCTGGCCATTGGGCTAAATCCTTCCCTGGAGCGTTGTGACCCTGCTGTTATTCACACCATCTCTAATGCTAGGGCTTCTTCCACACGACAGATTTATGCTTCCCGTTGGAAGCTTTTTTCTGCATGGTGTGAGGAACAGGGGCTCGATCCTGCAACATGTGACATTCCGAGTATCTTAAGCTTTCTTCAACGTTTACTGGAGGAAGGAAAAGCAGCTTCCACGTTGAAAGTGTACGTAGCTGCGATTTCTGCATATCATGTTCCAGTTGGTGGCTCTTCTCTTGGCTCTCACAGTCTTGTCTGCAGTTTTCTGAAGGGCGCGCGCCATCTGAACCCTGCTCAGAATCCTCATTTTCCTGTGTGGGATTTGTCACTCGTGCTTGCATTCCTGTGCTCACCCCAGTTTGAGCCCTTGCAAAGCATTGACATTAAATGGTTGTCCTTAAAGACTTCTTTTTTGTTAGCTATTGCTACTGCGAAACGAGTCAGTGAGTTGCACGCGCTGTCTGTTAGCGAACTGTGCTTGCGCTTTTTACCGGATGACTCCGGGGTGGTTCTACGACCCAATCCTTCTTTTCTTCCGAAGGTCCTTCTTCCTCAGTTCATAAATCAGCACATTGAACTGGCCTCTTTTCAGACTTCTTCAGGGTCTGATTCAAGTGCCCAACTTTTGTGTCCTGTTCGTGCCTTGAAGTGTTATGTGAACTCTACTGTTCAATTTAGACAGTCAGACCAGTTATTTGTCTGCTATGATGGTGTGAAGAAAGGTGCTCTAGTGTTGAAGCAGAGGTTGTCGAACTGGATAGTAGAGACCATTACGCTGGCTTACAAGGCAGCAGGGAGACTACTGCCCTGGGGACTAACTTGCCATTCCACTAGGGCCATCTCATCTTTATGGGCTGTTTTTAGAGGAGTTTCCCTGGTGGATATCTGCACTGCTGCTACCTGGGCTTCTCCATGCACGTTTGCCCGGTTTTATAAGGTCAACTTTGCTGCTCATCATGACGTTAGTTCTGCGGTTCTTCTGGAGCAGCCTTAATTTCATCAGGTGGGTGGCATTCCTCACGACTATGTTGGCATGTGTCATCCATAGTGTTTACACTGCCTCTGGCGGTCAGTAAGAATGAAATAGAACGCTAGTTACGCATGTAACTGTGGTTCTGTGAATTCTGGATGACCGCCAGAGTTCTCAGTCACTCGGAATGCGCGAGAAAGGCGTACCGAGGTAGAGTGCTGAGCTACTGTAGCCTATAAACCTCCAGGGCTCAGCATACGTCACGCCACGTGACTTTGTTGCTATATTCTCTCGACCTATCCAGCTGGCGCTGCGATAATCCATAGAGTTTGCACTACCTCATCCAGAATTCACAGAACCACAGTTACATGCGTAACTAGCGTTCCCACGAGTTTATATGTTGTGGCCACGACAAAACTAAATGAACCGAACATGTCCCCTTCCCAGTCACCATACAGCAGATCTTCTCTTGTGTGTGATGGAGGGATCCCTGTCGGTGTTTTTGACTAACTTCACACATTTTATAAGCTCTTCACATTTTAGAAGTTCTCAGCTGGTCAAAATACCATCATATGTGGGCTATGCACATAAAACGAGTGCATTTAGCCCAGCACACTTAATATGTTGAGGGAACGACATCCGTTTCTCGTGGCCATGACTTTATATGTTCAGGGAACGACATCCGTTTCTCGTGGCTTCCAGTTTTATAACATGTGAGAACCGAATCTTCACACGCAATACGGGCTCCTCCTTTTACCCTGGTCATAATTTACTTTGTTATTTGTTTCTCATATTTAAGTATTTAAGTTTCTCATAATTTATTTTTGTTTATTGCCTTAAACGGGACTTTATTTGTGACCCGAGTATTTCATTCAAGCCAGCAATATCCGACGAAAAAGCCCATAGAGACAGAGCGTATTTAGGCCACGCCCACACCGGGGGGGAAAACAATCCAACCGTCTCCATTTACTTTGCATTGCGAGAGGCTGCCTCCTTGTCATTTCTGACTTATAACAAAAAACAAAACAATGTCGAAAAGCTGCTATGTGACAAGGTGTACAGCAAACAAGCTAAAAAAAAAGCCAGAAATAAGTTTTTATAATCTGTCGACCTCAAAAAACAAGCATTTAAGGACACAAAAGTGGACACAGGCAATTGAAACAGAGCGCAAGGTGTCATATTGATTGACATATGAGAACTACGTCCACTGGAGCAGGGAACGTAATCGGCGACAGTATAGCTTAGCTTACAAAAATATAATATATAAAACTGACATTTGGATATTTGACTTACCAGTGACAAAATGTTTACTGCATTTTTTAGTGCATACTGAGTGTCAGGATCCCAATTTACCCATTCGTTCCAGCCTGTACCCACTTTTGTGTCCTTAAAAGCTTGTTTTTTGGGGTCGACAGATTATAAAAACTTATTTCTGGGTTTTTTAGCTTGTTTGCTGTACACCTTGTCACACAGCAGCTTTTAGGCATTTTTCTGTCTTTTGTTACATGGAGGCAGCCTCTCGCAATGCAAAGTCAATGGAGACGGTTGGATTACCCCCCCCCCCCCCCCCCCAAAGAGACCGCACTATATCTTTATATGACATTTCTAATTCAAAGTAAAATGTTATCATCAGTTATCTCCATCTCCGACTGCTGTATACGGTTACAGTTTTGACTGGTGTGGTACCCTCAACATAACTCGTGGCCACGAGAAATGGATGTCGTTCTCTCAAAATATGAAGTCGTGCATGGCCACGAGAAAAATATATGGTCAACATATGATCTCGAGGCCACGACTTTACATCGTGTGACCACGACATGATGTCGTTACCTCAACAATTTGTTATCACGTTCCCAAGACTTAATATGACCTTCCCACGAATTAATATCTTATGGCAACAACATAATATCACGTTCCCATGAGTTTATATGTTGTGGCCACGACAAAACTAAGTGAACCGAACATGTCCCCTCCCAGTCACCGTAGAAACGAACCAGGCAAACCGAACTACAAGTGTGAACTCACCCTAAAATGCATGTTTGAGCTGTTTTAACTGAAAGCAACTTGCACTGACATAATTATCTTAAAATATGTCACTGCCATTGTTTTGTCTCATGATGCACGCCAGTTATGTTTTTTTTTTTTTTTTAAGGCACGTTTATAAAAGCTACTTAAATGTCTGAATTTAACTAAGGCTTAATCCTGGTTTAATCTAAGACCTGTCTGTGAAACCAGGTCAAAGAGATCGTAAAACTGAAAATGTTTACATTTGAATTGAGCGGTTTAGTCCAAAATTTCTGAAGAGACACGATCGCTTTATATGATGAACAGATTTAATTTAGGCTTTAATTCACATGAATAAAAGCCTAAATTAAATCAATAAATTCCATTTCTTTAGTCAGATCGGAAGGCAAATGTGCCTATATCCATGGCAGTCGGAGAATCTGCACGCCACAAATAGTTACAATGCAGTTAAAAATAAATGAGAAGTGTTGTGGAAAACAATACCTCAAATTTTCCGATTCACAAACACAAATGGAAAAACAATTGAACTGGGCTATGTATCACCTGTTTATGAAGTTGACTAGCATACACAGCACGAGCAGCCGTGCAGCAGACGTGTTTTCTTGCCTTTTTTTTTCGCGGTAGGCTACATCTTTTTATGTCATCATTATGTCAGCTGCTAAAATGAGGCACAGAAAAAAACTGGTTGCTTTTATTTTTATACTGGGATAAATCTGGGATGGCAGATGGGGTGGCAATGCTTTTTTTAGTGTGGCAGCCCGGTAGATCCGCCCCTGAATTGTTGTCAGGTTTTGGCATTTTTGATTACACTAGTCTTGTGGTTTGCACTGACAGGTCGCAGAGGAGCTACAGAACGGGCCACTGGAAGACGATGAGAGAGAGCTATTAACACTTCTTACCACTCCACATGTGAAGGTGTGAAAGTCACTTGTGCCTTCTGTAGAGATTTCCCTAACTGTGTGTATATGTGTCTTTTTGGTGAATCATCTCATCTCTAAATACAATTTATGATATTTTTAGAAATAAGGTCATATGTATATAAACAGTTCCTCCTTTAAATCCATTTGAAAGCCTCAACATCGGTATGCAGATTCTGTTACATATATGAGGCTGACACAATAATTCCTGTTAAATCGGTATTTAAAATAATCTTGGCCTAATTAAACTTAATTCATTGTAATTTTATTGTGTGCAGCATGACAAAATAAAATCAGATTTGCATTTTACAACATTCTAATTGGACTCTATCATTTCCTTCATGTGCCCCAGGCATCGGTTTCCTCTATTTTCTCTCTTTTTTTATTACTACTCTAAGTCAATCCATCTCTGTCTGCATATTAATTATCTCTCCCTTTTACACACATGCACATTCTTTTTCCTCAGCACTAGTGGATCATCCTGTTAACTTTTGTTATGATTATTCTCTCCATGACCCATCAGGCAGTGCTAACAGTACATGACACGGTTGCACAGAAGAATTTTGAGCCTGTGCTCCCCCCTCTACCAGATGATCTAGACGATGAACTGGAGGAAGAATCAGTGAAGATTGTGCGTTTGGTGAAGAACAAGGAGCCTCTTGTGAGTTTCAGAAAAAAAAAAAAGTAGTACTTTATGCATCAGAACAGGTTACATAAAATGTATTTTACAATGGTGGAGCTTTTTTGTCTATAAAATGGCTATTCTGTCCACCATCATCAAGACATACGAAATATAGTCTTATATAACTTTTGCAATCGATTGTGTCTCTTAGGGTGCGACCATCCGCAGGGACGAGGTAACTGGAGCAGTGGTGGTTGCTAGGATCATGAGGGGCGGGGCTGCAGACCGCAGTGGTGAGTGACAGCCTGGTCCCTCCCCTTCTCAGAATAAATTTTTTTTACCCTTGCCAACTGTGTGTTTTTACACTGTGGCCAGAAAACTATCTCAGCAGATTTGATGTAATATAATCTGTAATGACGCAATCAGGGACCATCTAAGTCAAAAACTGTTCAATCTGTTAAACCATGACAGACAACTCAATTTTCAATGGAGAGATAAAGTGAGGGAATTGAATAACCATTTATTCAATTGTTATGCAAAGAATTTACTGAGAATCTCTCCTATTAGAAATAAGAAATGATTTAAAAAAATACAAATCGAATGAAATGAAAATTAGATGTCAGCAACCAAGGAGACTGTAATCACAGCAGAATCATTATTTTCTTGATATTAATAGCATTCATAGCGGATTTTTCTGATCACAAGCAAAATATTGACTAAAATCCATGAGATTATGATTTGCTTTGGGATTACAGATTATACTGAACATATACAGAGCAGATTTCATGGTTGCCATGGAAAATCTGCTGAAATGTGATGTGTGCAAAGTTGTCCTATTGAATAAATCTGTTAGAATGCATGCAATGAAAAACAAAAAAACAAGATTGAGAAATATTTGTAGATAATATGTTTTTCTATACAGTGGGGTCCAAAAATCTGAGACTAATCTGAGATTTTTATTTAATCCTGAAAATAAATAGACAGTTTTAGGATTTACCAAAAAAAAGTTTCAAACAAAGAAATGTTAAAATATATAGGCTACCTATTGTAATTTTGTACTATTTATTTGAATTATTATGAATTATAAAGATAATATATAGTTTATAAAGTATATAATAATGTATAGTATAATGTTATGAAGATCATTTATTATGTAAACTTTAGTATTAAAGGGACACCTCACCACTGGCCACTGGCAAACTTGGCTGCTTATACAGTAGAAAGGCGAGGGAAAAAAATGAAAAAGGTGCTTCCTGACTAGAGAAAATGGAGAAGAAAGGCTGTTGTCTTCCCTTTTGCCAAATCGGTAGAAAAAGGTCAATATCCATAATGCACTGGGCATGTTGCCGACCATGGCCACTCCCACCAGTCTAATAGGATATGTTTACCACCACAGTCAAATACAGCCTTGCTTTAGTAGGAAATACTTCTTAGCCATTTTTTTGTCATTATGGTGTGAACTTGTGTTGTTCCTGGGTGCAAGAATTCAAAGAGTAAACGTTTAGTGCGAGTGAGTTACTTTCTGTTCCCAGTGAAGAATCCGCCGCAGAGATAATGTTCTGTCAGTTCCGCTCAACCCCCCAAGCAAAACGCTGTTGCATACTGGTTAGAAACCGAGATAAAGTTGGCTTGACGTTTGATATTTGTCAGAGATTGAGCCTCGGAAATCTTCAGTAGATTGTTAACGATTAAGCATAATGACAAGAACATGCCGTGTTCTTTTTTTTATTTTTATTTTTATAGGTTTTAAGGTTTTAGGTCTTGAGCACTTGCAACTGATATGTTGCAGCATAGGGACCATCTTTAAAGTATAAAACAAAGAGCATAAACACACAATTATTCCAACCAAATGTTTCACTCTTGAAAAAAGCTAGCAAATAGTGCACAAAGACACTTGAAACATGCACACAAATACACACAACTCTTACATGCTAACATGATAACATAACTTTAAAAAAAGTGGTACAAATAATAGTGTTCCCTTTCATATACAGTTCACTTCGCATTGCATCAGAGAATCTTCTCTGATCGTTATGGGAAAACTCAGTTTTTTCCAAATACAGAAGCCTGATTGGTTCTTGCCTGTGAATTTCACAGACAAATGGCCTTTCCCAGCTCGCACTAAACGGCTATCTAGTCAGATTTCCTCGACTGAAGCGCGAAGATTCATCTCCTTGCTGACTCTGATGCAGCGCCATGAATGTGGCTTATGCAGTGCTACCCTGCATTCCAGGTACATTGTACATTGAGCACTCCAGCCAATTCAGGCAATCAGAGCAGCTTTTTGTGTGCTTCGGAGGCCACTCTAAGGGGCTGCCAGCTATGAAGCAGAGACTGTCCCATTGGATAGTGGACGCGATAACGCTAACCTACAAGTCCCTGATCTTGCAGTGCCCCATAGGAGTGAGGGCCCACTCCACCAGAGAGATGGCCTCCTCTTGGGCGTGGTCTAGTGGAATATCCATGGCTGACATCTGTGCGGCAGCCGGCTGATCATCGCAGTCCACATTTATCAGGTTCTACAGCCTAGACGTACTGGCCCTTTAGGCACAAGTCTTGTTGGCCTAGATCAGGCTCCACCCTCAAGGGTTTTTCTAGACTTGCCATACCCTCAGACTCCGGTCAGTAGAGATGCGCGGATCAGCTCCAACAAGTCAAGTCAAGTCATCTTCATTTATATAGCGCTTTTAACAATGTAGATTGTTTCAAAGCAGCTTTACAGAGATAAACGTATAATTTAAGGTAACAGAGATTGTTTTGGCTTTATAGCGGTTCTTTAATAAAGTTATTTTCCAGCTAAAGTTAGTTTTGATTGATTCGCTTCCGTCACAATGATTATTTGTTATTAAATTAGCGGCCGCCAAAACGACACCATTCTCTCTACACAGACTTTAAACGTGAACCTGTGATAAACGCTGATGGCGTTCACATGCGCATTAAGAATTGGTTCTATAGTTATGTGCGTTTGAATATATGTGCACAGGTTTGTAATTCTCTACAAACCAAGCCTAAACAAAGTACTGGTCTTTCCTTATAAATTTTGATACAGAATTTTATTTTATTTTGTCACTTCGGGGTAGGTACGCAAAACGAATTTCCAGAAAACGCTTTATCTGTAGAGTGGTAAAGGGATCCTCCATAGGGAGAGACTAGTTGGCACTTCAGCACTGCGTTGTCATCGGGTCCAGGCGAAGGTCCTTCGTCAGATCTGGATACGGCCTGGATCCGGCAGGCTGCGGGAAAACCTCGGGATAAACAAAGACACTAAAATTAGCGTAGATGCCATTCTTCTTATGATGTAACGAGTACATCAGGATTTATGGGAAGTGTTCCCGGTTCCGGCTGACCTAATCTATGCAGCCTAACATTGAATTATAGAAGTCTATAATGTATTATGTGAATGCTAGGTCAAAGAGATGTGTCTTTAATCTTGCTTTGAACTGACAGAGTGTGTCTGCTTCCCAGACAATGTTAGGAAGACTGTTCCAAAGTTTTGGTGCTAAATAGGAAAAGGATCTACCACCAGCAGTCGATTTTGATATTCTAGGTATTATCAACTGGCCGGAATTTTGAGATCGCAATAGACGTGAAGGACTATAATGTGTTAAGAGCTCGCTTAAGTACTGCGGAGTTAAACCATTTAGTGCTTTGTAAGTAATCAGCAATATTTTAAAATTTATACAATGTTTAATAGGGAGCCAATGCAGCGTTGACAGAACTGGGCTAATATGGTCATACTTCCTGGTTCTGGTAAGAACTCGAGCTGCTGCGTTTTGGACCAGCTGTAGTTTGTTTATTAAGCGTGCAGGGCAACCACCCAGTAGAGCATTACAATAATCTAGCCTTGAGGTCATGAACGTATTAACTAATTGTTCCGCATTTGTCAATGAGAGCATATGGCGTAATTTAGATATATTTTTAAGATGGAAAAATGCGGTTTTACAGATACTAGACACGTGACTTTCAAATGAAAGATTGGTATCAAAGAGCACACCCAGGTTCCTAACCGACGACGAAGACTTAACAGAGCAGTCATCAAGTGTTAGACAGTATTCTAGATTATTACGTGAGGAAGTTTTTTGTCCAATAATTAGAATCTCTGTTTTTTCAGAATTTAGAAGTAGGAAATTACTAGTCATCCAATTTTTTATATCAGCTATGCATTCCGTTAATTTTGTGAATTGGTAAGTTTCGTTAGGTTTTGAAGAAATATACAGCTGAGTATCGTCGGCATAACAGTGAAAGCTAATTCCATGTTTCCTAATGATATCTCCTAATGGTAGCATGTACAGAGTGAACAGCAACTAGTACTGAGCCTTGTGGTATGCCATACTGAACTTGTGATCGATGAGACATCTCTTCATTTACTGCTACAAACTGATAACGGTCAGATAAGTATGATTTAAACCATGCTAGTGCAATTCCACTAATGCCAACATAGTTTTCTAGTCTATTTAAAAGAATGTTGTGGTCAATGGTGTCAAATGCAGCACTAAGATCAAGTAACACTAATAGAGAGATACAACCACGATCGGATGATAAGAGCAAATCATTTGTGACTCTAACGAGAGCTTTCTCGGTACTATGGTACGGTCTAAATCCTGACTGGAAATCCTTGCAGATATCATTTCTTTCAAGAAAGGAACACAGTTGTGAGGATACTGCTTTTTCTAATATCTTTGACAGAAAAGGCAGAATTTCCAAGATCGACCTGTAATTGACTAATTCTGTAGGATCAAGTTGCGTTTTTTTAACAAACGGTTTAATCATAGCCAGCTTAAATTTTTTTGGTACGTATCCTAGAGACAAAGACGAATTAATGATATTAAGAAGAGGATCTATGACCTCTGGGAGCATCTCTTTCAGTAGCTTAGTCGGAATAGGGTCTAACATACATGTTGTCGATTTAGATGAATTAACGAGTTTGCAAAATTCTTCCTTTCCTATAGCAATGAATGAATTTTTCCTTAGGGACACTACAGTGCACTGCCTGATGTGATACTGTAGTAGACGGTTGCATAGTTATAATTTTGTCCCTGATATTATCAATCTTATAAGTGAAGAAGTTCATAAAGTCATTACTGCTGTGTTGCTTGGAAACTTCTGGGCTTGAAGCTTTCTTTTTCGTTAGTTTAGCCACCGTCTCAAATAAATACCTAGGATTATGTTTATTTTCTTCTAATAGGGTTGAAAAATAAGCAGATCTAGCAGTTTGTAAAGCCTCTCTGTAAGTAATCGAGCTCTCCTTCCATGAAATCCGAAATACCTCTAATTTTGTTTTCTTCCAGTTGCGCTCCATTTTTCTGGCTGCTCTCTTAAGGGCCCGAGTGTGCTCGTTGTACCACGGTGTTGGATATTTTCTTTAATCTTCTTTAAGCGCAACAGAGCAACTGTGTCTAAAGTGCTGGAAAAGAGAGAGTTAAAAGTTTCTGTTGCAATATCGAGTTCTTCTAAGCTATCTGGGATGCTGAGATGATGAAACTGATTAGGAAGATTATTGATAAAGCAATCTTTAGTGGCAGAAGTGATAGGTCTAACATATTTGTAACATGGAGTCGGCTTTGCAGCCTTGGCTAAATGTAATTTACACAAGACTAGATAATGATCTGAGATGTCATCGCTCTGCTGCAGAATTTCAACGGCATCAACATCTATTCCATGTGATAATATTAGATCTAGAGTATGATTACGACAATGAGTAGGTCCTGACACGTGTTGTCTAACTCCAATTGAGTTTACAATGTCTTTAAATGCCATACCCAATGCATATTTTTCATTATCTTTGTGTATATTAAAATCACCAACAATTAGTACTTTATCTGCAGTCAATATTAATTCTGATAGAAAGTCCGCAAATTCTTTGATAAAATCTTTATGGTGCCCTGGTGGCCTGTATACAGTAGCCAGCACAAATCTCAAACGTGATTTATCGTTTACACTATAATTTTTTACATTAAGCACCAACACTTCAAAAGAAGTATATTTAAAACTTGATTTCTCAGTAGTTTTGAAAATATTACTATAAATTACAGCAACACCTCCCCCTTTGTGTTCATGTTTATAACAGTAATTTTGTCGGGTTGACTCATTTAAAGTAATGTAATCGTTTGGTTTTAGCCAGGTTTCTGTCAAACACAGCATATCTAGGTTATTAACTGAAATCATATCATTAACAATGAGTGCTTTTGGAGTAAGGGATCGAATATTCAGCAACCCAAGCTTTAGCATTTGCTCATCTGTATTACAGCTGTTTTTTATTTGTTGAACATCAATTCAATTTTTACCCTTAGATGGGTTTGGACATTTTTGGATTTCCAAATTCGGGGAACAGACACAGTCTCTATATGATGATATCTAGGTGAAAGTGGCTCTATGTGATGGGATTTATCTGACCTTGGTGACGCGAGGCCGCTAGCAGACGGTCGGTTTAGCCAGTCTGTCTGCTTCTTGACCTGAGGCCCAATTTGTCATTTTTTATCTCTAAGACTATGAGCCAAATTACTAGAGAGAAGGGCAGCACCATCCCAGGAGGGATGAATACCATCTCTTTTCAACAGGTCAGGTTTGCCCCAAAAACTTTTCCAATTGTCTATGAATTCTATATTATTTTGCGGAGCAAATTACAGTGCTTGACATCGTACTTGCGAGTTCACACACCTCTTTAATATTAATTTTGGTGATCTCCGACTGGCGGAGTCGAACATCATTAGTGCCGACGTGAATAATGATCTTAGAGAATTTACGATTAGCATTAGCCAGCACTGTTAAATTTGCTTTGATGTCAGGCCCTCTGGCTCCCGGCAAACATGTGACTATGGTGGCTGGTGTCTCTATTTTCACATTCCGTGTGACCGAATCACCAATTACTAGGGCACAATCAACAGAATTCTCAGTGGGTGTTTCACTGAGCGGGGCAAATCGATTTGTTATGGTAATCGGAACGGAAGAGTGTTTTTTTGATCCGCGACTAGAGCGATCCCTCACTGTCACCCATTTGCCTTGCTGCATGGGCTCTACTTCAGCCAGAACCGAGTCATGTAAAGAGTTCACTATGCTAGGTGCATCCAAAGCAGTATCTAAAGCTCTAGCTTCTGAAATCTTCTCCGTCAGCCTAACTGTCTCCTTGCATTTATCACATATAAATCCTATATTGCTGACAGAGAAGGCTACGCTAAACATGTGACATGAGGTGCAGGTGACAATAACAGGACAAGACATTACTTACCATGTTTGTTGACTGATTCTTACTCACCTGAGCTTTTTATGAACTCAAAGGCGGGGGCGCGTGCAAGAAAAAAATAAAAATAAAATAAATAACTGAGCGCACGGGTGGCGCGTTAACAGGCTAGCGAATTACTAGCGTGTTGTGCTAGTAGTGACGGAAGCTAGCGATGTCAGGTTAATCTGAGATGTTGGGTAAGCTGTATTTAGTAGTAAACAACTAGAAATTGTAGTAAATGATGGTTCAAAACAAAGAAATACGAGGCTAAGACGGAGCTTACAGCACTGAAGCAAACAAACTCACAGCAGGCAGCGAGGCAGACAGGAGCAATCGATCAGATAGCATCGATCAGATAGCAAAAACAAATCATCCACCCGCCACCCACTCCCACCAATAATTTTCTCTGATTTAGACATCCGCACCCGATGGTCAAATTACAATTATTCTTATGTGTTAGGCGTGATGATAAATGGATGCTCACCTTCAACAGCAGACTATGCAACGCTAGAGAGCTGATGCGCGCATCTCTAATTGTAACATAATACACTGAGGAATGCTGCTTTTAAATTAACATTTATTTAAAACAAAATTTATTTGACAATTTAATTTTCTTAATGGCATAAACACACTCCCTTGAAACTTAAACTGGAATGTCACTGTTTCTCTCACACACACACACACACAAACATGTTCACTGTTCAGCCCAGTTAATGGCTCGATATACAGTAGGCTAATTTATTAGCACTATCTGTTCGAAATACATATTTATATTATATAACTACTGCAACTTTTTTTAACAAAGTCTTTGCTTCTAAAGCCTACCGATATACAACAAAAACGGGTGTCAACTCAGCCTAAATGCAAACTGTTAATGGCCTAGTCTTACTTAGACTTTTTCTTTGCACTGTGCAAAAACAGAATTGCATCTACTGTGCCAAGGATTGAGGCGATTCCACCTCGTCTTTATATTGCGGCCTGCTGCACTAAATGAGTGTTCGCTCACAGCGCTTGTTGCAGGAATGCACAAGATTCTTATAGCAAGGCTCATAGTAGGGATGCTCATAGCAGCTGTAGGGATTATGTTTTAAACATGCTCATATTTTAGAGAATGTAGTTAATATTTACATTATTAATGATATCATATCCACCCGCGACCCATCCGCAATTAATCAGAATGTTATTTGTATTACTTGACCCACCCTATCCGCGGATGGCCATTCAGTGCGACCTATATAGGCAGTTGGCCCCGTCCATTCTGGTGAGCTGAAAGGCCAATGTCTGTGAAATTCACAGACGTGAACCAATCAGGCTGCAGTATTCAGAGATGACGGAGTTTCCCCATAGCGATCAGAGAAGATTCTCTGATGCAATGGTGTTCCCATATCTCAGGGAACCGATGTTACATGAGTAGCTTGAACATTATTAATAATAACTTACATTTTGGGTTAAACACATAATATTACATTTGTGTACAATTCAATCACAAAACCAAAGGGTGTGTCTTACCACTAGATCTACAAATAACTACTTTCAGTTGGATTTACTTTCATAAGTGATGCAGGAAAAATGCTATTGATATTTAAATGTGCTAATAAATCTATGTAAAATACATCTAAAACCCTAATGGGTGTGTCTTGTTACTGGTTCCTAGATGAACCACCATTTAGATGTTGGTTTTATTCACAGAACTAAAACACAACACTTACTATTGAAATGCAACAATTGAGAAAAAGCTTCCAAAGCAGTAAAGAGTTCCAAAACGCTAAAGAGTTTTACGTTCTAACTTTTAATAAATTCATGCCGTTTTCTCTCAACTTCTAATAGTGTGTCTTGTTATTTGGACCTTGAGAAACATTTCCATGCATGCAGGTATTTCTCTCATTTGTAATTCAGGATAAATGCTATTGAATTAAATTCCAACCTGTTAATAAATTCATTCAAGTTTTCCATCCGACTGTCTGTGGGCGGGGATATAAAAATGCGGAAATATAATGTGTAGTTTTAACGAAAGCCCTGGAGTTGTCAAAAGTCTTTTGCTAAAAAAATAAACAAGAATTTTTTGGTTCAGGTAACACGGAATACGAGTAAACATTGTTCATTTACATATACTACCGACATTGTAACAATACAAAGATTGTAACAATACAAAGCAGCTGAAAATCGGTTACACTTTAAATTAAAGTTACACTTTAAATGAGAAAAGAACGTGAAATAAGTGTTAAGTATCAGACCTTCGGATCCCACTGTATTTTAAATGCACCATGGTGACTCTTGACTGAATTCTCCTTCAGGTCTGGTGCATGTTGGAGACGAGTTGAGAGAGGTCAATGGAAATCTCATTATACACAAACGTCCTGAGGAGATCAGCCAGATTCTGGTGTGTTCACTATTCCTCTGTTGTTTTACAAAAGCTGAGTCATTCCCTTAAGATTCCTTATCTGAAAAGGCACTTGCGTGATTTATTGTCCTTGATTATTGTTTGTCGGGCTGCAGTCTCAGTCTCAGGGCTCGATCACTCTGAAGATTATCCCTGCCATTAAGGAGGAGGACAGATTCAGTGAGAGTAAGGTAAATATAATCACTTTATTTGAAAGTCATAGGACAGAATAAATAGCAGCTGCTGCAGGTAATGTATGCAGTGTTATGTTATGACTCTTTAAGGTTTATTTAAGAGCCCTGTTTGATTACACGCCATATGAAGACAAGGCCACACCCTGCCAGGAGGCAGGACTGCCTTTCACATGTGGGGACATCCTGCAGGTGGTGAGCCAGGACGACCCAACGTGGTGGCAGGCCAAAAGAGTGGGAGACAGCAACCTGCGTGCCGGCCTTGTTCCTTCAAGACAGTTCCAGGAGAGGTACACAACAAAAATCATGTCAACAGTTGGTCAATTTTATAATCAGATTAGCCTCCTCCTGCAAAGTTTAATGTGGTACCTCATATGTGTGTATAATTATTTTTATTTATTTTTTTGGATTAAATGCTTCAGAGAAATTCATTAAAACCACAGTTGATTTATTTTGAATAAATATTTGAGGACACACACTCTCACATTCTGCCGCTATGATTCTTCTAAGATAAACTTTCTTATTGTAATTATATCTTGTCTCTTTCCTAACTTTGCAGACGACTGTTGTATAGGATGAAAATGGGAACACACCAGAGCCCTAAATCACCTAGAGCAACACCATGTAAGTTCTCAGAAACTACTACTGGGTAGCTTAGAGAAATAAGGTACCTACTAATTAACTAGATGTGAATTGCTTGTAAACTTTAAAACAAAATTTCTGAAAATGAGACAGATATTCAGAAGCCAGGTGGAAGTCTTGCATCTTTTTTGAGGTGTGCTGACTAAACCCTCAGAGAAAATGTGAAAGCGTACCTGTCAAAGCCAAATGGAGAAGAACGCTGGTATATTCAGATTAATTCTTTATTTTTTTAATCCCTTCCTGTTAAATTACCCAGGAAATCGTCTCGGTTACGTATGTAACCCTCGTTCCCTGAGTAGGGAACGGAGACGTTACGTCGGATGACGACGAATGGGGTTTCGCTTAGAAAGCCTATCATCTTCGAGTATATAAAACGAGCCAATGGCAAAGAAATGCCATGGGTCTGTGGAATTTGCATAGCGTATCTCCGCCCCCCCCCGTGGGGGTATATAAGGAAGTGCGCTGGCAACATGCAGATATGTCTTCGCTGAGGAGCCGAGACTGAACTCAGGCGTTCCAGCGGTACAGCGGAAGTGGCAGGGAGACGTAACGTCTCCGTTCCCTACTCAGGTAACGAGGGTTACATACGTAACCGAGACGTTCCCTTTCGTAGTCACTCCGAGTTACGTCGGATGACGACGAATGGGGTTCCCAGTGTAATCACGCCACCTCTCGACTGTCTTCCAGTGCCCTGCGTAAGTCTGAGCTCCCTGTCGTGAGACTAGCACGGACGAAGGAGTCCTACTTAACACAGGGATACCAAGGTACACTGGGAAGCATATCTCAGTGGAAATATGCAATTATGCCCAGCCCGAAGGGGGGGACTTGAAATACACATATGACCCCGGGGGGCTGCATATGGAGTATCACTGGGGTGTCCAGCCGCAGGTGGAATATTTCAACCCCAGGGGTGGCAAGGTGGCTTGCCGAGGGAAAGACACATGCTCAGAGAGGCTTACAGTGGAATACACATGTGGGGGTCACCCAGAGGGGGAACCATGCACATTGAAGCACCTAGCCAAGCGCGAAAGCTGCCAGTGGCATAACTCTGGCGTTGACGTCGTCAGTGCTGGAGGAGACTCAGGGCTTATTAGGCTCACCTGAGAAGAATATCGCACGTATCCCGTCCGTGGAGAGGAATGGCGAGCAAGCGAAGACACCTGAGCAGAATCTCTTACCGGTTAGTTGAAGCGAGTACATGAGAAGAAACTGGCTCTACTCGGAGATTGTAAAATCTCGCGAACGTGTTAGGTGTCGCCCAGCCTGCAGCTCTGCAGATGTCTGTTAGCGAGGCGCCATGCGCTAGAGCCCAAGAGGATGCCACACTCCGAGTGGAGTGGGCTGTCACACCAAGGGGGCATGGTCGACCTTGCTGCTGGTATGCCAAAGCAATGGCGTCCACTATCCAGTGAGACAACCTTTGCTTGGAGAGAGCCTTTCCCTTCAGCTTCCCACCATGACAGACAAAGAGCTGGTCTGAGGTCCTGAAACACTGCGTTCTGTCTACGTAAGCACGGAGGGCGCGTACTGGACAGAGCAGTGCCAAGGCTGGGTCTGCCTCCTCCAAGGGCAGCGCTTGCAGGTTCACCACCTGATCTCGAAAGGGAGTGGTGGGAACCTTGGGCACATATCCAGGCCGGGGTCTCAGGATCACGTGAGAGTTAGCCGGTCCGAATTCCAGGCACGCTTCGTCAACCGAAAATGCCTGCAGGTCCCCTACCCTCTTGATGGAGGCCAATGCAACCAGGAGCGCTGTCTTCATTGACAGGAACTTAAGCTCCACTGATTGCAGAGGCTCAAAGGGAGCACTCTGCAGGGCAGTTAGAACCACTGAGAGGTCCCAAGAGGGTACGAGGGGAGGACGAGGAGGATTCAGTCTCCTGGCTCCCCTCAGGAACCTGACGATCAGGTCGTGCTTTCCCAAAGACTTACCATCAACTGCGTCGTGATGTGCGGCAATGGCGGCAACATACACTTTCAGGGTGGAGGGAGACAGCCTTCGCTCCAACCCTTCTTGCAGGAAGGAAAGCACGACACTGATGGGGCATTTCGTGGGTTCTAGATTTTTAGAAGAACACCAGTTGACGAAGAGGTTCCACTTCAACGCATAGGCATGTCTCGTGGACGACGCTCTAGCGGAAGTGATGGTAGCCACCACCGCTGGTGGTAGGGTACTCAAACCTGCCTCGTCCCGTCCAGGAGCCACACGTGGAGGTTCCAAAGATCGGGACGAGGGTGCCATAAGGTGCCCCGTCCCTGAGAAAGCAGGTCCTTCCTCAGAGGAATTGGCCAGGGAGGTGCTGTCGCGAGGAGTACTAGTTCTGAGAACCAGGTGCGGTTGGGCCAATACGGGGCAACCAAAACTACCTGCTCCTCGTCCTCCCTGATCTTGCGCAGACTTTGCGCAGGCTCACTGGGGGAAACGCATACTTGCGGAGGCCCCGCGGCCAGCTGTGCGCCAGTGCATCCGTGCCGAGCGTGCCCTCGGTGAGGGAATAAAACAGGCCGCAGTGGGACAAGTCGTGGGAGACAAACAGGTCTACCTGTGCGTCCCCGAACTGATCCCAAATCAGCTGAACCGTCTGGGGATGGAGTCGCCAATCTCCAGCGAGAGGCCGAAGCCGAGACAGCTCGTCGGCCGCCTGGTTCAGGTCTCCCGGGATATAAATGGCTCGAAGCGACCTCATATGCTTCTGACTCCATATAAGGAGGTGGCGGGCGAGTTGTGACATACGGCGAGAGCGCAGACCACCTTGACGGTTGATGTACGCTACAGTCGCGGTATTGTCCGACCGGACTAGTACGTGTTGACCCCTGAGCAATGCCCGGAAGCGGTGCAGGGCAAGACGTACAGCCAACAACTCGAGGCAATTGACATGCCAAAGGCGCTGGGGTCCTGTCCAGGATCCCGCGGCAGCATGTCCATTGCACATGGCGCCCCAGCCCGTGGTGGAGGCATCTGTTGATACAACAACATGCCTGGACACTCGTTCCAAGGGCACTCCGGCCCGAAGAAAACTGAGGTTCGACCACGGGGTGAAGGTCTGACAGCTCGTAAGCTGTGCGCACATGGCGACCGAGTCGATCTCCATACCGAGAAAAGAGATCCTCTGCACGGGGCAGAGTTTGCTCTTCTCCCAGTTGACCCGAAGGCCCAGACGAGCTAGATGCCGGAGCACAAGGTCCCTGTGTTCGCAAACCTGGTCTCGAGAGTGAGCTAGGATCAGCCAGTCGTCGAGATAGTTCAGGATGCGAACCCCGTGTTCTCGTAGGGGAACAAGAGCTGCCTCGACGACCTTCGTGAAGACGCGAGGAGACAGGGCTAGCCCGAAAGGGAGAACCGCGTACTGGTATGCCTGCCCCTCGAAAGCAAACCGTAGAAACGGTCTGTGTCGAGGAAGAATGGAGACATGAAAGTAGGCGTCCTTCAGGTCGATCGCTGCAAACCAATCCTGCGGCCGTATGCACTCGAAAATGCGTTTGGCCGTGAGCATCTTGAACGGCATCCTGTGAAGGCAGCGGTTCAAGACGCGCAAGTCGAGGATTGGTCGTAACCCACCGGATTTCTTCGGTACAATGAAGTAAGGGCTGTAAAAGCCGGACCTCATTTCGGCTGGAGGGACAGTCTCGATCGCACCCTTCGTCAGTAAGGTAGCGACCTCCGCTCTCATAACCGGGGCATTGCCACCGACCATAGTGAAGCGGACTCCCCTGAAGCGGGGAGGAGACCGCGCGAACTGAATCGCGTAGCCGAGCCTGATGGTCCTCGCGACCCAGCGGGACAGCCTGGGAAGCTCTAACCAGGCTTCCAGGAACTGTACCAGCGGGGTCATGCGGACCACAGACGTACCCTCGGTGGTGCAGCGAGGCGGAATGACCGGCCCAGGCGTGGGTGGCATAGCGGCCTGGTGCGGGGGCACGGTCATTAGCCGCGTCCTGCCAGAGGAGGCCAGGGGAGGACCAGCGTCCCACGGGGGCGTGCTCTGGCAGGGAACTGGCGACAGAGGGGGACGAGAGTGGCGAGGCTCGTGAGCGGCGCGCACTGTCATCCGGACACTCTGTGTGCTCAGAGATGGGGAAGTGAGTTCTTTCTTTAACCACATTAGGGTGCTGCCCGTCGTGGGACGCAGCGGGGTGGGGAAAACCAAGGATTCTCCCCCGGCCCTCCACCGGGGGAAGGAGCGGCCCTGCTACCGTCTCCTGGGAAGAACTCAACGCCATCTCTGAGCAGCCCGTCTCAGGAGCGCCGCTTGGCTTGGCGTTTAGCGGGGCACGGGGCGGGAGAGGGCTGTGGCGCCTTCCTACGACGTCCTCCACGACGCGACCCGGATGGAGGCTGCTGCTGGGGCCGTGCGGGAGGGGCGGGAGCCGTAGGAGGGCGCCCTCGGCGGCGAGCAGTCTGAGGCACCTGAGCCGACGGCTGGGTGGAGGCAGCAGCTGGCCGTCGGGGCAGGACGTGTTTGAGAGCCTCAGTCTGCTTCTGGGCGGTCGAGAACTGCTGGGCAAAGTCCTCAACCGCCCCGCCGAAGAGGCCAGCCTGGGATATGGGAGTGTCGAGGAACCGGGTCCGCTCGGCCTCACGCATATCGGCCAGGTTGAGCCACAGATGTCTCTCCTGGACCACGCAAGTGGACATCACCTGACCCAGGGAGCGTGCGGTCACCTTCGTTGCTCGGAGAGCAAGGTCGGTGGTGGCACGCAGCTCATCAAAGAGTCCTGGGTCAGTCCTCCCCTCGTGCATGTCACGCAACATCTGGGCCTGGTAGACCTGGAGTGTCGCCATGGCATGCAGTGAGGAGGCCGCCAGCCCCGCAGCTCTATAGGCCTTAGCCACAAGTGTGGAGGAGAACCTATAGGCCTTGGAGGGGTGCTTAGGGTCGCCGCGAGAAGACGCACTCTGAGGACACAGTTGCATCGCAACAGAGCGCTCAACCCGGGGAACCCCAGTGTACCCTTTGGCGGCCGCCTGATCGAGAGGAGGCAAGGCAGAGGAGGTCGCCGAGCGATCACGGGAAGACAAGGGTGCCTTCCAGGACCTCGTGACCTCCTCATGCACGTCCGGGAAAAAAGGCATTGGGGTCACGCGCTGACGAGGATCAGCGGCGGCACCCAAAAACCAATCGTCCAGCCGCGAGCGCACCGGACCAGGTGGCGGGGACCACTCAAGCCCGATGGCCGCGGCTGCCCGGGAAAGCATGGCCGTCATCTCAGGATCAGACTCGGGCAATGCTGGGACACCCGAAGGTGGCAGCACAGCCGAATCCTCACTTCCCAAGGACTCCTGCCCACCTTGTGATGCAGCGATCGACATCACATCTTCCTCTGGAGCGCCAAATGAGACCGGCGGCAAGTCAGAGGACTGTACAGCGGGCTCATTTGAAACGCTCGCGGGTTGCACGGCGCTAGAGGACAGTGTGGAGCGTGGAATGGTCGGCGCTTTGTTCCACACCGTAACCCTCAGGTCACCCTGGCCGCCAGCCGAAGTACTAGCTCTCGCGGAGCCAGTAGATCGGGGTGCGGATGAGGGGACTCTACCATGAAGGTCATTGAGTCTAGACCGCAACCGTGCGATGGGCATGTTCCCGCAATGGGAACATGACTCATCCACAAACGCTGCCTTAGCGTGCTCAATACCCAGGCACACAAGACAGCGATTGTGCCCATCAGAGTCAGAAATGAGAAGACCGCAACCAGAAGTGCACGGGCGAGGCATCTTTAAAAAGACGTGCCGCGTGCAAGCTCTTTTAGAAAGGAGATTTCTCCGCAAATGCTGAAGCGACCAGGGAGAGAACACACAAACACTGGCAAATCACTGCACAGATAAGCAGGGAATGTGCACTCGCTGGAACTCGCTGTCACACCAACACTTGGAGAGAGGCTCGTTCGAAGAGAAGAGATGAATCTCAGGATTGGCTTGTGGAGTGAAGTACATCAACTTGGCTCCGAAGCGACAACATATCTGCATGTTGCCAGCGCACTTCCTTATATACCCCCACGGGGGGGCGGAGATACGCTATGCAAATTCCGCAGACCCATGGCATTTCTTTGCCATTGGCTCGTTTTATATACTCGAAGATGATAGGCTTTCTAAGCGAAACCCCATTCGTCGTCATCCGACGTAACTCGGAGTGACTACGAAAGGGAAACAGTGTTATTTGCAAGAAAAAAAATTTGTTTATGTTCAGACGCTTTCAAATGTTTAAAATGTTTGTATCGATTCAGGTTCACAAGCTCTCAATTCGATTCCATTTTTGATTTTATCCATTTAAGCTTTATAATGTTCATTTTGCGTACATATTTTTTATCTGCTAATGCTGTAATTTATACAGGCCAGTCCTTTTAACAGTACATTTAAAAAACAGTGCATAGTTCATTCGTTTCTGGAATGGGACTATGCTGGTTGAGCTCTATGTTTTTGATTCACACAAAAAATCATAAGACTCATAAGAGTCACAATGGTATCTCATCACATTCAGTACTCAATTCACATCTCACCCCATCTGCAAGAAGTGCTGTACAATTCACTGAAAACGTTTGTAGGATTTTAAGAATATATATCGGCATAGGTTAAATGAAGGGTTAGAATTTATACTTTTGACCAGGCCTATCAGAATTGACAATACTAGTTGCAATATTCTATATTCATTTGCTTTTCATACTTGTTCATGTTACAGCAATTGTGTTTGTTTCCTCATTCTGCTTACCCGAGGTGAACAATCTTGTGAAAAAGGTAGGTGATTTTGACAAAATGTCATTAAATATGAAATGTTAAAAGGTAACACTTTATTTTACAGTGTCCTTGTTACACACTTGTAGCCTACTTAGTATAGTAGTTAGAGTAAATTTAAAAAAAGCAACTAAACATAAACCTAAGCCCCTAGTAAGTACAAGTTGTTAATTAGTTCAAATTACTCTAAAGTATTACTTTTTTGTGTGTAATTAATTACACTGCAACCATGACACCTTAAAATAAAGTGTAACCTAATGAAATCCAAATATTTATAAATTCTTCTCAAATTCATTCTTAAGTCTGTAAAATGGTATGACGGGTATTAGTTACTAACTTATAATCATGGCTAGTCCATGAAAATAACTACAAGACTCAACATCTGAATACCCAGTACAGATACTGAAATCACTGCGCTCAGTGCTTGCTGCTTCATTTTGCTGTTGTGGTTCTCTTTGCCTCTCCAATAACTCTGACCTTTGAGTTTCTGACCTACAAAATGTCCTTGTAAAATGTATATATCCCGTCACCCCACTGATTGTCCTCTCCTTCCTGTACCCTTTCATCTGTTGTGTTCTCCTGACCCACCCACCCTCCAGAGGACTGTGACAGTGAGGGCAGTGTCAGTGGACAGCACGTAGGTGAGAGATGTACCCTACACACTGAAATGCATTCCATATGGCTTTGGCTCTGGATGATGCTTTGTTGTGTGGTGTTGTGTGGTGTTAATCACTTTAAATATCATCTGGGTTCATTGTGAGTTCTTCGGTGCACTTCACCACAGCAATCAAGCGCTTGGCACATCCTATGACCCCAGCCATTGGTCACATCTTGACAACCCGCTGCTCCGCTGCTAGCTTTGGACTAGCAAGTTTTAGTCTCAATGGTTTTTAGTGTGTGCTTTTTGCTATAGAGGAAGATTTTTCAGTGCTTACTCTTTGTGGCTCTTACTACTTAAAGGGACAGTTTACCCAAAAATGAAAATTCTGTCATCTTCATGTTGTTCAGTTGAGCCTGAATGCCTTTCTTACTTCTGTGGAAGTAATGTGGAAGAATATGCTTGCTGTTTTTGCCCCCAAGGATTCTGAAGTCATATGGTACGTATCTGTGAGAAACATGTCATGATATACACACATATATATAATATAAATATATAGCAATTATTATAATCTACCCCTTTGCTGTAGATCTCATGTCTCAATTGCACTTTCACATATTCAAATTTCAATGATTTGTCATGTCACTTTGACATAAAACCTGACACATTGCGTCTAAAGGCACCATATTTGCACGCAATGGTGCTTTTTTGTCATTTTGGATTTTGATTGCCCCAGTCCCTATCCACTTTTTTCTTTTTATGGAAAAAAGCAGCCAGTACGTTCTTCAGCATTTCTGTTTTATTGTTCCATTTCCGCCACATAAGAAAAAAAGTCATAATTATGGCAGTTGAAGTTATGAGATAAAAAGACATAATTATGAGATAAAAATACAATTATGACAAACATTTTGAGAATAATTTCAACTTATCTCATATTTATGATTTACCAAAGCATGTATTTTTTTCTTTTGTGATGGAAATGGGCTTCCATAGGGAAAAAAAACAATTTGAAACATTTATTTTTGGATGAACTATTCATTTAAGCACAGGTGCACTGCTATAGCCAGGGAACTATTGCTTTGGGCTAATGGCTCACACAGGCTTTGGCATGGCTGATAGCTCATGATAGTCTTTATAGAATTATACTGGATGTGTGATGGTCTAACATTAGTTGTAGTTTCTCCAAAGTGTAAGGCGGTGGCACCGTCCTGTGGCCAGGCCTTTTCCTGGGAGTTTTACTCAGGTACCACGTTTATTTCATACTTGTAAGGTAAATGGATGCATTGCTGCTTTAACTTATTCAGGGCATATTAAATTGTACAAAGCAGATGAACAGCGTGCTGCTATTTGACCCTGAGATGCAGCTGTGACATAAAATCAGCTGCAGTGTGAGAGACGTGATATTTTTAGTCTGGAGGATGCACCTCTTTCCACCCTTGTCTTTTTGTCTGATCTTTAATGTATCAATTCTGTCATGTCTATTTCTGATCTTCGTTTTTAGATGTTCTTTTCCTATTTTGATCTATTGGAAAATCTCTCTGCTCTCACAGCTGGTCTTAGGAGAAGCTTCAGGCTAAGCCGCAAGGATCATCAGGGTTTTACCAAAGAGTCTCATTCAGCGGAGTCTGCAGAGAATGAGTTCCTCATATATGAAGAGGTGACCCTACATCAGATGAGACCTCAGGATAAACCAAGACTTGTGGTGCTGATAGGTAAGATTTGAGGGATTTCAGAGCAATCTAAATGACCAAATCTTTGCATGTCTTCAGAATGTAATTTCCTTTGGGGGTTCTCTCTCTCTCTCTCTCTCTCTCTCTCTCTCTCTCTCTCTCTCTCTCTCTCTCTCTCTCTCCAGGATCTCTTGGTGCTCGGATCAATGAGCTGAAGCAGAAGGTGATTGCTGAGAATCCTCATCGGTACGGTGTCGCTGTACCACGTGAGTTTACTCTTTCGATTAGTTCTACATTAGAGACTGTGGCTGATACATTAGAAGCTGAATCAAAGTAGAACTTGTTCTTGCTTCAGTTTGATGGCCTGAAGTTAAAGAACTTCTAATCTCAATAACTACATGTCATATTGCAAATTCATATATGTGACATTAACTGAAATGATTGTATACTTTGTATAATCATTTTCTAACAGACACAACAAGATCCAGAAAGAGCCATGAGAAGGAGGGCGTAGAATACCACTTCATCTCCAAGCAGGCCTTTGAGGCTGACATACAATCTAATAAGTATGTTATATGAAATAGTTTTAATATGTTGGATGCATTTTTGGTCAGTATTGTAACACATCTTTGTGACATTTTGTTAAGGGCATAGTTCACCCAAAAGCTTGGAATACTTTGGCTACCATCTATCGTAACTGCATGAAACGTTTCTTATGTGTTCTGAGAAAGAAAGTCATACAGGTTTGGAACGGCGAGCATGAGTAAACAATGAGAGAATTGTCATTTTTCTGTGAACTATCCCTTTGATAAGTGTTATAAAATTAAATTTTACTGGCGTTTTAATTGATGACAAATGCATATTGTGTATGTCCAGGTTTATTGAACATGGTGAATATAAGAATAACCAATATGGGACAAGTCTGGAGTCAATCCGGAGTGTCCTGGCGAGAAATAAAGTGTGTCTGGTAGATGTTCAACCTGAGGTAAATGTAGCGTTCTCTTATTTTTACTATTTTACTATTTCAGTTTTTTATTATTTGCTTTTCTCTGTATTTCTGATCCTCAGATCTTGTGATATGTTGCTATTTTGCCAATTATGCTATTTTAAAGTCTCCTAATTTTCTTTTGGAGTTTTCCTACAACAGCATCAAAGGTCAAAAAACAGTTTAATTTTCTCATAATATACATTGCACATCACCACATTGTTCAATGATTTTCTAACGAATCGATGGATGAATCACTCTCTCTAAATCCCTCCTTTCCGTGATCTATTCTGCTCTGATTGGCCAAATGGCACAGTCTGTTGTGACTGGTCTACCGCATACAGCGCCTGTTGGAAACAAAAACGACCATTACCATAATAACTTCAGCTCCGTCCTGAGGCTTCATACAGCTCAGCGATTGTAAACTAAAGACAGTAATGATGATGTCGATTTTACCATATCAATCCGAGCGAGACTCGAGAGTCCGAAGATGAAACATTGGAAGAACTAGTTATTCAACCTTAACCTCCATTGCAAGGACGACTTGAGCAGGATGTTTCTTAGTGAAACGCTACTCATTTTGAGGTACATTTATAAGATAATTCCTCAGCATTAACAAGAGTATTTCCATCAACAAACCGATGTGAATTTATTGTGGTGCACATGCGGGAACTGTGTCAATAACAGCGCATAACTTAAATTAGACGAGCACTAACGTGAATGACTAATGTAACATAAATGTTTGTAAAACAAATCTTGCTCCATCCTTTATCTTTACTCAAAGTAGTAAGAACGACAGACCATCTGCATTAATAGACACAGTTTTAGGTAATAGTGGCCCTCAGATGTTTAGCAGAAGTATTTCAGTAAGACAGTGATAATGTGTGTTCCCTATCGTCCGGTCACTACGATGTACGTAGGAGATCAGCGAGAGCTTCCGCCAGGCAAAACCCGACGGGTCTCTCGCTCCTCAGCGTGTCGTGTGTGCACCTCTCGCTCCTCTCTAGGTGTGCAGTCTCCTTGTCCTTGGAGAGAGAGCCTCCCGAGCCGAGCCCCTGTGTTCCACCTCGCTGCCCCACTCCGGGTACGCCTATGGTCCCTTTGGTCCCGCTTGTACGGTCTCTGCGAGCCTGGTTAGCGTTCCTCAGTCTGTCTCGCTGGCTCATTCGGACCATCAGGCTCGGCTATGCGATTCAGTTCGCCCGGTATCCCCCCAAGTTTCGGGCCATCCACTCCACTACAGTGAGAGCAGCCGATGCCCATGTCTTGCGCGCGGAGATCGCGGTCCTACTGGCGAAGTACGCGATAGAGCCGGTCCCTCCAGCCGATATGAGGTCAGGACACTACAGTCCCTACTTCATTGTACCCAAGAAAGGTGGTGGGTTACGACCGATCTTGGATCTGCGAGTTTTGAATTGGAGCCTTCACAAGCTACCGTTCAAAATGCTCACGCAGAGACGCATTTTCGAATGCATCCATCCCCGAGATTGGTTTGCAGTGGTCGACCTAGTGGACGCGTACTTTCATGTCTCGATTCTCCCTCGAAACAGGCCGTTTCTGCGCTTTGCGTTCGAGGGTTGAGCATATCAGTACAAGGTCCTGCCCTTCGGGCTGTCCCTGTCTCCCCGTGCACTCCCCCAGCACTCACCGGTTGGCAATCACACCGGAGTGCCACCAGACCTTCAGTCCGTGGTCAGACTTTCCCTGGTGCTTCGAGCACTTCAGGATGCTCCCTTTGAGCCTTTGCAGTCAGCAGACTTAAAGCTTCTCTCCTTGAAGACTTTGCTGCTGATTGCACTGGCCTCGATCAAGAGGGTAGGGGACCTGCAAGCATTTTCGGTCGACGAATCGTGCCTAGAGTGACAACCATGTTGTACTGAGACCCCTCCCTGGCTATGTGCCCAAGGCTCCTACCTCTCCCTTTAGAGATCAGGTAGTGAACCTGCAAGCGCTGCCCCTGGAGGAGGCAGACCCAGCCCTGGCTTTGCTCTGTCCCGTTCGCGCTCTGCGTATGTACATGGACAGAACTCAAAGCGTCAGGACCTCAGACCAGCTCTTTGTCTGTTACGGAGGCCAGCAGAAGGGAAAGGCTGTCTCCAAGCAGAGGATGGCCCACTGGATAGTGGATGCCATCGCCTTGGCTTACCAAGCTCAAGGTGTGCCCTGCCCGCTCAGGTTGCATGCACACTCCACGAGAGGCGTTGCATCCTCCTGGGCGCTGGCATGTGGCTCCTCGCTAACAGATATTTGTAGGGCTGCGGGCTAGGCGACACCTAACACGTTTGCTAGATACTATAGTCTACGTGTAGAGCCCGTGTCCTCCCATGTTCTTACCCTAAACGGGTAGAAGCACTGTGAGTACCGGCTCTGTCGGCTTGCTGCACCCTACTGTGCATCCTTATTGCTCCAGAGTCAAACCTGTTGAGTCCTCCAACACCCTCGGCCCGGACATGGCGGAGCATCCGGTGCCAGGCCTTTATCCGCTGAATCCTTGAGAACCGGGTCTAGGCTGGGTCCCATATGATTGACCCTACGGGGATCCCATGTGTGTATATTCTCCACGGCTGCTCCTAAACGGAAGCTCGTGTCTTTCCCTTGGGCTAAGTCACCCACTATTCATATGCAGTATAACCCTCGGGTTAGTCCCATATGTGTATTCCCACATAACTCTCCTTAAGAATGTGGCTCCCACAGCCACATTAATCTCACTGTATGGGTTATCACGGAACAACAGTGACAGATACTCTCGGTGTAAGCCCTCTCCTATCGTCCTTCCAGGCAAGAAGTTGTGGAGGCTTACACAGGGCACTGGATGGGGTGCAGCAGCTGTGGCACTTTGGTAGGGATTCCTATTCGTCGATCACCACGACGTACGTTGACGATAGGGAACGTCTCGGTTACATATGGTAACCCTCGTTCCCTGAGGGAGGGAACGGAGACGTACGTCCCGTCGACACATCTGCTGCGACCCGCCGGGGCTCACCGGCTCGGCTCCTCAGCAAAAAACTCAAGTGCAATCGCATCAGCTACTCGTTAAATACCCGCGCTACGAGGCTGCACAGCTGATGCAAATGATTGCACGCCAATATGCATTGGGTTGTTTAGTTTCACTCGAAGTAGACTGGCCTCTCTAGCGAGATTCCTATTCGTCGATCACCACGACGTACGTCTCCGTTCCCTCCCTCAGGGAACGAGGGTTACCATATGTAACCGAGATGTTACCCGGTTACCCGGTTACCCGGAGACCTACACAATA
Source organism: Abramis brama (assembly GCF_963993115.1). NCBI lineage: Eukaryota > Metazoa > Chordata > Actinopteri > Cypriniformes > Leuciscidae > Abramis > Abramis brama. Next base: position 19,833,178 of record NC_139976.1, on the reverse strand, counting down.
TAAAATACAAAACTATCTATTCTGAACACCGGTAGAAAATACATCAATAAATATTCATACTTACAGTTTGTGATTCTGAGGAGCAAGCTGGTCCAGATAAACTGGGTACTGACCCATCTTTCAAGAGCAAGCGTTTTTCGAATCCTGCGTTGAACTCTGAGATTTAAAGGATTAGTTCACCTCAAAATGAAAATCTCCTGATAATTTACTCACCCCAATGCCATCCATGATGTCCATGTCTTTCTTTCTTCAGTGGAATAGAAATTACGTTTTTTGAGGAAAACATTTCAGGATTTTTCTACACACAACGGAGTTCAGTGGCAACCAGAATATTAAAGTTCAAATCAATGCAGTTTCAAAGGGCTTTGAAGTGCTTCAAAGGGCTCTGCACAATCCCAGCTGAGGAATGGGGTCTTATCTAGTGAAATGATTGGTCATTTTCTAAAAAAAATTACAATTTATATACTTTTTAACCACAATTGTTCGTCTTGTGCTGGTCTGCGATGCGCCACGCATTGCGTCATCACGTTGGAAAGGTCACATGTCACGTAATCTATCTAAGTTATTTGTCTGTGTACTCCGGTTCAAAAAGGTAGGGAAGGGCGAAAAATTCCATCTCATTTTCTTTTCCAATTTCAAAATCGCCCGACATCTTTTTATTTATTTATTATTATTATTATTTTCTTCTTTTTTTTCGTAACCTTTCCAACGTGATGATGTAATACGTGGCGCGTCGCAGACCAGCACAAGACGAACAATTGTAGTTAAAAAGTATATACATTTTAATTTTTTTAGAAAATGACAGATCGTTTCGCTGGATAAGACCCTTATTTCTCGACTGGAATCGTGCAGAGCCCTTTGAAGCATTTCAAAGCCCTTTGAAACTGCATTGATTTGAACTCCGTTGTGTGTAGAAAAATCCTGAAATGTTTTCCCCAAAAAACTTAATTTATTTTCCACTGAAGAAAGAAAGACATGGACATCTTGGATGGCATTGGGGTGAGTAAATTATCAGGAAATTTTCATTTTGAGGTGAACTAATCCTTTAAGAAGCAGTCATCAGTAAAATGACATTTGAGGGCTATGTGTAACAACGTACACACTGCGGGTGGACAACGTACAATATAGGCGGGCATTTTGCAATAGTGACGTAGAACCGTAAAGCAGTTGGATTCGAAACACAAACAACTCGTAAAGGTGGTTCAGAGTCGATTCTTTCTTTTGGGAGACAATAACTTTATTTATCTTGCACTTTTGACTTTACAACTTTGCAGAACGTTTACATTCACAAACAGCTATATTACACACTGAATGAAAGGGAATATTCGAAAAACCATAATAGGGGCACTTTAAGGTGCTTAGCAACCAAGTTGCCTATGGTGGGCTCTAACCATCTGGGGTGGTTATCACCATCTTACCACTTCCAAAGTGTCCACTAGATTCTTTAGTGCTTCCCTTCCTTAGCTGTGCAGCATCAAGACTCCTCTCCCAAGTTACTCTTTGCAGTAATAAGGTTTATTAGCGGCCGGGAGTCAATTCAGACACAGCAACTCTAAGACCAGAAAAATACACACAAATTTATATCTTGCAGGTTATGTTAAAAAATAACCAAGTTACACGCGGTTTGCACGAGCTGAACAGTTTCTTAAATTTGATTGGTTATACTCATCTGGGCTGACACTGGCAGCTGACACCTAACTGGTAGAGTTCTCAACGGGCCTGAAAATTAGAACCCGACCTGACCCGGCCCATGGCTTTTAAAGCCCAGACCTGATGTAACCCGACACATCAACATGAATTATCTGCTCGAACCCGGCCCGACGCCGCCGTATATATATTTAAACTTTAAATATATAAAAACCCTGTTTTTTTCTGTCATATTTCATCAGCACCTTGCATTTTGAGCATTGCACATAACCTGTAGAATTTCCATCAGAATCCAGCACCACTCCAAACACTTTCCAGACCTCTGATTTTCCCACTCCTGTAGTAGCGACGGTGAATTCACCTGCGGCAAGTTTACTTTTCACCAACTCCATCTTCTTCTCCAGGCTAAAGGCGTGCACGCAGCGGCGTCAGGTCTGCCCCCGCCCCTCTCCATGATGCACGTTGCACGCAGCAGCCAGACTTTCTTTACGGTGAACAGCAGCGATGATTAATAAATGGTTTTTTTTTTTTTTTTTTTTTTCACTGAGCGGAAAAGATTAAGCCCGAGGTCCGACCCGACCCGAGTCATTTGCTTATATTTTCGACCTGAACCCGGCCCGAACCCGCGGATCCCGTCGGGTTTGTCGGGCCGACCCGACCCTTTGAGAACTCTACTTCCTGGTGTCAAACAATGATGTCTAGACTATTTAATCAAATCAGATTTGATCAAATAGACAATTTAATCAAAATGACATATTTAAACATTTTTTTCTGTGAAAATAATTTCTTCATGGCTTAAAATAGCTTGAATTTAACTCTACACCCTTGCTTCATGTAGTATACGCCAAACCATGAACATGCAAATTAGCTTTTTAGTGATTTTAAGAAGGGATGTGATTTTTCTGTATACATACAGATTTCCGTACCTGAAAAGTATGACCCACGTGAATGCGTAAATCCTCACGTAAATTGCATAATGCATTTGTATTGTATTGAAAAGAATAGCTTTGATATTTTGAAAAATAACTCCCTGTTCCATGGGAAAAAGTCATGTGGTTTAGGGGTAGATTATTGTATAATATTCAGATTTGTAAGTCACTTTGGATAAAACTGTTTGCTAATAAATAAATGTAAGTGTAAATGGTGATCTCTTCCACAGTGGTAAGGTTTCTGCTCAACCTTATCTGAATTTTAATCTACAACTTCTGTTATCAGCAGAGACTCTGGTCTTGATTTTTGCCGAGCACATAATTGAAAACCCATGCTATCATTTTTATTTCCTTTTACTGTAATGCTCAGGCTCTGAAAATCCTCCGTACGGCAGAGTTTAAGCCCTATGTGATCTTTGTAAAGCCACGCATCCCTGAGATTCGTCGGCAACGGAGCTCTCCCACATCACCAGGAAGGGGTGACAATGGACACATCACGGTGAGACTGATTTATATCACCATACTACCCAAATGGTGCTTGTCAATCTCAGTCATTCAACTCTTAAATTGTACACAGTTGACAAAAACGTTTTGGGTTACTTGACTGTAACCCTGTTCCCTGAAAAAGCAGGAATGAGAAGCTGTGCTTGATTTAAGCGCTATGGGAAAACATCTTTGTTTGACCGGTTGTGAACACGTGTAGCAAACATGCCAAGAATTTGCCACTGATGATGACGTCATCGGAATGCACACGTCAGAGGCTATAAATAGAGGTATATTTGTCTAAAGAACATCCTGGACAGGCCCCCAGTGCGGCAATAAAGTGCAGCATCTTTTTCCTGCTTTTTTTAGTGAACAGGATTACAGTCAAGTAACCTCAGACGTTGCCTTTCAAAAGCTACTCTCAATGCTGCACTTGATTTAAGCACTATGGGAACTAGAATAATTATAATAACGGAATACCAACGTCGCCGCACTGTACCCCTCAAGATTGTGTAGTTTGTGCGCACAAACACGAGTAGGGCCTCGGACATGAACTTGGGATATCGACTCATGGACATGTAAGCCCAGAGTAACATGAACATCCAAGCTATAAAATCGAATAAATGTGTGCGGAGAGTACCAGCCTGCTGCATCACATACTTGCTGCAAGGGGGTGTCTCTTGCTAAAGCCCTGGAAGATGCAACCCCCCCTGGTAGAATGAGCCGTAACACCTAGAGGCAAAGCTTGACCGTGCATCATAGGCTAGAGCAATAGCATCCCTTACCCAATGTGACATAGTCTGCTTTGTGGCGGCCACCCCCCAGTTACAGTTTTACTCCGACGGGTGGTCTCAGTTGCCTAGCGAGGTAGGGAGCTCTAGCACTGGGCCATGGCGTCCAGACCCAGGGGGGCTAGAGGAGTCAGTGAGCAGTAAAGGGGACATTGTTTCTTTTGAAGCGAAGAGGACCACCTCTGCTTCATAAAATCTTTCCCAGATCTGACTGACCACATCGGAATGGAGCTTCCAATCCCCATGTATGACCTCCTGTCTGGACACTAAATCTGCTCCCACATTCATGCTTCCGGGAACCATTTGTTCAAGCAGCATGAACGCAGTCTGTCCTGGCAATTAATGTAAACAATTACCGCCGTGTTGTCCACCTGCATCAGGACATGGTAGCCCCTAAACTTCCGGAGGAAGTATTTCAGGGCCAGAAATACAGTCAACAATTGAAGGCAATTGATGTACAAATCAAGATGGCAGCCTCTTTTGACCCCTTGGGCTGGACAGCCATCTAAGACCGCACCCCAGCCCGTCAGGGAAGCATTTGTCGTTAGCATACTGCGACAACAACATGCACCTAGAGTGGGACTCGCGGTGAGGAACCGGGGTCTGAGTCACATAGAGAGGGGACAAAGCCTGCAGCATGTAACCCTTACCATACAAATGGATTTTAGAAATGGCACGAAGCACTCGGCGTGTGCCCTTACTCTTATTTGCCTTCTGAGCCACAGCTGAAACAGTCTCATGTGCAGAAGGCCCAAAGGTATCACAGTGGACAAAGCTGCCATAAGACCTAAAACTCTTTGAAAGTGTTGTAAAGTAATTTCCTGACCTAGCCTATTATCGCTCAGGTTAAGATGGACTTGACGCATACGGGGGGCAGCTGTGCCCACATGGTGACCGAGTCCCATACAACCATTAAATACGTTGTCCTCTGGGCAGGAGAACAATGCTCTTCTTGGCATTGAATCTCGACCTCAGAGATACAAGATGAGTGAGGATGACATCAGATGACGAAGCGCAAGTTCTTGAGACTGGGCCAAAATCAGTCAGTCGTCTGTGTAATTTAAAATATGTATGCCTTGGAGTCGCAACTGAGCCAAAGCCTACATCCATGCATTTTGTGTATGTGCGGGATGACAAGGCTAGGCCGAATAGAAGAACCCGATATTGGTAAGCTTCGCCCCCGAAAGCAAACTTCCTGTGTTGTGGAATTTCTAAATGAAAATTGAGGTCAATAGTGACAAACCAATCTTTGTGTTGAATTTGAGACGCATATCATTTTGACTGTCAACATTTTTAACATGATGAACAGACTGCGAAGGTCTAGAATTGGTGACGTGGAATGTGGAGGACGATGCACAAACTGTATTCCTTTTCCTACGGTTCTCAATACCCAAGCAGATATGTTTGGCAGTAGTTTCCATGCTGCCATCTTCTGCGAAAGGAGCACCAATTTTGATGCAACGTCTGGTGACGCAATGATGGGGGAAGGTTAAATATCCTGTGTCCTGGAAAACGGCAGGAAGCAACCAAATATTTAACATTTCTCTGGAAATTGCTGCCCCACGAAACACAGAAGGTGGCAGGGATGGAACAGCGGTGCAATGAGGGTGTCGGGAAGGACTTAGTATATTTTTACATGCCCCATCTCGCGGGGCTTTTTTTCCCTAGCAGGTCAGCTTGGTGTGCCTGCCATGGTGTGCAGAGTGGCACCAGCATGACCCAATGACATCCCTACCACCGTGAATATTGTTCTGCACGGCTTGGTGGGGAGAGCTGACTTTTTAAGTGACGATGAGCTCTCAGGAGAGAAAACCCACGAGCGTCTCTTCCAGCTGGGGCATCATCGTATAACCATGTGCCCTTGCATCCACAATAGTTGAATAAGTCGACGTCGAGTGCACAAAGATGTGAACAATCAGGTTTCCCCCATGAAATTTGGGTAAGTCGTCATGAAGGTCCTTGAAGAAGGGGAGAGAGCGTTGCTGAGGCCCCTCCCCCTGGCCACCGTACAGAAATCTGCTCTAACTTCGAGTGCTTGCTCTTTCTCCTGTGGCCAGTCTAGCTGTAATTTGGCCACTGCATGAGTGACCACCTCGGGTAACTGCTCATGTGTTTCATCACCGTGGGAGTAGTGCTCAGAGGTGGCGTTCTCAAAGTCCATCTCCAGATGGCTATTTCGAACAGCCAGACAAGATATTAATACAAGCATCTAACTTTTCAAATCAGATAAGTATTAAATAATTTCTCATAATTAAATGCAGCCAAATATCAACCAGACAAGTAAAAACGGTCTGGATGTAAGGCTGAATATAGTTATTTTCATATTAGAGCAGTTTCAACAAAGAATCATGAAATCATAGCTTGCAAACACACACAATTTCTTTGAATGCGATCATAGGAACAAGAGAGAATGGGAATCTCCCGTCTACTCAATTCCCTTATTTACATATATTTACATATATTATTTACATATATAGTGGACCGGTTATCTGTGCGCGAGATCCGAGCCACTAGATTCTTTATTGACAAGAGAACCCACGTCCTCAGCCCGCTCTTGAAGAAGCGCCGTCTTCAGCAGCGGACGAGAGCATGTCGCGATCCTGAGAGAGAACGAGAGAAAGAGAAGGACCCGTCACCCTCTCCTCAGCCAGATCAACTCGCGACATGATTCTCTTTTCTTTTTGTTTTCAGAGAAAGAGGAAGAGAGTGAGAAAAGTCTTTTTCCTGCTTGACAAAACTAACTCCTAGCAAAAGGAATAGTTTGAGAACAGATTTGAATAGCACAGACAGCACACAATGCGGTTCTGAAGACAAAGGAAACCAATGAGCGCACCTGTCACGTCTATTTACAGCCTCTGACGTGCTCATTCCGATGACGTCATCATCATAGGTTATTTAAGCCAAATTCTTGGTGTGTTTGCCACATGTTCACAACCAGTCAAACAAAGATGTTTTCCCATAGCGCTTAAATGAAGCGCAGCATTGAGAGTAGCTTTTAAAAGGTTTTTTTTTTTTTTTTTCTATACCTCTTTCTCTCTCACATTGTGAAAAGGATGAAGACCTGCAGGAAATGAGGCAGTCAGCCGAGCAGATGGACCAGCAATATGGCCATCTAGTGGACAGGGTCCTAGTAAAGGAGGACTCTGCCAGCGCCTGTGTAGAGCTGAGGAATATTCTGGAACGACTTGAGAGGGAGCCGCAGTGGGTGCCTGTCAGCTGGGTCCGATCATGATCCTCCCTCCCTCCTTCCTTAAATTTAAACACTCGCATATGGTGTATTGAAAACATAGACCTCTCTGCCTCTTTCTGAGTCTACTGTCTGCCAGTTTCTGTTTCATCCTGTTTGACATAAGTAATATAAAGCAAAATAAAAGTGCCGTCTGAATTGTTGAAAGTGCGCTACTAAGATTTCTGTTGATAAGATTTTGCATGAAAGTACCGTAGCATTGACAAGAAATGTTTAACTATTAGCTGAAAGAATTAATGTTCTGTCGAAAAATAATGGTTGTCCTTATTTCTGTCGAGTGAGCTGCACAAATAAACATCAAATGAGGACAGGACCACTTGAATGAGAGGACAACACTGACTCAGGTTTACTCACTGTGTCAAAGGCTGGTTTCTGCCAGGCAAACCGTCTAGTGTGAAAGTCTATTGTTTTATCTTCATCTTATGCTGACTGTGTATGTTTAGTCAAATGTAAATGGGAATGATGTAAAATAGCATACTGTATATTTGCAAAAGTGTTTATACCTGTGTAAAATAAAATTTCGTATTTGGTCACAGCCTGTCATAATTTGGTTGTAATTGTCAATGTTTTTGTATAAAACTGATGACTGTTGATGTCTGTGTAGTTCATTTGGCATGTCAATGTTTTTAGGGCCATACAGTACCGTTATGAATGTGTACCATTTTTGAATGTGAATTGTTATAATAAAAATAAAGACTGCATCTCTTTTTTGAATTTTTTTATCAGAGAGAACAACATAAAAAAAAATTATTAAATAATATTTAATTATATTATTAAAATATCTATTAAATAATATATATTATTTCCAAGGAGGAAAGACATCAGCAATGATCTTAGAGAAGCAATTATGGCTGCCATCAATCTGCAGGGTTGTACAGCCATTTTCCTACAATTTGAAGTCCATTGTTCTACAGTAAGGAAGATTATTCACAAGTGGAAAACATTCAAGACAGTTGCCAATCTTCTCAGGAGTGGATGTCCCAGCAAATTTACCCAAAGGTCAAACTGCAGTGCTCAGAGAAATCGCACAACACCCAAAAACTACACTTCAGACTCTACAGGCCTCAGTTCATGGCAGTACAATTAGAAAAAAAAAAAAACAGGACAGTGTAACGTTTTGGTTCATGTCAGTCATGTTTCATGTCCTTGTCATGTGATTCCCTGTTAGTCATGTGTTCCCACCATGTGTTTCCTTGTCTGATGTGTCATGGTTGTCATTGGTGTATTGTATCATTGTTCACATGTGTCCCTTGTCTTGTCTTTAGTCTGTGTATTTAAGCCCACGTTTGCCATGTGTCTTTGTTTTGTATTTTGTTTGTTTGAGTAGCTGCTGTTGGTGAGTCTTGTGTGCCAAGCCAAGCCAAGCCAAGTCAAGTCAAGTCAAGTCTTTGTTTTGTAGATTGTAATTTGTATTTTGTTTTGTTTTTGATCTTTGAATAAACTGCTCTTGGGTTCTACAAACTTGCCTCCAGTGGATCCCTATGTTACAGACAGGTATGGCTTCTTTGGAAGGGTTGCCAGGAAAAAGCTTTTACTCTCTAAAAAGAACATGGCAGCACAGCGTAGGTTAGCAAAGTTGCATCTGAACAAACCTCAGGACTTCTGGAACAATGTCAAGTCACCTTTATTTATAAAGTGCTTTTAATACAAATTGTTTTTAAAGCAGCTTTACAGTGATAACAGGAAAATAATGCAACAAAGTTTGTTTCTGCTGTACAGCAGATCTAGAAGAAAATAGCGTCATAGTTCAACTTAAGTTCATTGATGGTACATTTTTGTTGTAAACTTTATTCGTTTAGTTCATTTATATATACTGTAGCCGCTCTGGAGAAAACAGTGATGTGATCGTACAGCTCAGTTTAGTTCTCATATAATGGTGTCAGTGCAGGCAGATCAAAAATATTGTTGAATATTAAGTGTCCCCAACTAACAAGCCAAAAGCGACAACGTATCGACATGACAGCCATTGACAGCGACAGTAGTAAGGAAATAAAACTCCATCAGGTGACAGAATGGAGAAAAAAAAAAAAAAAACAGTTGTCCTCTGGCCAACGAACGAACAGTGTATGACTATTATTAAGGCAGCATTATAGGTCAGAAGTCAGATTGGATTGGAACATTCAGAATATTTATCCAGTTCTATCTGGTTGAAGATCAGAGTCATCATGCCGGTATGGAGATGGGTTTGTTGAGGATCAGTGCCAATGTCTGTCGTTTTGATGAGGCCATCACAGGGGACAGTCTAGTTGACAACCTCTGCTGACACTTCAGGGATGCATTGTGGTCGTGTCTAGGTGCAGGTCCTCCATCTGATCTGGATACGGTCCGGAACCAGCTGATTACATCATGCGTTGTGGTCGTGTCTAGGCGCATGTCCACCATCTGATCTGGATACAACCTGGATCCAGCTGACTACATCATGCGTTGTGGTCGTGTCTAAGCGCAGTTCCACCATCTGATCTGGATACGGCCCAGATCCGGCTGACTACAGTAAACCTCGGAATAAACAGAAAGACTACTGTAACATTAGCATAGATGCCATCCTTCTTATAATGTAACGAGTACATCATGTGTTATAGGAAGTGTTCCCTGTTCCTTTGGACAGACAAGACCAACGTGGAGATGTTTGGCCATAATGCACATCAAGTTAGGCTAAAACTAAACGCAGCATATTAGCACAAACACCTCATATCAACTGTCTATCACGCTAATGGAGGGTTGATTATTTTTGGCTTGTTTTGCAGCCACAAGACCTGTGCACCTTGCAGTCAATGAGTTGACCATGAACTCCTTTGTATGCCAAAGTATTCTAGAGTCGAATGTGAGGCCATCTGTCTGAAATTGTCATGCAATAGGACAATTATCTCAAGCACACCAGCAAATCTACAACAGAATGGCTGAAAAGGAAAATAACACTGTGGGTGTTACACTGGCCCAGTCAAAGTCCAGACCCCAATGCGATTAAAATGCTGTAGCGGGACTTTCAAAGAGCTGTGCATAAACAAATGCCAGCAAAACTCAATGAACTGAAGCAAAGTTGTAAAGAAGAGCAGGCCAAAATTCCTCCTGTTACTTTCACACAGAAAAGGATTCCTTCAACTTATTGCTGTTAAAAGTGGCTCTACAAGTTATTGAATCATAGGGTGTACTTAGTTTGTCACCCATGCTTTTATTTTTGTTAAATAATGACATGGTGTAATATGTAATTTGTTGTTGTTCATCTGAGGTTGTATTTACCTAATTTGAAGACCTGCTAATGAACAGAAGATTTTTATTATGTTCTGATACGTAAAACCATAAAATTATAAAGGGTGTCCTTTCTTTGTCCACATTATTGTGTGTGTGCGCGTGTGTGCTCTTCTCTCTGGTCTTGATATATCCTCTATAGCAGGGTTCCTCAAACTCGGTCCTGGAGGGCCGCTGTCCTGCAGAGTTTAGCTCCAACACTGATCAAACACACCAGACAAAAGGAATCGCCGGTGCAGCACAGATGTCTACTAATTAAAATATTTATTTAAGGTGCATAACAATGAATGACTAACGTTTTGATGTAAAGTTACATCTTCATCAGAGTCCTTGGAGAGAATGAGCAATGAAGCCATTAATAAGGATCATCAACAGGTGTGATTAAGGGGGCGTTGGCCACCCAAAAATACACCCCTCTAAACCAAGGTGTCACACTCATAAATCAATCATTAAAGGGCAAGTACCCACATACAGATCAAAAAAAGTAATAACAAAATAAAAAAATAAAAAAAAGTAATATAAAGTATATTCATCTTAAATACTGTATTTTAATATGCTTAAGTGTTTAGAGAAAGCATGTTAAACTCAATTCTTCATTTAGACCTAAAGGTTCTCGAGTGTTAAGTGTATGTATCCAAAACGCTTCCCTGCATAGGAAAGTTTATTGATAATATCACCACCTCTGGGTGGAGGTATGATTTTCTCGATTCCCCAAAACTTCAAAGATGCAGGGGAACCATGATTGGCCTGCTTATAGTGCCTCGCCATGGCATATGTTAAGTTCTGGGTACGAATTGCTGTTTTGTCTTCAGCTATCCTTAGTTTAAGTTGACGTTTTGTTTGACCTATGTACACCAGTCCACAGGGACACTTTAGAAGGTATACTACGTGAGTACTGTTACAGTTGATAAATGAAGAAATAGAATATTTCTTACCAGTACGGGGATGTGAAAAATCTTTCGCATTGGTCGAATTGGAGCATTACGCACAGTTGCCACATTTATAGAAACCCAGAGGTGGGCTGGGAAGCCAAGTAGTAGAAGGTGGGATAATCATATCTGAGTGAACCAATCAGTCACGAATGTTGCGGGCGCGTCTGAAAATGAACCTGGGCGGCTCAGCGCAGATGTCTTTAAGTGTCGGGTCACTGTTAAGAACGTGCCAATGTTTACGAATGATGTTCTTTATTCTTCCTGCTGCTGGAGTGTAGCTAGTTGAAAAAAAATACTTTAGATGTCGTGTGAGGCTTAGGTTTTTTCTTTAACAATGAGGCACGGTCTGTATTAAAAGCCCTATCCCATGCTTTAGAAATATCAGATTTATCATAACCTCTTTGATCAAAAAGATGCGCTGGGTGGGCTGCTTTTGACATAAATTCACTTGTGGTACTACAATTTCTTCTGACTCGTAGGAACTGGCCCACTGGCATATTGCGAATCAGATGAGGCGAGTGATTACTGTCTGCTCTTAACAGGGTATTCCTGCTAAGAGGTTTACGGTAGATAGTAGATTGTAAGATATTATTTGCGTCCTTAGAAATGGTAAGGTCTAAGAAATCAATGGACTGCTTATTAAACTCCATAGTAAAAGACAAATAATCTGTAGTAGAATTTACATAAGTCAAAAAATTATTTAACTCACTAGGTGTGCCCTTCCATATTAGTAGAATATCGTCTATATATCTGCGCCAAAGTGATATTTTAGAATGGGACGGGTTATTTTCAGTATTCTGTATATATTTTTCTTCCCATAGACCCATCACCAAACAAGCATATGAGGGTGCAAACCCCATTGCAAACCCCATTGCAGTCCCCTGAAGTTGTAAATAGAATTTATCATAGTATTTGAAAAAGTTGTTAGATAGAATGATCTCGACAAGATTAACAAGAAATTCTGATGGAGGCAAAACATCAGTGGGGCGTTTGGTAAGGTAATACAATATGGCTTGTAGGCCTATATGGTGGGGTATGCATGTATAGAGACTTTGTACATCCAACGATACAAGGACATCATTGCTTTCACACTTCCAATTATCAATCAAATTTAAAACATCAGTTGTATCCCCAAGGTATGATGGTAAACTGAACATATTGTCTTAAAAAGAAATCAACAAATTGTGAGAGAGGCTCGGTTAGGCTTCCTATGCTAGATACAATAGGGCGCAAAGGAGGATCATCAAGTCGTTTGTGAATTTTGGGTAGACCATAGAATACTGGACATCAAGGATGGTCAATAAGCAGAAAAGCCTTTTCTTTATTGGTAATCCAGCCTTTTTTATGAGATGTATCAATAAATTCATTAATCATATTTTTTTGTGCTGGAGGTAGGATTGTGAAGGAGGGGCTGATAATGTTTTTCATCATTTAATAATTTAAATATACCACAATCATAGTTCTTTAAGCCCATAACCAAAACAGCGCCCCCCTTGTCAGCTGGACGAATAATAATGTCATGTCTAGATTCCAAAGAGCGTAGCGCATCCAGTTCACTTTTTTTCCATATTTTTATTTTTAGGAGGAAAGGGCCTACTTATTTTAGCCATGTCTTGCTCAACTAGCTGACTAAAAGTGACAATGGTGGGATTTAAATTAGAAGAAGGCAAAAACCTTGATTTCTTTTTAAAGGGGGTCATTTCTCTGGGGGTCTCTCTAGTATTAGAATTATAGTTTCTGCATACAGTATGACCGTTGGATAAGACATTGGACCTAGAAAAGAAATGTTTAAGATGAAGCTGTCTAAAGAATTTGAATGAGTCCACTTTAAGAGAGAAAGAGTCACTATGATTCGACGGGGCAAAGGAGAGTCCTCTGCGAAGCACTGCTTTCTCTGTATCCGTGAGGTCAATGTCTGAAATATTGATTACAGACTCCTCTGGAGGTTCCGCGGGGACCAGCGCGTGGGTGGCGGGGCTTCTCTTCTTCTTCCCCCTTGAGCCCCGCCTCGTCTTTGTCTTTCGCGTTTGTAACCTCGATCCAAAAAAGAAGTGGAGTTGGGATATGGTAAGGCACCGCCTTCGACGTCGCTCAGGTCTTCAGAGGAGTCTCTCTCACTCGCTGTAGAAAGAGGCGTGTACCTATTTGTTTTAGGCATGGGTGGGCGGTTGTTCCTAGGAAACTTCCTTCTGCTTCCTTGCCAATCGTATACTGTCCCGTCTGCATAGTCTTTAGTGTCCCGTTCATATTTCCTTATCTTATAGGTCTGTAAGTCCTTCACAAAGCCGGATAGAGTAGAAGAGATTTTTTCAGCAGCCTCAGCAAACTTTTCCGCATTAACTTTGCTCTTCATTTCATCTTCTACCCGTTTCACTTCAGTTTTTATTTTGTCTTGTTCAGACTTGGTCTTCTCAATTATCAAGAGCATAAGGTCAAGGGAACATTTATTTAGAATGTGTTCCCATTTTTGCATGAAGGATTGGTCATCCAGACCAAATTACGGGATTTTGTTCATGCGTAAACCGCGGGGGATACGCTTGGCTTTCCAATATTCAGATAAAGTTATGGAATGCCAAAGAAATCTGGACTCTGATTTTTTCAAGTCTTCCAATTCTCTAGTCAGGGACAGTATATTAGGCACTGGAGGCATAAACGTGTCTTTGAATAGAGAGTGTGACACAATAATGTTAGCACCTTGTTCATCAGTAAAAGATAATGTCTCTGATCGTGCATTGGTACTTGCGTTAATAAATTCGAAGCTGGTCATCTTGTTTTCTTTCACAGCGTGCAGCAGGGAGCGTGGAGGCCTTGCCAGGGAGCGTGGAGACTGATCAAACACACCTGAGCAAGCTAATCAATGTCTTCAGGATCACTAGAAACTCACAGCTAGGTGTGTTTGATCAGGGTTGGAGCTAAACTGTGCAGGACAGCGGCCCTCCAGGACCGAGTTTGAGGAACCCTGCTCTATAGTTCAGTGACTGCTAATACAGCCATCGAGCAGCAGATGGTAGTGACAGGCTTTAGAGAACTTGTTAGTTATAAGTAAACCTCAAAGCAAGACAGGCAGATGATAATGAGACAAAATTGATCATTTTAAATGCTTTTTGTTTACTTTTGAAGTTGCAATTTTTCAAAGATACAAAAGTATCTTCTGTCAATTCAAGAGCTATTGTTGTAACTGAATTAAAAAGATCATTTGAAAACATTTATAAACACTTAAAATACCATTTAGAATTTATTTGTAATATTTTGGGCTCATAGGAGTCTAATGGACTCTTACACATTCTGATTCGATTACACTGTTTGCTTCTCTAAATACTGCTATTCTTGCTATAGCTCTGTAAATATTGCCACACTATGCAAAACTACCCACACTTCAGTTGGTCTACCTCAGGTCACTGAGGAAGTGACTACGTAAAAAAAAAAAAAAAAAAAAATTAAGAAAGAAAAAAAAAATGACAGACTGAAATGACTAAATGACTAAATCCTTGCAAGCTCTGTCTTGTTTTGGACTCTCTTTGGCTGAATACATGTTTGCATGACTGCTGATATCAAGCACACTCCCTGCATTGTTCAACCTACCTCAGGAAATCATCTATAACCAACACCAATCGCTGTGAAAACAGTAAGCCTGAAAGTCAACCCAATACTCAAAATGTTAAATAAAGCCCCAAACATAGTTATAGTCCTGTTTATGTGAGGTAAATTAATACTGACCATCATCATTAACAGTGTAAAGAGAATGTGATTTGATTAGTGTATTTCAGCATTATGCTGATAGCTGTAGCTAAATATTGATTGTGAAGGCTGTCTGTGCGCTTCCTGTTTTGCAAGTGTGCTTAATGGGCCAATAGTTGCTTGAAGTTTCCACTCTTGAGATAGAGACTAAAGTATTGGCAAAACTGTCTCAGACGTATCAAAAGGAGTAGAGGAACTTCTTAAAAGGTAAAAAAAAAAAATATTAGCCTATATTTCGTCCAGATATCAGTTTTTTGAATGAATATACTTGCAGTGGACTCAAAAACGTTTTATTATTATTATTAATAATATATTTGTTGATTATGTGTCTTTCATTTCAATGGATTTTGAAAAACTTTATATAATTATGAGTTGTCTTTTTCTGGCTCATGCACTTATCCAAAGCATTAACTATAATAAAATATTGACCAAGCAATAATTCTTATATAAATTGCCTTCAAAAATAGGTTAAGGTTAGCAGATAGAATATACAGTTTTTATAATATAAACATCATTATGTATATGGAATGTCCCCATAAAACATGGAAACCCAACGTGTGTGTGTGTGTGTGTGTGTGTGAGAGAGAGAGAGAGAGAGCTAGCTTTTAGCTTTTATTTTACTTGTTTAATATTATAAGTTTTATAAGTGTTTATTGCCCAAGTCATAGGTGTAGCCACGGGGGTGTGCCAGCCTGCCAGGGTGTACCGGTGCCACACCTAAAAATAGATGCATAATTATTTTCTGCAAGTCTTAATAATTTTTTTTTTTTTTTAAATCTAAACTCGGACTATTGTTGTTTACTTACAATATTTGTAAATGTAAAATGTAATTTAATTTTTAAATTATTATCGTTAAAAAAATATCTGCCGACATTCGGACTGCCAACCAATCCGCAAACAGCCGCCGACTGTTGTGCTATTGAGGCAAGCGCAGAGGAGAAATGGAAACAATTGAGCGCAGTTCACACAAAGAAACTTAATGAACACGAGTCCTGAATACCATCACGATTGAAAATGTGACACTGATTTCATGATATGACAGTTCAATAAACAAGTAATTAATATCAAGTCACATACATTTTAGACACAATATTGACTGTTTTTGTTCTATTTGTGCAGCGAAAATAGTTTCAAACAAAGATCACAGCAGAACCACAGCGCATCTCACCGGAACACATAACCGCATTATGTGAAAAGATTTCAAAGTTTTAAGAGTCAAAGATTCAATGACACATTAAACAACTGCCTCATTCCTGAACGATTCAGCTGTTTGAACGAATCATTTGAATAAATGACTCAATAACTCACTCATTAAGACGGTCACCTGCCGCCCTCTACTGGTGGTTTAGTTTCGTGTTTAAAAGTAGGCTATCATTCTTTCCAATATTTAATATTTGTATATTATAAAAATATTTAAAACAATCTCATAACATTATTTAATGCAGTTGTAATTTTTCAGTGTAAATTAATTAATTTGATTGGTAACAGCCATATAGAGTCTTATTATTCCAGTTGAATTTATTGATCAAATTAAAGAATTTAAAATGAAAGGATTAGGGAAAAATGCTCTTTATAAAGGTTAAAATATCATAAATATGCAGATTTAAATATGTAAAAACTGACTGAACACTGATGAGAATATTGCTTCAGAATAAATTATTTTTACAACACACAAAAAACAAATCCTATTTTTTTTCTGGACAAGCAATTTTTTTACTTGGACAAGTGAATGACCGATTTACTTGTTTGAAGGACAAGCACATGAAAAGACTTAATGTTGATCCCTGAGTTATATTTTATATGGGCCTAGTATTATGGTTATGTGGAGAGCCTGAGTATAGTTTTACACATCAGCCCAGTCTATTCTGTAAAGTTAGTGATACGCCGGGTCGGGGTTATTTTGCACATTAATCTGACTAAATGTGGCACACCCAGTTATTCTTCTGCACATCCAGAGACGGTTTTCTGGCTACACTAGTGAGTTAACTTATCAACATCATGAAATACTGTACTCTGTATTTTGTTCATTCTTATCATAAATAATAGTCATCTTGTGATAATAATGCATTATACACTTCGTAAACTGTTGCGATATGGATCTGGCTAATGTAGGTCACATTACTCAATAGACTGCTGTCATTGCAACATAGGCCTACAGTATATTGACCATCCACTGTGACAGCAATAGAGCATGACAGCTTCATAAATGTTTAACACCCACAAATGACAGATTGGTATGAATGCTCTGTGAATAATCTTTAACACCAATACTTTGATCTCGCTTTTATGAACAGGGTTCCCACTCATTTTGACCAATGATTTTCCATGTTTTACAGACATTCATGATTATGGGGTAATGTTTCTAAAATATATATATATATTTCAAAGTGATTACACTCACAAAGAGAAATTTCTAACACAATTGGAAAATTCTGAATTTTCCCCCCATTTCCCTGACATTTTTCCATTCATGAAGATTTCTACCTAATTTAAAAAGTGGGTTTCTACCTATTTGCATGTAGATTATAAAAGTGTAAACTTGACAAGCTAAGGGGAAGGGAAATGACAGGCCAGATTCAAGCCTGCATCTCCATGAGCCATTATGTTACGAGCATATGAATTACCGACTGTGCCACAACTACAAGCAGCAGTTTCCTTGTTGTGCCAAAGTAGGCTAAGCAAGCCTAGTAGACTTGCAAAAATGTGACAAACTAACAACCACCTTATATCTAAATGTGTGAAGTCCGTAGCACTTCAAAATATATTTATAATATTTATAATCCTACAGTGACACTCATCTATGCAAAATAATAAAGCAAAGGAAATTACTCTGATCCACAAACCGCGCATCATCGGATCTACAGGCTATCTAAATTTAGGTGACGCTCTTCTCCCGCCTCTATCGCAGCTCTCACCGCTGGGCTGATCTGCCAGTGCCTTGCACGCGCGCCATGGCTGATTTTTTTCCTGAGCGCTGATTGCTGGAGCACTTCGCTCTCGTGCTCTCCCATTGGCTCTCAGGATGGGTTACCGTGAACCAATGCGCTCAGAGGCTTGATGTACCAGCTGAACGCTCGCTTGACTTTTGCAGTACAGCTGGACCGCGAAGGGGGCGTGCCGGTGCCGCAGTAAGCGACTGTTCGTCAGCGGGTTTTTAGTTATGGTGGTCGTCACGTTTTTAAATGAAGTTTAAAAGCACGTAGGAAAAACCTGTACTTGTTCAAACTATAGAAGAACAAACGTCTGTCGTTTGGGAAACAAACCACGGGTTTCAATGAATTGCACCAGGTAAGAATACATAGTGCGTCATAGTGCAGCAAGGGGGTTTATCACTTCTCACTGATCGCTGGAAAAGATTACCTCTGAATATCACTTATGATTTAGATTCAATTTAAAATATAATTTTTTACTTAATTAAATTATTACTTGGACATTGCCAATGTTAAACTGTTCTTACTAGTATATGTTTATGTTGCTAGTATTTTTTTAATTGCTGGAAAAATTGTAATAGCTGGTGATAATTGTTAACGGTCTTTTTCAATTCCTCTAGTATCTATAGATATTTGTAAATTCATCAGATACTAGTAGGCTATTTGTTCCAAAAGTGACTACTAGCCTGCTAATCTATTTGTCATTATACTTCATATTTCATTTACTAATAGTTACTACCCTATAGTCACAAGGTAACTATTCTATTCTATTCTATTTTTATTTTTATTTTTTTTAAACTAATTTTACCAGTGAATTCTAATGGAGTTTCATACATTTCACTTCTATTCATGTCTAGACTAGTATTGCATATGTTGTTTAAGTATGGGTACTTATTCTACTTTCTAGTACATATTCTAGTTTCTAGTCTCTGTTATAGTTTTACTAGTACTTGTTAGATAGTAGTACTTATTTATAAGACACTGTCTATCCCAAATGTAACCAGTAATATTTCTTATTTGAAGTAATGACTAGCCAGATTGCCTACGTTATAAGTACAAATCACTGTCTATCCCACATGTAACCAGTAATATTTCTTATTTGAAATAATGACTAGCCAGATTGCATACGTATAGGTAAAATATCAGACAAAAAATTTACCTAGTAACAATTGAAATGCACACTAGTGTCTAACAAGGTACTAGTGACTTTTAGTGAAAACTGGAATCGATATTTTAGTTTTGTATATTTTATACTTTGTTGCTTTTGGATTTATCCCAATTCTTAACTCTACATCTGGTATTTTTTCATATATTAAAAATAAATATTTTATAATTTGAAAAGCTTAAATCAACAGCTATGGCTAATTTTTTTTTAAAAAAATATCTTAATCTAGCTGCACAATAGTGGTTTTGTTAACTCAATCTCTAAATTCTGGGCAAGTCTTTATGTGACTGTCACATCTCCTGCTTAATTGGTCACTGTAATGTTTTTCACCATTGTCTTCATGACAGGGTTCTGCAGATACTGAACCCCAGGCCAATGCCAAGTCCAATTATGCCTGTGGATGTGGCAATGAGAATCTGTCTGGCACACTCACCGCCTCTTCGCAGTTTCCTCAGTTCATATGAGGACTGCAAGTCCAGGTACTTAGTCAACCAGTACAAACCTCTGCGATCCTGCATCAGCTCCAAGACCGACGTGAACACTGCCAACCTAGGATGGAAGAGTCCCGAGACCAAAGCTAAAAAGAAAGTGGTTTTTGCTGACTCCAAAGGCATGTCTCTGACAGCAGTTCATGTGTTTAAGGAATTCGAGGAAGACCCCATGTTAGACCTGCAGTTTGAATTATCAGACCTGGAGGATGCCATTGTGGGCCTAAAGGCTGAGGAGAAGGAGAAGAATTTTATTTTGGACTTTCCTCAGCCTGCCGCAGACTATTTGGACTTCCGAAACAGTCTAAAGAAGAACCTGGTATGCTTGGAAAACTCTATAATTCAAGAGAGATCACTCACCGGCACGGTCAAAGTGATCAATGTAAGCTTTGAGAAGGTTGTCCATGTGCGAATAACATTTGATTCATGGAAAAGCTATGCTGACATTCCTTGTACGTACATGAATAATGTTTACGGATGCGAGGATGTTGACACCTTCTCATTTTCCATCGACCTTCCAAGTTCTGTGGCCCCACATGAGCAGATGGAGTTCTGCATATCCTACAAAACGCATGATACGACATACTGGGACAATAACGATGGGGAAAATTACAAGCTGGTACATACAGAGAACGACCCCAGCCAGGCTAATGTCACCCAAACGACGACAACAGATTTTAAGAATCAAGGCAAACGGCCAGAGATGGAGTTTGATCAGTTCGGGAGCCCGAGAACATCTAGTGGATTCTTCCCTGAGTGGCAGAGCTGGGGTCATATTGAGAACACCACCCCCTACTGGTGACAGTTCAAGACCCTCTGATGAATTTGAAGTAAATCTTGTAACAAGGGCAAATGCAAATGGAGCGCTGTGTTCGTTTCAAAATTGACTTCTGAAAAGTCGAGTAGAGTAGAAAGAAATTAGCAATGACACCCTCAAAAGAAAACTCTTTTTGGCCATGTTTGTCCAAATTATTTCATTGTTGGTGTATGTTTTTAAGATACACGTTTAGTTTAAAATTAGATGTTTGGGCTCTGAAATTATGCAAATTTGAGACTAACCATGTTAACCATATGGCAGTTACTCAGAATGAAAAATGTTGGTTTATGTTATTTTTCTAATTTTGTAGCACACTATGTACGCTATTCTGTAGATCTGACATGAGGTAAACCAACAATTTTCATAACATAGATGCCTTCCTTTGTGTTGTTCTGTGATTAACTGTAATACAATGGCATCATTTCGGATATCTTTACAAATGTCCTTCTATAAAGTGAACAATTAGCACTTACTCTGAAATAGATTCTTCAAAACACTATATTGTTACCTTGAAGGGTAATAATTTTGTTGTTACCCATCTGAAATCACTGAATTTTTGGGAACTGGACATAAATATGTAATTTAAGTCATCCTTAAAATGATGGAAGTTCTGTCATTTACTCAACTTCATTTCATTCCAAACCTGTATGCATTTCTCTATTCTAGCACAAAAGAAGATAAAATATAATGATATATAAAGAAAGTAAATGGGGTAGAATATTGTTTTGGACCCCACTGACTCTCTTTGTCATTGTATGGACAAAAACAGTTCTTCAAAATATCTTCCTTAGTGTTCCACTGAAGGAAAAAAGTTGTAAAGGTTTAAAGGTTTAGGAGTAAATGATGACAGAATTTTCAATTTTGGGTGAACTGTCCTTTCAAGAGCAGCACTGCATAAAACATGTTATTCTCAAATTATGGAAGTGGAATAATCTGGTACAATATGAGATTGCTTCATATTGAAGTTTTTGTATCTCATTTGATAGTACCAGTTTATCGGTCACTTTTTAGTGAATGCACTAAGCATGATGCATTATAAGGGAGTCCATGAGAGATAATGATACCCATTAAGTGCTAAATCCCTGCTGTTGCACTTTCGATTTTTCCTACGTCTGATCTACTTTTTTAAAGCTCCACTCTTAATGTATTTTACACTTCTTTCCTACAACATTTTTGCTGCTATGGTTTTTGTGCATGCTGCATTGTGATTTATGACCCGTGGTGTGTGGAAACTCTCCAGTGTTATTTGGAGGATAGAAGATGAGGGACTTTTGGATGTAACTTTAAGGAGGTCGTAGTATGTGAGGAAGAGTGGCTAAGGAGAACGATAATATTGAATGAGATTGTTGCCTTTTTCATGATTATGTCCCCCCTTTCACTGAAATAGAAATATCGGTTTAGGTTGACGCCTTGAACAAAGGTGATGGTGGACTGTGATGAACAGTAAGCTGCTGTAATTGCGGAGAGGGATCATGTAGGTTGAATGTAAAAAGGGGCCTACACAAGCCACAGTGTATGCCTACATATTTTTCTACTGCAAAGAAAGATGTTTGTTTGAAAGAATGTTGTACTATACTCTGTGTTCCTATTAGAAATAAAACCTAATGTTTCTATGATGAATGAACTTCTGCTTTTTTTTTTGTAAATATGGCATGTTTTACTTCCACTTCTTCAGATTAATACCATCACTTCACTATCAGAGTGAAATATAAGACGACTCAGAATATACAAATATTAACTTCCAGGGCTCTGGTTTAATGACTGTAAATGTTATGTTTTGGTTTGTATCTGCATGTTTTGACATTTTAGGGTCTATTAATCCTGAATGTGAGGAATAAATAGCTGTTTGCCTCAAAAAGGAGAGAGAGAAAAAAGGTGTCTAGTGAGCTCATAACCCTATGGGCTTACTATTCTACAACATGTTTGAACCAAATTACAAACGAGCAGCAAAGCATTATTTCACAATCATGGTATTGTGTTCAGTGTAGGTGATGCAGTAATTTAAATCGTGTGGTACAAGAAAAAGAACACTATGGGGAGGCATTCTGTGTAAAAGGGCCCTTTCAGTAAAGAGCTGGCACTGTGCTCTATTACAGGCTTCTTCCATTAGAAGCATCACAGCAAACCAGACTACAGCCATTAAACCAGAGTTGCTGAATCTCATGATCCAGAATCATTAAACTTCTGCCACAAGATGGAACAATAGTTACTTTATATTGTATACAAATAAGTGGTATAGAATATTAGCATTTTTATAGGGTATTGCGGTGTAGAGGTTAAAGCTCAGGGCTAAAAGCCAGAAGGTTGCTGGTTTGATTAACATAAGGATTGACCTATGAGTTGTTGCCATGTGCCCTTAAAACAATTACTTCACACAGGCTGATAAGGGGAGATCATCCTCATAATAAGTTTGCTGTAAGATTATCCTCGTAATAAGTCTGTTGTAAGTCGCTTTGGATAAAAGCAGCTGCTAACTAAATTAACTTTACTATAGGGATCACAATTGTGTAAAGTCACAAATTGTTTCTTCAACACAATAGAGTCCTAATTCAACATAATTCACTGCAGCCTTCATATTGTTTGCAATGACTTTTCAATGAAAAGTATTAATCAGATGATTGACAGTGCTTTAAGCTAATTATATGGGTTGATTACCGAAGTACAGACCTGATTAATGACAACAAGCCCTCCACATTACATCAACTAGTCCTGTCATTCTCATCCTATCATTCTGATATGTTGCTACCCTGATATATTCTCGTGGGTACCTGACAATTTTGCAAAAGACTACAGATCAGTCTGTTGATTTAACAGTAAAACACCACCATTAGCACCTATTTATCTAAGCCTCTTTATTAACACACATATTTGATCTATACTGTATGTAGAATAATGATTCAAATAATGAATGCTAAGGTATTAGCATGTGCTAATAATAGGTGCCTGGAGTTCAACCAACTAAATGTCAACCTCTCTCACAGTCTCTTATCTGTAACAGGTCTTAGAACTTAATGTAGAGATTTTTCGGAAGTAGGCTATGCCTGTTAAACCGACAGCATTGTGGCTCTCTGATTAAACATGACACACTGGCAAACAAGTGGCTGATTAAAATTCCAGCTTTCATTTTACTGCTTGTCTACCACAAGTAATTTCAAGTAAACAAGTATATTTCTTCACTGAGAGATTGCATAAAAATGATAATAAATTCAAGTCAATAGTAATACATAATGTGTGGCCGTTTGGCTACTTTGTCACCTTAATTTCTTTAGCGTTTTTTATAATACAGATTGTTTCAAAGCAGCTTTACAGTGATAATAGGAAATTAATGCAACAAAGATTGTTTTGGCTGTACAGCAGCTCTAGAATAAAGTCAATGTCCAGCTTAACGAAAAAGAAGTTTATTCAAGTGTTCTATTAGTATACTTCTTTTAAACTAAAAATAAAAAAAAGTATATTTTCAGTCTACATTTTATATACTTAATCTTAAAAATATACTTTATGTACTTCTCAGAAATATACTTAAAATTACACTTGACTTATACTGAGAGAAAAGTCTAAGTATATTTGGCCTGTACTTGTACTCAATATTTTGATCAAGATATATAAGATTATAAAATTATAATCAAGTATTCAAAGTATAGCTTGGCTTGTAGTTGTGTTAACCCTTATGATTACATAGTTTTTCATATACAGTCTTATGAAACGTACGTTGTTTGAAAATATTGATTAGAATATTGATATAAAACAGATATGTTTCTAATTATGCGTATCTGAATAGGCTAGTCCACTGGTAGGAATTTACTCCAATTCTACTTTTCCCCACCATTGACTGAATATTCCAGCTATCCATGTTTTCACTGTTATACAGTAACAGTATACAGTTATCATCTCCATGTAAACTTCAAAAATGTGAATCTAGTCAAGTCTAGTTGACACGGTCTCTGCTGACACTTCAGGGCTGCGTTGTGGTCATGTCTAGGCACAGGTCCTTCATCTGATCTGGATACGGCCTGGGTCCGGCTGACTATGGTAAACCTCTAGATAAACAGAGAGACTAATATTAGCGTAGATGCCATTCTTCTTATTCATTTACTTAAAGAGTAAATCAGGTGTTATGGGAAGTGTTCCCGGTTCCGGCTGACCTAATTTATGCAGTCTAACAATCATTTTACATGATTTGAATTATAGAAATTGATGATGTGTTATGTGTATGCCAGGTTAAAGAGATGTGTTTTAGACGCGAAGGACTATAGCTAAATCGCATTTAATGCTTTGTAAGTAATTAGTAAGATTTTAAAATGTATACAATGTTTAATAGGGAGCCAATGCAGTGTTGATCATCCATCAAGTGTTACACAGTATTCTAGGTTATTATGTGCAGTGGTTTTTGGTCCAATAATTAGAATCTCTGTTTTTTCAGAATTAAGTAGTAGAAAATTATTAGTCATCCAATATTTTATATCAGCTACTGTATGCATCACGTCAATTTTGTGAATTGGTAAGTTTCGTTGAGGCACGAAGAAATATAGAGCTGAGTATCATCAGCATAACAGTGAAAGCTAATGCAATGCTTCCTAATGATATCTCCCAAGGGGAGCATGTACAGAGTGAAAAGCAACATTACCCTAGTACTGAGCCTTGAGGTACCCCATACTGAACTTGATTGATATGACTAAAATACTTTATAAATATAATATGATAAATTAAATATAATTTAAAAATACTGCTGTTATTGTGTCACGAAATAGTTTTAAGAATTTTTCAGTCGAGAATGTAATTGATTAAAGCTCAAATATGTGGTTTATTTATAAAGATAGCGCCTATTTTAAAATTGTATCCAACATTTTCGGAGTTGTGAGATCCAGGTGATCACCGGGCGCTCAGTGCTCATATACCCCGCCTGGAACAGCCCTTCCGTCCTTCTGAACAGTCCTTCTGACGTTTGCCGCTGGCTCTGATGTCTCTAGTCTATAGTCTATAACTTGTAGCCTATATAGTCTAGTCTCGAGATATAATTCGTTCTTGTGTTTATCTAACAGGTGATCTTTGGTCTCTTTAATCTATAATTTGTTCCCTTGCAAATCTTTTGTCTGAGGGCAAAGTGAAGTTTCATAACTTTATATATTTAGGCTATTTAACTTTAACGTTGTAGCCTACTAGAGAGGTGACTTATGTTTTACTGAATCGTTTGCTTTATTTCTTATTGTATAGCTTCTTATACCTTTTAGGCTACTTATTTTTTTATAATGGCTATTATTGATCATTAAAACTGACATTTAACAAAAAGGGTTTTGTCATTTTATTTTATATATTTAAAATATTTATGTACATTCTCTTCACTCTGTGTAGGCTACATGTATAATAAAATGAAATTGCACAACCCTGTCTCTTTTTGTTAAATGTCAGTTTTAATGATCAATATTATAATGTTTCATATTTTTTTAAATGAAAACAAAAAAAGGCAGGGTTGTGTTTTATAGTTCGTGTGAAGATAATCATTGTAGCTACTCGTTGCCTGAACTGAACCACATTTGTTTGGCTATTAATATGTTTAAGATTTTTTAAATGAAAATGAAAAGAGGCAGTGGTGTTCTATAACATATTTTGTTTTATTGTTGCCTAAATATACATAACCAGCCAGAGCAAGCTGAGTGACACTATCAAGAACACTGCTGTTCCATTTGCAGAATTACCAGACTTGAGTCCTTCCGTCCTCGGGAGTTCGTTCTCCTGAGTCGAACTTGGCAAGTCCAAACTACCAAGAATGCAAGTCTTTGCCCACTGCGTACTTGGTATTGAGAAACGGCCTATGAGCATAGACAGTAAAAGAAATGGACACAGCGACCCCATTGGATTCAACAGAGAAAAGTGAAGTCAATTAGAAGCACTCACTTCCTGATGGCTGACCGTACTGCGCAGACTCAAACTGAGCTTGTGACGCCAAATGAATGGGAGTCAATGGAATGCTAACAGCAGGTGATGGTCTGCTAATCAATGGCGGCCCCCGGGGAAGCTTCAGTTTTTTCTGAAAGATTACCCCCTTGCCTATGCGTCTGATACTGCTCCATTGGGCTGTGATTATGGGGCGTGTTTCAACCGAACCAGGAAAGAATATGCCTCTGCACTCAATTGGATAGACCTACAACCAATCAGAGCAACGGAGTCAGTGACGTATGTTTTTCATTCATGTTTCCGATCGACAAATGCCTTGATCACGGTTCTCTGTTCCTCTTTTAAAATTAATGCGCTGTCGATATCTTCTATAACAGACGCGATGGCGGAATCAATCTACACATGATGTTTTATAAACAAAGTTCGGGAGGAGCACGTTCAAATAATCAATCCAATCAACTTGTCATCAAACAATTACCGTCTACCCCAGGGTTCCTCAAACTCGGTCCTGGAAGGCCACTGTCCTACACAGTTTAGCTCCAACCCTGATCAAACACACCTAGCTGTGAGTTTCTAGTGATCCTGAAGACATTGATTAGCTTGCTCAGGTGTGTTTGATCAGTGTTGGAGCTAAACTCTGCAGGACAGCGGCCCTCCAGGACCGAGTTTGAGGAACCCTGGTCTACCCTATGAGCATGAGAGGAAGCATATATTTATTCACTCTGTCAACTCACCTAACATTCCTTGACAGTTTTCAGCATCCTTCCACTCACTCTCAGCTTGTTCTTCCACACAGCCTGGAATACGGGGGGAGTAGCCTACTTTGGTTTCGGGCCGAATACCAAGCCCGGAGCCCTCTCCTCGGACAGCATGCCAAATATGCATTTATTCTATCTGACTTATTTGTAAGTGTGAACTTGTGAAATCTCAATTCTCCAGCGGCAGTCATCTTTGTTGTAAACGAATTCAACCCAAGCGCTCTTTGGTGACATGGATGATTACGTTACCGTTGATCATCTGTCCATCATCGTATAAAGCCCGCCCTGACAATTTGATTGGTCCGAACAGCTTTTGTTCAGGCATAATAGCTCCTCAACGGATCAAGTCCAGACCGAACTTCCCGACCTAAAAATTTTGTGGGCGGGGCTAAGTTCGGCTGGCATCCAGGCTAGCCTTTTATAGTATCTTTGACAGAAAAGGTAGATTCAAGATCAGCCTGTAATTGACTAATTCTGTAGGATCAAGTTGTATTTTTTAATAAGCGGTTTAATAATAGCCAGATTAAAAGTTTTCGGTACATATCCTAATGACAAAGATGAATTAAGAAGAGGATCTATGACCTCTGGAAGCATCTCTTTCAGTAGCTTAGTCGTAGTCAACACACATGTTGTTGATTTAGATGATTTAACAAGTTTAGACAATTCTTTCTCTCCTATAGTAATGAAATGAATGAATGGATGTTTTTTCCTCAGGGACAATACAATGCACGGTCTGATGCGATACTGTAGTAGACGGTTGCATGGTTATAATTTTCTCTCTATATAATATGATCAATCTTGCAAGTAAAGAAGATCATAAAGTCATTACTCCTGTGCTGTTTGGAAATGTCTGGGGTTGAAGCTTTATTTCTTGTTAATTTTAGCCACTTTATCAAATAAATACCTAGGGTTGTATTTTTCTTCTTCTAAGAGGGTCGAAAAATAAGCAGATCTAGCAGTTTTTAAAGGGGATGTCTAATGCTATTTCATGCATTCTGACTTATTTACACTGTTAAAGAGTTGGATTCTCGTGCTTAACATGACCAAAGTTAAAATAATAATAATAATAATGAGTTGGACATATGACGGAGTATTTCTGTGCCAAATACACAACAATGTCACCAAAGAAGTGTGTTTTTGGTTATGAGGGAAATATAACCTTGTTCAGTTTCCCAAAGAACCCAGCGTTAGGGGAACAGTGGATGCAGTTTAGTTCCCTTTCGAGGGAACTCGTGATGCGTCAATGACGCTTTGGGAACACCCCCAGCGTGATTGCATCTGAAGCATCTATATCAACTAGTCCAATGGAAAGAATGAACGTCACGGGCGGGTGACGTCATGACCAGGAAGAGATAAAAGCGCATCCGGTGCAACCGGCATTAGCTTCTGTTGCCTCAGCAAGCGATCTGTGTCTATACTATCTGTTATATTTACTGTTGTCTGTCACGTTACAAACACTATGGCGAAACAATTATACAAGCCGTGTGCTTCTCCCTTCCCGCGCTATTTAACGGGTAGGGATACACACAAGCTTTGTGTGATGTGTTTGGGAGTGGAGCATGCGGTATCAGCCTTCGAGGGGGCTGATTGCCAGCATTGTGAGAAGCTTCCGCTTCGCATGCTCCGCTCCCACCTGCCACTTTTTGAGGAAAGTGTATTCAATGAAACTGCAATTAATTTATTATCTCCGCTGTTTACAATGTTATCTCAGATTTCACTCTTAATAGTCTATTTATAAACACATTGTCAGGCTTTGTCACAGCAGTCTTATGGAGAAAGAGGACTCAGATGCAGAATGACCAAGATACTGAATTTTATTGACAAGACAAGGCACAATAGTGATGGTTAGGAGTGAGGATGATCCAAACAGTAGGACAGGGCAGTCAACAGGAGAAAGGGAAGACAGATGAGATCCGACCCGGGCAAAGGTAGGCAGGAGAACTGAGGAGATGGAGTAGCACCAGATAATGACAACACTGGAAATCAGGCAGTAGTTTGAGGAACCAGAGGCTGGAAACTTTGAGCTGCAACTGAAGCTGTATCAGTCTTACTGCCTGGTCTAGGGAGCAGCAGCCAGGGTGGATCAGGATGGAGGACATGAACAAACAACAAGACAAGACAACAACAGCAGCACAGCAACTAGAGAAAGGAAAAGAAATAAGCTAATTTAATAGTAGATATAGAATTTAACTGCAGATATAAAATAATAAAACAATGATTAACAAAAAGGAAAATACTAGGAAGAAATAACTGGAACTACAAACAGAGAAAAAAACAAAGCAAAATAGAAAGCAAAAATAAGGCTTGAGAAAACAAGAATAAAAGACTGGAACTAGACTACAGCAAACTCAGAAAAATAAAAATGTAAAATTATAGAACTGGCAGGGAACACTGTCTAAAAAAAGATCACACCAGATCACACTAACAAACCAGCAAAGACATAAGTGAAAGGAGCACAATATAAAGGGATCAGAGCACATGAGGATCAGGTGAGCACAATTAGTGAAACAAGGACCAGACAAGGACTAAACAAGGGGGTGTGGTAAAGGGAAACAAGGAGGCAGTACAAGAGGAGCAAATGGTCAACACAAACAAAGACAAAGCCATGTGCTCAGGCACAAGACAAACAAAGAAACATTGAACAGACAAGACTGTCAGGGCAGAACCCTGACACACATATTAACCACAATTCCACACATTCTTGTCATTGGTGAAATAGAGCAAAATTAGACAAATTTCCAAGTCCAATTTGCAATTAAAATGTTGTAAAAAAATAAAATAATAATAATTATATCACATTTGAAATAATTCTGACATTCGGGAAAACAGCATTCTTGCTCGTGTGGTATTGCCTAACTATTTTGTCCCATATCTTGAATTTTGGGGACATTTTTATTAATTTTGGTGACATTTTTACTCCAGTAATTTGCGACCCTGGTGTGTGTGTGGCATGATGGCAGAGGGAGGGGCTCTTTTTTGAGAGCAAGCTGAAGCCCCTTCTGTTGCAAGACCCGTTTCAAGTGAAACGGGTGGAACATAGAAAAGGCTGCTATAAACCTTATCCAGAGCAGCACCATGACAGGTATGAAAGCGAGGCTGTGAGGGATAGACTTACCATATTTTCAGTGGTATCCACTGTAAGAAGCTGTATAATTTTCCACAGCTCATGTTGTCTAGAGTTTTTTGTCTACTGAGATTTCTTGGAAAGATATTTTTGCAGTGTTTTGTAAGCAGAACAATCCAAAAACACAATAAATAACAGTACAACCCACTGAAGAGATGTACTCTAGCCCTCACAGCCTCGCTTTCATTCCCGTTAAAAATCAAAGATGGCGCATCTGTGAAGGTCTATTGTGTGGTTCATAACAGTTACTACTAAAATCCAGAGGAAATGATACATTTAACAAAAAAAAGGGCACATTAAGTACAGCAATTGGTTGAATCTTGAGCTTTTCCTAATCCGTAAACTTGAACATTCTTATCTTCAGTATGACACTGAACATATTATCAACACTGGGTAGAATATGACCTTTTGGAAGAACTCCAGAATTTTCCACTCCCCTTATGACTTCAAGGGTCAAGCTCAGGCTTAAAAGCCCAGTTGAGGACACTGAGCCCAATTTTACTCAGCACTTGAAATCCCATGCATACGTGTATCTCTGATTGGCTTGCTGGGTAAGTATTTGCACAGGGAGAGCTGGGAACCGTTCCTCTCTGTAGATCATATCTATTCTTAGTTCCTAAGCTCATACCTCTTCTGCTTCACATGCCAGCAACTGAACTAAATGTCAGGCATCTTTCATGATATACTACAAAAGTTAAACAGCTTTCAATGAATGCAGGTATAATGACCAAAACAACCAGAGGCTGGGAGGTGACATGCATGTCCTAGATTTGGTTGTGTTTATAAGCTTGTGTGGCAACTGCACTAAATGTCAAGTATCTTCTATGATATTCTTAAGTGTTAAAATAATTTCAATGAATCGAGGGCCCTGTGTTTAACCAACAGAATAACTGAGATGTGACACAAATAATAATAATAACAATAAAATAAAATAGAATTTTGATTTGGGTCTGAAAAAAATATTATTTTAAGTTATCTGATAAAAAGCTTTGCACAAGTTCAGATTAAAATGAACTCAATAGAAGAGAAAAAACGGTCCAGTTATCAACTGGTTTCGTTGTATACCTTGATTGCAGTTGCGTTAGATAAAAGTATCTGCCAAATGCATAAATGTAATTGTTTGAAAATTAACAGCATTTTTTTTTTTTTTTTTATTATTATTATAGTCAGACTGAGACCTGAAAATTGGTATATTTAACCATGAATCAGATAAGCAAAACTTGAATTAAACTATGTAACTGAATACATTTTGAAGTATGTACCAGACTTGAGCGATGATTACAGTGAACAAAGGGAGGTGCTGATCACAGTGGTAAATGCCATAACTATTATTGCATTTGAGTTTAACAGAGATGACAGGCATGAACAGACACACCTGTCATGTTAGCTTGAATTCAGTGAGTCAGACATTTTTGTACACAAATAATCTCACACATTTAGCACAACAGCCAAAAAGAAAATGCATTAATAAACAAATAAATTGTTTATATCTTGAAACTAGTTTTTAATGCAAACATGCAAATAAGATAAACAATTATAATAAATGTAATTCCAAAATGTAATATTTTAGCACATGCAGTGAAGCACTTGTCAGTATTGAGAGAAATGGGGAATAACTGTGCTGTCATATGATGATTTGTAATCATGAAAGGTTACTGTGGAGTAAAGTACATAAATCAAATGCCTGCAATGGTTTTTGTTTAAACAGTGATGATCCAGGGTTCAGAAAAGTCTAAATCAATTAAATCAACATACCTCTCACCTGTCAGGCAACTTTTCCTGTATTTACCTAAAATATACAAGTTTTTGTTTCTTGCATTTCATTAATGCAAAAAATGATGTACTTGTGTAATCAAGAGATCATCAGCTGTGCTGAATAGGAAGATATTAATTTAACTGCCACCGTCCCGTATACGGGACGCCTAAGTTTACTTCACTATATTACAATTAAATCCTAATTTAATCATGACAAACTATATATCGTTGGAAAGGTCTAAGACTCCTTAATAGATAGTTCAGCATTGTTTTTTGTTACAATTTATGCAGGAACAGTAATAGATGAATTTATGACAAGAGCGCACCTCAAAAAATCGACATCATAACAGGCGTTTCTGACGTTTGTCACAAAAAGTCGACGCACACACTTTTAATAACTGAAACTTTGGTTTTCATGCTAAAAGTTCATAATAAAACATTTAATCTAGTATTTGTCAATAAAAATTTTTTTAAAATAATATTATCCTCTAAAATATAATATTATCTTTTTTATTGCCTTTTTTATTACATCACATATTTTAGTAGTTATCATTTAGGTATCATTTGAAAGCTTACGATCTCAGAATTCATCCTGTGAAAACTGTTTTGAAATTGGACATTGTGTTACCATAGAAACGGTACTCTAAATTATTTTATCAGGCTCCTCCCCTTTTGGGCGTCGTCATGTTTCATAATTATGATCAAAATATTTTCTAATCTTGACAAAACACATATTGTCAGAAAGGTCTGAGTCTCAGGGTTCCATATTTTGTGACAGAAGTGATATTTGGACAGAAATGTATTAATTTATTATGGTAGAATGCATACAGTTAAATTCAATGGAATTCAATGACACCCGGTGGCTATTTTTGGTAATACGCCTAAACAAAATCTCATGGGAACTTCAATTTTTGTGATATCGACTTCAAATTTGGAACACAACTTGGTTAGATATATGGCTTTGATTTTATAGTAATTTATTTTTTTGTAAAACATATTTTGTAAAATATATATTTTATATAAAAGAAAAATATTAAATAAATTATATTTGATTTAATGTAAATTTAAACTTCCATAACTTTTTCATACTTTAATTTTTTTAAGAGCTTTCACCTCAGTTTCCCTTTAAAACAAGACCAAACTTGGGTCTATACTCCAAAGCATTCGTGAATTACAACCATTTAAGCATGAATAGTGCATTTTAATGTCCATTCTCAAAAAGGGGGGTGACAGCTAAGGGGTTAAATATAACACATGACAGTGGGCAAGGCCTCTAAAGTAGGACACATCCAGGGATTATTATAGCCAGTGTTTATCTCACTAGTATGAATCCTATATACCCTAACCACTGTAACAGACATGTGTGCGAATCACTGCACAATTCAAAGATATACAAGCATAAATAATCGTGAGATTAAGCAACCATTGTGTGCTGCACATAAGCATATATTCACCACAAAATATACTGATTTTCTTAATCAGTATTTTTGTCACGGTTTTCAGTATAAATAACTAAACATCCATAAAACAATATTTACTGTCTGATTAGCTATTAAGAGTTGTTTCCCGAGAATATACCTTGAATTAAATTTATTTTTCCTCACCCAACTGGAAAAGAAAGAAAGAAAGAAAGAAAGAAAGAAAGAAAGTATTTGCTTGCATTGTTTCTCTGCCTTCTCTGCTATCTAAACACAGACACTGGTTATGTGCACTGCACATAATTAAATTTGTGGCTACATAACATTAAAAATGAAATGAACATTTTCCTAACTTAACAGGTAAACAAACAAACAAATATTCTTACAGTTTTTTTTTTTTTTTTTTAATTGCTTTGGTACTATTTTCACATGTAAGGTGTACATTTTCAAAACTCTTAGTACAAATCTTTAAACTGATCAGACTTGTAACACCACTAGTCATTCTTTAAAAGCCTGATCTCATGCTTTCATTCACAAGATCATTGTGATATGTAATGAGAACATTTGGTTTAATCAGCAAAACACAACAGTTAGATCTTTCAACTTAGTACTTTTAAAAGGTAACAGTTACTTTTAAAAACTTAATACTTTTAACACTATTGGCACTATTTGTAAAACACAATTGGCGCTATTTTTAAAACACTAAGAAGGTTCGACACAACATGAAACTTTGCTCGAAGTATCACCTGGGGCTCTACACATGAACTCGAGCATTAAGAACATTGTTTGTGTACAAAGAGTTTACTAAAAAGAAAGATTTTGAACAACTCACTGTGTTTCCGTCCACCGGCATTTTGTCAGTCAAAAATAGTCGATCTCCGTAACAGGGAGGAGAGTAAAGATGGAAAGCTCCTAAAGCTTAGTTCAATATAAATTCACAGATAATTTGTTGTTTTCTCGTTAGTGAAAATCAATATTGACCTTGTATTTGAAAAAGAATCCTCATATAAGAAACAATACTAAAATTCAGAGTCAGTTCATTCGCATTCGGAAATCGACTATTTTTGACTGTCAAAATACCGGCGGACACAGCTACAGTGAGTTGTTCAAAATCTTTCTTTTTAGTAAACTCTGTGTACACAAACAATGTTCTCAATGCTGTGTAGAGCCCCTGGTGATACTTTGAGCAAAGTTTCATGTTGTATCGAGCCTCCTTAGTGTTTTAAAAATAGTGATTTTTGATGCTATCATAAAAGTGCCCCATAGGCCTATTTCACAAAAATGGCCGCCGAGACCGGAAGTAGGGTAAACTCTTTTCCGGTAAAAGCGGCCAGTCCTGTTGCGTACCTTTTTATGTTTGCACTCATAGAAGAAACAACCGTATTTATTATTGCACAGCTTTCCTTTTGACGAAATGTTGAAAAAGCGCTGGATTTGGGCTATACCGAGAGAAGAGGGGCAATTTTTTTGTGTGTTAAGCACTTCACGGAGGATGAAGTCCGTGTAACTTACGAACTTACGAATCTACGAGAGTCCGGTCGTAGATATCTTACACCGCAGGCCGTGCTTTGCAGGTTTTCATGGAACAACTGGGGGAGAAGTTAAATCAGGCCAGACACAGACGACAAAAAGACGTGTCTGTGGTGTGAAGGAGCAAGCAGATGTTGAAAATGGAGTGTTGATGCCGGTGCGGGAGTGATGCCCTGACAAAACATGTTTATATTGCACTTGATTGTTATCTGATTTCCACGTCATGCACTTTTATTTATTATTATTAACTGTTGGCAAATTAAAATTGTTTGTAGAAGTTGTTTTCTGTAACTTTCTTAAAAATGAGTGAACACGGAGCAGTTTTTCCGTGAGCGGGACTGGAAAACCCGGACTGGATCAGGAGCGGAGTGATAACACAACGCTTAGAGTGGAGAGAGGAACATGCTTTTGCTCCACTCCAGGCTTTGATCACATCCCCCTAAGCAGGGTGAATCACCTCGTCTTTCCCATTCAAACTAAAATTAAGACATTTATTACACTATTTGAGAAATGTAAGCATATTTACAGCATTAAAATTATGAACAGTGAATTTAAGATATAAGGACAGGGGGGAACGCTGATATTGACGGAAATCCGTCGTATACTCTCGTAGCGACTGAGAACTTTAATCCCTGTATATTATGAAGCGTATTACTGAATATAAAATTACATACATTATGATATATTAGTAAATATATGTCTCACATTTTTAAATATATGAAAATTCTTTATGTATTATTCACTATTGTAATATTAATACAATATATTATTCTGTATATTTTCAAATATACTGTTAAACCATTCAATGTATTGATCATTCATATATAGGGAAATTTTCTTTTCATAAGGGGACCCGACAGTAAAATGTGATTTTGTAACATCATGATTTTTTAAAACATGTAATATCACTCACTTCATTCATGTTTTTAGTCTAACCATTTTTTTAATTATTTGCCTTAATTTCACTATTAGACCCACTAGCAACGTTAGGTCAAATTCACTGTAAAGATGTACAATTCTTAGTTTCATTCATGGTGGTAACATGAAAAATGAGCCATAATCTAGTCACTAGTGGAAGATTGCTGCAATCTCCGGGACAAACTAACACTAATAACATGAAATTTTAACAAAAGCCACTAGATTTCAAACATAGCCTACAATCAGACATCATTTCTATTTATTTATTTATTTTGTTTAGCTATAGTAAGTGTGAGCTTAGTCATCAAGTGCCATGCCATTTAAATGAATGGAACTTTTTTTTTTTATGTAAGCAAACGTCAAGAATAATTTGTAACCTTTGTCCAATTTCGATCTTGTCACAGCTCCATGAAAACTATCAACAAAACGGACAACATCTGCTATTCTTACTTTTGTCAGATATATTAATGACAGAGAAAACAAGCTGTTCACAGTCCATTTTGAGAATGAATGGCGATCGTAGCGGGCGGCGGCGCGACCGGAAGTATCGTTACCCTACTTCCGGTCTTCCACCTCTTTGTTGAGGAGCACCACCATCTCTTTGTCAAGGAGAACCACCACCTCTTTGTTGAGGATCACCACCACCTCTTTGTCGAGGAGCACCACCACCTCTTTGCTGAGGAGCACCACCACCTCTTTGTCGAGGATCACCAACACCTCTTTGTCAAGGAGCACCACCACCTCTTTGTCAAGGAGCACCACCACCTCTTTGTCGAGGAGCACCACCACCTCCTTGTCGAGGAGCACCACCACCTCTTTTGTCAAGGAGCACCACCACCTCTTTGTCGAGGAACACCACCACTTCTTTGTCGAGGAGCACCACCACCTCTTTGTCGAGGAGCACCACCGCCTCTTTGTCGAGGAGCACCACCACCACCACCACCTCTTTGTTGAGGAGCACCACCACCTCTTTGCTGAGGCGCACCACCACCTCTTTGTCGAGGAGCACCACCACCTCTTTGTGGAGGAGCACCACCACCTCTTTGTCGAGGAGCACCACCACCTCTTTGTTGAGGAGCACCGCCACCACCACCTCTTTGTTGAGGAGCACCACCACCTCTTTGTTGAGGAGCACCACCTCTCTCTACAAGTCTATCCTGCTCCATGTTTGAACATTGCAAAATCTCACACACAGTTCTACTTATATGGTATCTAAATGTGATCATCAGGTGAAAGTAATTAGTATTTGGTCTTTCTTGACTGAAAGCTCTTACAGCAGTTTGTAACTTACAAATGATCAAGCAACCATCAGACTAGTTGAAAATCTATGGACATAATAAATGATTCATTGATTAAAAATTAAGATCAGTTGAATTAAATGATAGACAAATGTATTAAACTGAATGATAAGAGATGCAAATCAAAAGTTTGATATTATGAAAGGCAGTTACTGTGAATGAATAGTTGAAACAGATGCAACACATTATGTGTATTGAAAAGGATACTTTGTAATTGTGTGTTTTGTACTAACACAATTGAAAATATGCTGACATGTTTGAAAAAAGTTCACTTTTGATGATCTGTTGTGATATTAGTAAAGATTAGAAAATTTACCAATTGCTTGTGAAAATTGTGCCAAAAAAAAAAAAAAAAAAAAAAAAACTGTAATATTCATATATTTTGTCTTAAGGAAAAATGCAAATGAAGTAAGAATACATTTCTAATAAACTAATATATGATCTGATATATAAAGATTTGCACACACTGACCTTTTTGACCACATGCACTCTTTGATCCCATATTGAGATTCAATTCAATTCGATATCTATCTGAATTTGCAGTCAAGACCCCCTCAGGGTTGATTTTATACCACAAATATTGTGCAATCAAACTATGGCGGTAAAATCACAGAGCAACGAGAAGAACAAATCCTAGAAACTTAACCTGCATTACTTGCTTTTGAAATATCTGTATGAGACCTGTATGAAATTGGACTTAGAGAATCCAACAGAATGAAATGCTCTGGGCAGTTTTTTTTTATATTCCTGCTAGAAACTTTCTTTTTTCCAGCAAGCAACCATAGTTCTTAACAATAACAGCATGGCCTTAATAGAAAACACACAATTCCTTCACAAACACAAACATTTGAAGGCCTTGAAAATGGCGAGCCACTGTAATCTTTAGAAGATGAGACGGAAATTGAAAAGTTGGGCAGTAAAGGTCTTTCCTGAATTCTTATCTTAGTCGCACGCTCCACAGAGGCTTCCCAAATCCTTACTTTAAGGAAAAAAAATCTCTCTCCATCACCCTAGTATTTTACACAAAGAGTAACAACCTGTAAAGCCATGCCAAGGAAAAGCACCTGATGGCAGGGCACACAGAGGTCAAAATTTTCCACACCTGCCCCAAACTTTGTTGTGTTTGAAAACTGACCAAACCTAAAACCTGTCTCAACTTATTCTACAATATCCTTTTGTTTCTTCCAG
Source organism: Abramis brama (assembly GCF_963993115.1). NCBI lineage: Eukaryota > Metazoa > Chordata > Actinopteri > Cypriniformes > Leuciscidae > Abramis > Abramis brama. Next base: position 19,794,884 of record NC_139976.1, on the reverse strand, counting down.
CAAATCAAGGGCACTGTGACCTAGCCAGGGGATATCATGAGATAAGAGAAAGAACTTGACCAAAACAAAATAAGGGGTTGTTTATTGTGAACTGGGGCATAAGGGAAAAGAAACCACTCTTCTCATACCTCCTGCATATAGCACAGGGATAGTGTTGACATGCATACCCATATCATATGTGACACATACCATGTTTTGACATCTAGATGATTTGATTGATCACAATTGTGTTCCGAGCTGTCAAGCCCACCAGAAAGGTCAAGGACAACATATTCCAGCCCATCAACTAGCGCTGACCTTACTTGACCTTCTGAAATACAAACAAATGAGGAATGTTACATTGCAGTCATCCGTATCCTTTTGCTATCTGTATGAATGAAGATTAGGAACAGCTCTGCAGGATTTTGCTAATTAAATAATGGCCTGTTGTTGCACACAATAACTTTATTTTTCCTGGCATCGCTTCTCTGCCTGGCTAGCTAAACACTTTGGTAATGTGTGCATAATTAAACTTGTGGCAGCACAACATTAAAAACCTATATATATACATTATAAAAACTAACATGATTGTTTTAAAAAACATTTTTTTATTTTTATTTTTTCATAACAAAAGGACTGTAAATTATTGGTAATACGAATAGAGAATTAACAACATTCTAATTTGTCCAAACAATATTACTGCCATTGCTTATGTTGCTGTTTTGGGCAGTTTTAACAGTACACAAAGAGCGGTCATTTCAGAATTACCATAATTATGAGATTCTGACTTGTTAAATGCATTCATGTCCACGTAGAAATCATAATTGCAACTTGTAAACTGAGTTTTCTGAGAACTGAGACTTGTACCTGTACTTGTACTGATCGCTGCAACATCATGCAGAAGCGCTTGAAATGGCAACGGTTTCAGCAGTAAAATGTAGTTAAGTAATAAGCAGTTAGTTTGTAATATTTCTGTTGATTAATTCCTGTATTTAGGGGCCAAGCACCGAAGGTGAGTAAATTAGTATTAGTGTTATTCTTCTTCCGCTCGAGTCTATGGCAGTCCATAGTCTCAACATTAACCACAGCAATTTTGGTATCTCTATTGCAATCACTTTAAAGCCATCAACTGTCCAAAGCTGCACTTAATGCTACTAATTTTTATGCTAAAGCTACTCTGCAATGCTTTGGCATATTGACACCAAACTTTGTACTGTGTGTGTCATTGTCATCTCACTTTCTTCTTTCTTCTGTAGGACTTAATTCTTTTTCATTTCAAAAGCAATTTAATCATATGATTATATTTATGATTTTTCAGCCCTTTTGACTAAAATCTTCTCAAAATTGATTTAATTTGTTATTGCTGCAGTTGATCTGATGCTTCCAGCCATGCTTGCATAACTCATCATGCCTTTTTTGTGCTTGGCTCCTTAATTGCTGCATGCAGATATTGGAATATTGTTAATGTCTAAGAAATAACCTGCAAATAAACGAAAAACATACAATACAGTTTAATGTAGTTAGCACAGAGTTGAATAAATATATAATGTCCAGCTAAATAAACTATAACTTCCTTTATGCATTTGTATAATGACTGTTGCAGTATTTGTTGCATTTTGGTTTTGTCTTGATTACTCAAAATACACAGATTCATTCATTATAGTGTTGCACAGAAACTCATAATTTCAAGTCCTAGGACATGAATAGTTTTGAGCAGAACATCCAGGATTGTTTATAAGGAGCCACAGAGTAGCCTATTTTTGGGAGGGTTCGGTTTGTAGACAGTGCCACCTCAGTGCCTGCGGCACTGGCATGGCCAAAATGTGCTGCTTCATTAAACACCAGTACATGATTGAGTCTGACTGTAGCACTGAGCTCAAAAGAGCTGATGAATGAGGGATGACAACAGCACCATCAACACAGATTCCTCCTGACAAAGGTATTTGTTTACAGGACTCGGTACATAAGAATAAAATAATGTTTTATAAAACTAGAGAAATTTGAATAATCACACAGCGTGGATCATTCTGAAAGAATAGATTGTAGCAATATCCATCTGCATTAGCAAGATCATAGTTTACTTGCAGCATTAACGTAGTTATCAAACCATGAGAAATATTCACGAGAAGTTAAATAAGGATGCAAAGTGATTAAATGGCTCTATAGTCCAGTGTTTAATAAAGAGTCTTAAAGAGAGCTCTGTATGAGCTTTAATTTGACACTAACCTCTCAAAACCTAGACATAAAGTTCAATGCTAATCTGTTGATAGACTGATGAAAATGTTGTAATCACGATCAAAAAGCTAGAATGACATCAGTAACCTTAACGCATTTACAACCTTTCAGCTGTTTGCATCTTTCAGTCTTGCTATGTTGATTTTACCAATATGAAGCTTTTGGACGAATTTCATATGATCTCACAGGAAATGTGTTCAAAATCCCCACCTTGCCAGAGGCAAATGACAAAGATGATTTGTGAGGACATTGCTTTGAAGGAATGCATTTCACAATTCAAGCATACATTTCTTTTGAAATGCATCTATTGTGGTGTGAAACCATGTCTGATGCCATGAGCATCAGCATTCAAAGCATGTGCTCATTTAACACTACCCTTGTAAAAAATAAGTGCACTTAATTGTAATGAATGTGCACATGAGGTATACTTCAAGTCTTAAAAGTATATTTAATGAAAACTGTACTTGTGATAAAATGAACTAAAAGGCCACGCAACACACTGAAGTACACTTTTAAAAAGTACACTTTGTAATACTGTCAAATTAAAAGTTTTACTTTAAAGTACATTTTAAATCATTGCGTTTTATCATTTTTGTTGTGCTTTAAAGTACAAGTATTTCGCTGTGTTGACTATATGTGTTGTAATATATTTTAAATGTACTACATTGCAACGTCATTACAAATGTGTTATGAATTTAAATATATGACACACAAATTTGAATATAAATGATATTAAAGGATGTTTTAGTTTACCATAAATTCTAAAATTAAATTTTAACCATATTTAAAAGACTATAGAAATAAATATGAAATTACACAAAGATGTACTTAAGACCTAATTAAGTGGCTAAAAAAAACGATCTTAATTGCATTTAGTATACATTTTAGCTATAAAACTTTTTTTTATTTTTTATTGCAAATAACGTACTCGGTTACTAACGTAACCTCGGTTCTCTCTAGAAGAGGGAACGAGTACTGCGTAATATCTTACGCTATGGGGAAATCTCTTTTCCGCAAGATATTGAAGCCAAAAATTATCCTTAATTTTGAAATAATGTAAAACGCGTTACGGCAGCATGCAGGCATAGGCAAGACGGCTCGCGTGCCTATTGGCTGCCCTGCGGCAACTGCAGCAGCCTATCGAGAGAGGCCCCCTCTGTTTCGACACGGCTAGTCCCTTAGAACGTCCGTTGAACGAGACAAAGAGCTGCTCTGTCTGTCTGAAGACAGTCGAGCGAGACACATAAGCCCTTAATGCCCTGACCGGGCAAAGGAAGCTCTTCTCCTCGTTAGAGACCGGCAGGGCCGACAGGGAAATCACCTGAGCCCTAAACGGTGTGTTGAGGGATTTAGGAACGTACCCGTGCCTCGGTTTGAGTATGACTTTCGAGTCATTTGGCCCAAACTCCATAAATGTCGCGCTCACTGAGAGCGCTTGTAAGTCCCCTATATGCTTTACTGTCTTGAAAGACAAGTGTTTGATATCTATTGATTGGATTGGCTCGAATGGGGCACCTTTCATGGCCTCCAAGACCGTAGAAAGGTCCCACATGGGAACTGAGGGAGGTCTGGGAGGATTTAACCTCTTAGCTCCTCTAAGGAAGCGAATAACCAGATCGTTCCTTCCAAGTGACTGGCCAAGCGTCGGTTTAGTAAACGCTGCTATGGCCGCCACGTAAACCTTGAGCGTGGATGGGGTTCTGCCCTTATCCAGTAGCTCGTGCAGGAAGGAGAGAACCTTCGTCACCCCACAATTTGGGGGTGATATGCCACGGGCTGTGCACCAGCTAGAGAACACAGACCATTTTGAGGAATAGAGCCGTATCGTAGAGGGGGCCCTAGCCTGCGTGATCGTGTTCAACACTCCCACCGGGAGGTTAGCGGGTACCCATTGATGGCCCACGCATGTAGGGACCACAGCTCTGGGCGAGGATGCCAGATCGAGCCCTTGGCCTGAAAGAGGAGGTCCTTCCTCATTGGTATTGGCCATGGGGCAGTGCTTGTCAGCTGCATCAGAACTGGGAACCAAGCCTGGTTCTTCCAGAATGGAGCCACCAGTAGCACTGAGCTTCCGTTTTCCCTGATTCGCTCTAACACCTGAGGCAGGAGCGCAACTGGAGGAAAAGCATAGAGCGGACAGCGGGGCCAGACGTGGACCAGCGCATCCCTACTCTTGGAGAAAAACTCCGGACAGTGAGCGTTTTCTTGAGACGCAAACAGGTCTATCTTTGCTCTGCCGAAAGTTTTCCACAGCAGTTAGACTGTCTGTGGGTGTAGGGACCATTCTTCTGCCGGAATATTGTTTCTGGACAGTCTGTCTGGTCCCAAATTCAGATGGCCTGGCACGTGCGCTGCTCTGAGCGAGCGCAGATTGTGCTGAGCCCAAACCAGGAGGCGTTCCGTCAGCCTGTAAAGGTTTCGGGATCTGATACCTCCTTGGTGATTTATATAGGACACCACCGACATGTTGGACCAAGACGTGGACCAAGACGTGGTGTCCTTTTATTTGGGGACAAAAACGCCTCAGCGCATTGTCGACTGCCATCATTTCCAGGCAGTTTATGTGAAGGAGCTTTTCCTGTTCTGACCACTGGCCGAAGAACGGTCTGCCCTCGAGCAGCGCTCCCCATCCCGAGGTGGAGGCGTCCGTAGACACCACCTTCACACTCGAGGAAGACCCCAGGCTTACACCTGACCGGTACCAGTCGGTCACTTTCCAAGATTTCAGGGCTGAGACGCATTCCTGAGTGATCTTGAGGCGAAAAAGAGCAGAGGTCCATGCTTGCCGTGGTACTCGCGCTTTTAGCCAGAACTGCAGCGGGCGCATGCGAAGCAGACCCAGCTGGAGCACTGATGATGCTGAGGCCATGAGACCCAGCATTTTTTGAAACCTTCTGAGCGGGACTATAGTGCCGCGATGAAAGGATTTCGTCATGCGCTGAACATCCAGTCTGCACTGTGGCGATAGTCGTGCTGTCATAGACAGCGAGTCCAGTTCCAAGCCCAGGTTGTGGGCATTTTTACTACACTCATAACACCATCGGCCGTGGCCGGAATACCAGAAAATACACTCTTTATGGGATTTATCTGGGCCGCCGTAAAAACGGCGTTTGTGTACAGGCAAGCGGGCTGTGTTACCGACTTGTTTACTGCAGAATACACTGGAACAGTCGCATTTACTGGAACTGAACGAGTGAGAAGTTTCGGTGGAAGTCTGGCCGCAGTGGGACTTGAACACCGTCGTTTTCCTAAGCTGGCTAGGAAGACTTTGAGGCCTCGGGCTCTATCTCAATCTTAGGCCGGGGCCCACGCGGCGGGGGGGCAGCGGCCGGCAGAGCGAGAGCGTGGTCTTGGGGCCCTGGGCCTGTCGACGCTGCGAAGCGGCGGCGGGCTGCGGCTGCGGCTGAGAGCTGCGAGCAGACGGCTGTCTAGAGCGGCCTGCTGCGGAGCTGGAGCGCTTGGGCAAAAAGTGCTTCATGGCCTGTGACGTTTTCTGCACCTCAGCGAATCTATCCGCGAAATCCTTGACGGATGATCCGAAGAGGCCAGCAGAATAGATGGGGGCGTCGAGGAACGCGGAGCGCTCAGAGTCCGGCATCTCAGAAAACGTCAACCATAAGTGTCTCTCCGCAACGGTGAGAGAAGCCATGATCCGCCCTATGGCCTGTGCAGCAGACTTAGTGGTGCGAAGAGCCAGGTCCGTGGCGCTCCTTAAGTCCGGCAAAGATACCCTCTGTGTTTAGCACCGTCCACCACGGAGAATGCAGCTGACACAGAGGTGCGGACCCTGGCTGAGAAGGGGGCGTTCCAGGACTTCGCGACTTCTTCATGAAGCTCAGGAAGAAAAGGCGCGGGTCTAGAAGACTGTGAAACGCAGTTCTTTTGCAGGAAATAACCATCCAGCCGGTTGGGCGCAGGTTCCGCGGGCAGTGACCACTGGAGGCCGAGGCTCGCTACGGCCTGCGTGAGCAGACGCATCAGCTCTGCTTCAGTGTTAGCCCTCTTTCCGGGAGGCTCGCGAGCAGAAGGGGCGAGATCCGCAGAGCTCGACCAATCCTCATTGCCCGACGCCAGGATAGAGCAGCTGTCATCCTCCACAGACGCGGCTTCTTCATCGTCATCCATGACGGAAACGGCGGCAGACGGCGGCCGTTGTCTGGCGGGGAGAGACTCAGGCGAAGCAGGCGGAGAAGCTGGCGGGCGAACCGGCGAGCTTTTCTCAGTAGGAGGAGGTTCCGGGACCCGCTGAGAACGGCGCTTTTTACGGCGCGGTGCCTCAGCGGGCGGAGGTGCAGACTCAGAGAAGGATGCCAGGCGAGTCCTCAGAGTCACCATAGGCATTAGCTCGCAGTGAGGGCAGCTGTCGTCAGCGAGCGCGAGAGCTGCATGATCCTCACCCAGGCAGGAAACGCAGATGACATGGCGGTCCCCGTCGCTGAGTGGGGCTCGGCACGAGCCACAGGATGAACGAGACATCTTGATAAAGACGCTCGGCTCTTTTAGGAAGGAGTGTGTGTTGCAGCGGCGAACACACACTAGCAGAGAAAAGGATATGTATACGCCGGATAGCATAGCAGGAACGGCGACTGAAGGCGGTGAGTTGCCGACCAGCGGCTTCAGGTGCAAAGGCTCGTCCCGCAGAAGGCTTTCTCAACGGCGCGGCTTCTTCCTCTCTGGATCCAGCGATGCGAGAGCTTCGCTGAAGAGATGAAAAATCAGTGAAATCAGCCTATCGAGCTATATTTATTGGCCCAGGCCACGTGAGTTTCGGCGGGACGTGATGCAGTGGGCGCGAAGCGCCCCCATTGGATCTAACATCACGGGGGCCTCTCTCGATAGGCTGCTGCAATTGTCGCAGGGCAGCCAATAGGCACTCGAGCCGTCTTGCCTATGCCTGCATGCTGCCGCAACGCGTTTTACATTATTTCAAAATTAAGGATAATTTTTGGCTTCAATATCTCGCGGAAAAGAGATTTCCCCATAGCGTAAGATATTACGCAGTACGAGAGAACCTCTCGTAAGATAACATGCAATTAAGAGTCCCGGAATCCTTACATCAAGTTCGCACCTTTTTATTTATTTACTTTCATTAATAAAAGTATGCTAAAGTGTACTCTTTAACAATAATATGGAAGACCGTTTTAGTAGACATGGAGATTCTATAATATACAGAAATTAATAAAGTATCTGTTTTAACAGTTGGTATCCACACAATTGTATCAATCAATCATATACAGTATAAGCACATACAAAATGCATCAAATGGATATCTATACTGAGGTGAAGGTGGGATTGGCCCTAAATAGAATGACCACCATGTCACAGGTTTCCAACAGGAGACTCTGCACGTGTTGACATATAGCCATCGCACCATTTCAGACTGGAATTCATGGGGACTGGCATGTACCAGAGAGAGGTTATATAAGTTCGCTCTAAACTTAGACTCGGACAGAGCTGTTTGGTCTGCCAAAGAGTAACATGTTTGACATAATCTACAGGTCTATAATTTAAATACATGTATAGGTCAATACTTTAAGGATACTTTAGGACCAAGGAAAAGAATGTCCTTGTATCTATATTTGTAGGCTGTATTTGTTCCTGACCAAGTAGGCTACTCTTCTCATTGTATACATTTTGAAAAGAAAGGCTACTTTAATTTTCTATACTCTGATACAGTATCTTCATCAAAAAATATTTATATATTTTCTAAAAAGTATCATGCATGAACACAGGAACAGCTTCTTATGGTTGTACAATCTCACAGAAGAACCATGTGATGATTAGAAGCATGTGCTTATTTAGCACAGAATATCATGGCCTCTGTAGGTCATGTTTCTGTTATAAACATATTTTGCACTCTAATCTGATGTAATGATAATGTTAATATATTTAACTCTAATATATCTTACAGTAGTGGACTTTAGGGTCAGAAGTCCAAACCAGACTTAAAGCAGACTATTTTGATTGAGCTAGAATGGCTAATATTTCAGAATAACCTTCATATTTGCAGGAGAAATTACCTTTAAAGCCACCCTTGAGCAAAGATCTACACTAAAGCTACAGTAAACCGCTTAACCAGGAAAGACGATTCTATGTAAATAAATGACGGCTTTGGTATAAAGCCATATCAGCTACTTTAAAAGCTGCATTAAAAAAAAAAAAAAAATGCAATGGCACCCTTTTCACTTAATGTGGTGAACATAATCTCTGTTCTACCAGAAAGACTCGGGAGAATTAATACTGTGACAATGAACATTTATTTAGAGCTCAGCAAACAATCAAAAACTTTGGCGTAGGCCCCGTCCGTAACTCGCATTCCGAGGGTACGGAATCTGCATATCCTGCCTGAAGACGAAGGCAGGGGCGCAGCCCACCCCCTGCGAAGTAGGGAAGGGGGCCATCTGGTGGTGGTGGGGTGGAAGGAGGAAAGGACATCCTGGCATCTTCAGGATGTAGGGGAGAGACCGTCTGGAGGTGTAGGAGAGGATGGAGGGGAGGACCCAACATGGTGGTGTTGTGGGTTGAGGAAGGGTCCCGTCTTAGTGGTGGTTGGGGAGGATGGAGGTGGTTGAAGCGACAGCATCTGCGAACTCAGACATGAGTAAGTACCACCCTTTTATAATGGGCTATTAAGATATGATTGGATAGATAAGAAGGTAATAAGTGACGAGAACGATTAAGTCTTCCTGGCAGAACTTGCGCTAGGCTTCATATCTTAAAGAGATAGTTCAGCCTAAAATTAAACTTCTGTCGTCCTTTACTCCTTTTCTTCGTCCTTTTCTTCCAAACATGTAGGACTTTCTTTTTTTTTTAAAGTGGAATATAGAGTTTGTCTGAATGTCCAGACTGCTCTTTTCCATGCTATTAAATGGCAAAGATATGTTTAGCCCCCTATTTACTCACTGCATGGAAAAGGGCAGCTTGGACATTCTTTAAAATATTTTCTTTTATCATACGGAAAAACATGAGTAAACGATGACAGAATTGTAATTTTTGGATGAACTATCCCTTTAAGGCTTATATCTCTCAGTGCTGCAAATCAAACCGGACACTCTTTTTGTAGAAGGCTGTGTGTCACAGACAGAACCAGGCCACATAGCACTGCATTTTGGTATGTCTAACAAGCCCTCTAGTACTGCAGCCATAGTTTTTATTGCACCACAGCAGTGCTGGATATTTAAAGCAGGGATGTTAACAATACTTAACAGCATCGAGCCATGAATAAACCACTAGCAGGAGTATTTTGTATTGAATATTAAAATTGGTGATAGTAATGGTGATGATCATACCTTAATATAAGACGGCAGTTAAGCTTAAAGGGATACTCCACCTATTTTTCATATTAAACTATGTTATTCCCTTAACTAAGACGAGCTGATACATACCTCTTTCATCTCAGTGCGTGCACTTAATCGCTCTGGCGCGCGGTGACACTTTGAAAGCACTTCGCTTAGCCCAGTATATTCAATGGTATCTAACAGCAATGAATTTAGAAGTGACCAAACACATCAACGTTTTCCCTATTTAAAAACATTTACACGAGTAGTTATACAACCAAGTATGGTGACACAAAATAAAACGTGCCACTTTTCTAAGCGGGTTAAAAAGGATAACTATAATGCAGTGTTGTGCCAGTTCACAGCTTTTCTGAACTAGTTCAAGTTCAGTTCATACATGCTCAAAGTGAACAGTTCACGTTCAAAGTTCACAATTTTAATTCTGAACTAGTTCAAAGTTCAGTTCATTTTACTTTTTTCGTGAGATATTCAAATAAATACTTTTTTTCACACTACGAGCTAGAAATCACTATACGTTCTTTGAAGCTGCTCATTGTAGACATTTGCTCATGACACTGCAATTGTGGGTTTCTTACCAGGTGATGAAACTTGCAGCAGTACAGACAAGGTAGACCAGTTCTATACTTAGTGCAATGAAATCTACCAGCATTTAATTAAAAAAAGAATATATAATATGAAATATGTATATATTATTTGATATATATGATATTATATATACATATGTGTGTGTATGAAATGAGCAAAACTCTTGAATGAAGGTAATGAAGGCAAAACTCAAAGGCACAAAAAACTTTATTTTTAAGGAAACTGCGTATCTTTATGGTTGATACAGTGATTTTTAAGATGTAACTTTGTGTAAGATGGAACTTTATGCAACTTTAGGTAGGTAACTTCAACTTTCATACAGTAGTTGGTGACCTTTTCAATTCAGTGCTGGGGACATGATCTACAGGAACATGGTTACACTAGTGCGAACTGAAAACTGAACCCCACCCCCTGGATACTTCTTTCTCCCCTCAGGTCAGTCCAAAGAGTTTTTTGTTTGCATTCAACACCAACTGTTTTTCGAAGTTGGCATCTCCCAATCGGTTTCTCCTGGGCCTAAATATCTGGCCACCAGTGCTGAACAGCCTCTCCACTGGAGCACTTGACGGGATTGCTGTGTTGTACTTCACAAACAGCTTTTTCAGCTTGGGTAGGACTGTGTACTCATTGAAGTTGTCAGCAGTTGGGGCATCCAGGTACATGTCCACCTCGGACTTGGTGACTGTTACTGGGCTTCGACTGAATTTAAAAAAGGAGGAAGCACTGCTTTTTCTCTCTGTTGCAGAGGTTTGCGCTTGTTCAGACTCCACCACAGAGATAGATTGCACTTCTTGCTTCAGCATCACTCTGTACTGCAAGCGCTGAATGTCATCCGACACCCAGTCCAACTTGAACATTGGGAGTAGTACAGCTGCCAGGATGTTCTCTTTTTCTTCAAGCCTGTCATCCAATCTTTTGCAGATTGCCTGAATCATGGTTTGGATGAGAGGACGACATGCAGCCAGACCTTCTGTAGCTGTAGGCTTTGAGCTCTCATCCAGCAGCCCTCTCAAGTCATTTTTCAGCTGCACAATTGTAGGCACCAGGTACCCAAGGAATGTGTTTTTCTCCCCTTGAAGAATGTTTAGTGCAGCGGCTAAGGGATGCATCACACTCACAAAGTTATGGATGAAATCAATCTCCTGTGGGGAAAACCGCCGAAGGCCGAACTCATCACAGACGTTGTGCAGAAGCAGCCTGTCATATTCAGGAGCTGGATCACCTGGCGCTATCAGGTCGCTGGCCTGTGGAGTCAATGTGGCTATGTGACTCAGGCGCTGCATGGAGAGGAACATTGAGTTCCATCGTGTGTTATTTGGAGTGACAAAGCCAATCTTTAGCTTTTCCTCAACCAAATCTGAGGCTTTTGAGCTCCGTTTAACTCTGTTCCACAGAGCGCATGCTTTGGAAAACACAGGCCTCGCCAGTGTGTTGTACTGCCTGTCAGTTACATTCTTTGTGTCGGCAGCAACAAGATTTAAGGTGTGGGCCATGCACCTTCTGTGAGGGGGGAGGCAGGGATCCTCTAACGCTGAGAGGGGTGCTGGCTCAAGCCCATCATCATCATCATCATCACCATCACCATCATCCAAACTGTCAATTGCCTGGACAGAAGCCTCTTCCACTGTTTCATCAGCAGCTGCAGCCGCAGCTGTAATAGCAACACCCTCTCCAAAACAGTTAAATGCCTTAACAAAATTTGAGGCATTGTCTGTCACTGTGCACACAATTTTGTTCTGGATTTTAAATTCCTTGTACACCTCTGCCAGTACTTTTGCCAGTACATCATATGTGTGTGACCCCCTGACACGACGGCATGCAAGTGCAGCTGATTTCCTGAGTGATGGATCATGTTTGTCAAGCCAATGAACTGTAATGCCCATGAATCCCTTGTTGACAGCTGACCAGCAATCAGCTGTTGTGCAAACAAAATCAAGCTCGGCAAGTTCACTTTTTAATTTATTGATAACCTCCTTAAATTCTCTATTCAGTAGTCCCTGCACTTGCTTTCTTGAAGGCACATGTCTGGTTGGTTGCAAACCTGTCACTAGTCTGATGAACGAGGGTTTCTCAACTTTGCTTAGAGGTTGTAAATCTTCCACAATGTAGTCGATAGTCAGTTTATCTACCTGCTCCTGTGAGACCACCACGGACCTCTTGAAGGCTGCTGGCAGTGTCATTTGCGTTTGGGGTTGGCAGGGGGTCTTTTTTCCCTTTCCTCCCTTATGACCCTCGAGGGCGTGCATATATGCATTTACACTGGATGGATGTTTTAACTCAATGTGCCGTTTCAAATTCGAGAAGGACGTTGTTGATGTCCTAACTTGTTTTTGCTGCGCAGGTGGACATATCTTACACAGAAAGGTAAGATTTTTGCCGTCGGGGTCTTGGTTTGCAAGAGTGTAAAATTGTTTTAAATGTTCATAAGGAGAATCGGTGTCCGTCTCCGTGCCATCACTTTCACTAGCCATTTTTTTTTAAATTGCAGCGCTTTCTCTCACTCTCGTCTTTGGTCTGTCTCTCTCTCTCTCGCTCCTCTAGCCCTCCGCGCTCTCGTCGTTGCCTGCTACGCGGCGTTGCTATGCCTAGCCCGCTCTGCTGCAATTCATCACGGGTAACGTTGTGCGGAAGCCAGTATGCTATTCAACTATTCTCAGCCGGACACTACGTTGCCCGCAATGCATTGCGCACACAATGTCAAAACCATTTCTGTCTGGTGATACATGATTTAAGCGGCACCAGCGAGAATACAGGAGGGAGGAACTTTCTCTCGTTGCGTTTCAAAAGAGAAAACAGATGTCACTCAGTTTTCAATGGAAAACAAATTCCAACGTTCATTTACAGTGATGTCTGCCGTTCATGACACATAATGTGAACTAATTCACGTTCAAGTTCTTTATTAAAAAATGTGTTGCGTTCAGTTCAACGTTCACAAAAAAATGAGCGTGTTCAATGAACGCGTTCTTTTGAACTCATTCACGCACAACACTGCTATAATGTATGGCGGAATAGCACTTTTGGGAGTACTTCGACTGGCGCAGTAAAAAGTCACGCCTGATCCTCTTCCCACTATTGACAGACTTTATTTTGTGTCACCATACTTGGTCGTATAACTACTCGTGTAAATGTTTTTAAATAGGGAAAACGTTGATGTGTTTGGTCACTTCTAAATTCATTGCTGTTAGATACCATTGAATATACTGGGCTAAGCTAAGTGCTTTCAAAGTGTCACCGCGCGCTAGAGCGATTAAGTGCACGCACTGAGATGAGAGAGGTATGTATCAACTCGTCTTAGTTAAGGGAATAACATAGTTTAATATGAAAAAACGGTGGAGTATCCCTTTAATGAAAACGTTTGATTACAGACACAAGATAGTGTCGTCTCGTCAGATGATCATGGGTTTGATCGATGCCCTGCTGTCATGGAAAATCAATTTATGCGTTTAAGTTGTGCCATAAAAGACAGATTACGATTTCCATTTAATGTTAAATAAATGCATTCTTTAATGATCTGACCCTGTTACTGTACATTGCACATACAGTTGCCCCAAACTTACTTAAATTTTTATTTTATTTTTTTTAATTATTATGTGTATGTATGTCTGTATGTCTGTATGTTTATATATGTATATATATGTTTATATGTTTGTGTGTGTAACAATATATCAAGCATAACATTAATTGAATTGGCTTCATACAGAACATTCACCAACAATATATTGCTCCTGGAATAAAATCTATTTGTGAAAAAAATGCTTTCTTCTCATGTCTTATTTTAATCTCCGACTTCAAAGTGTGATGAGCTTGCAGCCTTGGGAACACTGGGAAACAGTGGTGATTTCCTTCATGTTTTCTATTTATGTTTTCCATAGTCTGTTGTAACTAAAGGCTAAATAACTTTACTGTATGTTCCTTTGTACTCTCCTACCAAGCAAAGATCATGCCTGCATATAATGACAATCCCATGAGGAAAAAACAGAAACAACTTTTAAATGATGACCCATCAGATCCCTCTATGCATTAAAGGGGTAGTTCACCCAAAAATGACAATTATGTTTACTCACCCTCAGGTTGTTCCAAACCTGTACATTTCTTTCTTCTGCTGAAAACATTCTTCAAAATATCTTCTTCTATGTTTTGTAAACAGTAAACCTAGATAGAACAGATTAATTGATCCCACTATTGTGTGCATGGTACCTTTAAAAGTTTATCATTGCTTGATACCTGTCAGTGTACCTTTTTAAATATCAAGACACACAGTCAAAGCACACAGAAAATGTCTCAGGTTACACATGTAACCATGGTTCCCTGAGACGGGAACAAGACACTGCGTCCTCTAGAGGACACTTTGGGGAACGCCTTCAGTGTAACCAGTGTCTGAAGCATGTGTAAAAACGCGACAATGTCATTGGCCGATGACAGTCCGTGACATCACTACTGGTGTGACCTGAATTAGACGTCATCAACTTGTTTGTCTGAAGGAGACATAAATAGGCAGGCCCAGTGCATGGCAGAGAGATGCATAACCTGAGACATTACATGCGTAACCTGATATGTTCCCTTTCTAATGGCCACTTGCACTGCATCCTCTAGAGGACACTTAGGGGAACAAATGGCCAACACCACCATGCTAAGGTAATGACTGCCTAAATGGCTGTAACAAGCACAAAACAAACCTCAATGGACTTAGATGCCAGAGTCAAATTCCCTCACTCAGATCCATGGAACTGTCAGTGACAGTTTTTCAGGGCTTTTCACACTGCGCTTAACCCCAGGTTATCATTGTTCTAAACATCGCTTTTAACCCCAGGTAAAGGAACATTTCACACTTGTAATTTAGAAGTGGGGTTATCACCACTTTTTACTTTTAAACAGGTCACGTGCTGCATTCATCCATTCAATGACACTGAACCCGCAAATATGCAAATAAGAAAGTTAACCCAGGGTTTGGGAATGAACAATGTGAAACGTCAGTTTATGAATACCTAGGATTAATTGTTAACCCCGGGTAAATTATGAGCAGTGTGAAACGTGAAGCAAGATAACTCAGGATTCAGTTTACCCAGGATTCAGAATGACTCAGGGTTAACTATTTCAAGTGTGAAAAGCCCTATTACTCCCTATGGCCACCACCCAAGCTCCATGCCTTCTTAATTTAGACAGACGGAGCTCAAAGATCTGGTAATGCTAGCCTCTATGCTAGACATTATCTTCAAGGGAATACTCACACAGGAAAACAATAGTTTCCTCGCCTGTCACTCATAACCTAACGGAGCTGTTTACTTAAGGGACCCGCAATCAGAGGGAGACGGCTTCGACCTTGTTATAAACTTATGAAGGGACCGTCTGCTTGTAAAACCCAGCCTGTGGAGAGACAGCCGCAGCTTCATGAATACATAAGGAAGCTAGCCTACTTAGAAACCCACTATAGGGGGAGGCATGAACCTTATAAACGCCACAGGGGAGCATTTTCTAATGAAATGCTCCACCCTGCCTGACCTAAGGTCAGCATCTTGCACAGCCAGCATTCCTGAATTAAGAGTGTTCAACCAGTGAGAAGGAAAGCAACACTCAGGCAAAAAGCCGCTTCTCACCAGGACCAGATATGGGGTTTCTGGGGAGCCAATGACTCAGCAGAAAGACCCTCTTATCGAGAGGAGTCCAATGCTCACCCAAGACTGTGATCCCCAGATTAGACCAGGCTAGGACCAGGGATGATTGACCCTTGAGGAAGGGTAACTATTCCCACTAGAGGAAACTAGAAACGGCTACATTAAAAAGCTGTCCACAAGGAAGCTGCCTACTTATAAGACTCAGATAGGGAGAGGCAGCTACAACCTTTGAACTTTAGCATTCTAGAAAAAGGGAGCCCCCTGCTAAAAACTTGAGGGAGGCGGCTGCCCATGACAATCATAAGGGGGCTACTTGCTCATACATGAGCTCCCCTTACCTTGGAGATCGTGAGTGCTCGAAAGCTGTGACAAGGAC
The DNA here is from genome assembly GCF_963993115.1 of Abramis brama. NCBI lineage: Eukaryota > Metazoa > Chordata > Actinopteri > Cypriniformes > Leuciscidae > Abramis > Abramis brama. Next base: position 19,778,799 of record NC_139976.1, on the reverse strand, counting down.
CTTGCTTAGAACCCATTATGTTAAAGGTAGGCTACAGTCATTCTACAAGCCTCAAGGTGGCCTTCCTGAAGCTTACGCAAATTTGGCGAGGCCTACACCTTGGCAATACCCAAGGGAGCCTCCTACTCACTAAACCCAACACAAGGGGGAGGAGGCTACCAATTGTTGGTATTAAGGAGTTTCCTACTTAAAAGGAACCCCTTTAGGGGTGAGGATACTCCATTAAATACCCATGAAGGAACATCCTATTTAATAGATAGAGAAGGAAGCTACACCTCATGAGCCATAGAATATATTGCAATGACTTTGTGAAGGGACCACCTGCTTAGGGGAGGCAGCTTCAACCTGAAAGCACTGCAGTGGCTCATGGATGGGCTGCCTGTTTAAGGCCCAAACTCTGGGGAAGGCAGCCACAGCTTCGAAAGGCATAAGGGACCCATATTAGGTGAGGCAGCTTCCAACTTAAATATATATGAAGTGGCTCATGAAGGAGCCACCTGCTTAAGGACCCCAACTTTCGGGAAGGCAGCTACCACTTCAAGACCTAAGGGGGCTGCCTGCACAATGGTTCATATGTTCATTGTCTCCAAATTATGACCAGAAATGGATACATTTTAAGTCTGCTGTTTAAAACAAATAAAGAACCAATGTAGGAGAATGGTTTTCATGCACAAACAGCAAGTAAATCTGTATATCTGTGCAGTGTGCGCATGTCAAAAAATCAATTCCGATTTGAAACTTGTAACATATAAACGCGCACATCAAACCGATCACTTGTTTGGCGTTCATGTAAACACTACATTCAGATTCATCAATCGGAATGAATTCAGTCCGATTGAAACAAAAGTTGTGCATGTAAACATAGCCATTGTGATTACCCGTTTCCACTGCTCAGAGTATGAAAATCAAATTCCCTGCTCTTAGCAAAGCCATCCATCAATTATTCAATGATCGTGCTCGTCATGGTGCGGCACCCTCTAGTGTCTGGCACCCTGGGCAATTGCCCAGTTTGCCCAGCACTTTCGCCGGCCCTGACCACGACTATGGGGGCCCATTTCCCCCTTGAGTGTCAGCTCATCCATCCATTTTTATAGAAACGGGTCATTGTCTTGAGTAGCAGTGTGTTCCAAAGCATGGGCCGGAGCACCATTAGACCGCAGCAGTTGCAGATTATTTTCTTCTTAAATATTAGCCTGCTTGGTCATGCTTTAAACCAATATGTATACATTATCTATATCTGAAAATGTGTGCTTCCCTACTATGATACAGTACACAAACAAAACCCAAATGACCTGTCTGCATCTAGTAATATTCAGAAGAGTGCAACCAGAATCAAAAAGCTGAAAATTATGTGTAAAATGAAATACTCTGCTGTATCTTTAATGATGTGGGCCTAATTTTCTGCCAGAGGTCCTGGACATCTTGTTCAGATACATGGCATCATGGATTCGATCAAATACCAACAGATAAAAAATCAAAACCTGACAACCTCTGCTAGAAATCTTAGCAAAACCAAGCATCTGCAATGGCCATCCCAGTCCCTGACCTGAACCCTATAGAAAATGAGTGGGCTGAACTGAAGAGAAGCAGCGCCAACATGGATCTGGGAATCTGAAGGATCTGGAGAGATTCTGTATGGAGGAATGCTCTCTGATCTCTTGTCAGGTGTTCTCCAAACACATCAGGCATTTTAGGAGAAGACTCAGAGCTGTTATCTTGGAAAAAGGTTGCAAAAAGTATTTAATAAAAGGGGGCAAATAATTATTCCCAACACATTTTGGAGAAAAACATTTATTTCATAATGTGATTTTCCCCCCACTTTCAGTTATTTTACTTCAATGAAAGGTTAGATTTTTGCATTTAAAAAAAAAATAAAATATCAAAAGGATAAACAATGCAGATTTATTTTTTACAGCCATCTTTGATCATATTTACCAAGGGGGCAAATAATTCTGACCAGCACTGTAAATGCTGTTTTAGGATCCACCAAAGAATCCTAAAAAAATTATATTGGTTTCCACAAAATAATTAAGAAGCACAACTGTTTTCAACATTGAAAATAATAATTGTTTCTTGAGCATCACATCAGCATTTTAGAATGATTTCTGAAGGATCATGTGACACTGAAGACAGAAGTAATGGCTGCAGAAAACTCTTTGCCATCGCAAGAATTAACGTTATTAAAAATATTAAAACTATTATTTTAAATTGTAATAATAGTTCAAAATAGTACTGTTTTTACTGTATTTTGATCTAATAAATGCAGCGCTGGTGAGCATAAAGGACTTTCAAAAACATTAAAAAAATCTTACTGACACCAAACTTTTGAATGTTAGTGTATATAGTGATTTCCACCAAATAAACATATTTTGCATAGTGAAGATAATCATTCATTACCTGTGTTCTACTTTTGTACAAATTTTTTAATAAAAAGACTATGCATAAAAACATCACTCATAACAGCAGAAATTATAACAGTAAAAATATAGCAAATAATAATTTGTTCTTTTAAAGAGCCTAAGGTGAAATGTATGCGGCTCTTGTTGTGCTCTCTGTAGTTCATCATTTGACCTTCAGATTCTTCATATGACTTTTAAGAAATGCTCTAGGCTCACATTCTAGACAGGAGGTGGCAATAACTCCAAGCTAACTAAAATACAGGTTAAGGGATCTCTCTTTCATCACAGAATAAAACAAAACAAAATCTTTGCAGTAACTTTATTCATTAAAAATGAATGAGCAAAGTTGAAATAAATACATGGTAAATACATTTGTATTCAGTCATTGGAGAAGATAAAACCATAGCATGAACACTGGAGTGATTCAGACTGACAGACGATATAAATACATATAAAGCCACTTCACAAGTCCAAAGAAAATCACATCACATGATGAGCCACAAATATGCAAAAATACACCACTTACAAGTGTCCAATTACGCAAGCCAAACCAGGATAAGTAGGGTGACTGATATACACCCCACTAGTTAGAGGCCATCTACTAGCATACTGCAGTATCACTAGACCTCTGATTGTGTCCTAAATGAATCATGAAACTGATGGCACAAAGCAGAGAATTAATTGTAAAATAAATAATGTTTTTGTTGTTGCGACCAATACTGCTGTCAACCACTCTATTTAAAGAATAATAAAAAATAAAATAAAAAAAAGTTCATCCATGTTATGGCTAGTCAACAAACATGAAACATTCACTGACACACACAAAAATCACATTACCTAACTTCCTTTCATGCCCAAGAGAGGATGAGAAAGGGTTGTCGATAATTACTAAACTACACTCAAAAAAAAAAAAAAAAAAAAAAAAAAAAGACGTTTGAGCTCAGACACAAACCTTTACTAAGTTTAAAATTTATTAACAGCTACAATTTAAAAGCCCATCAGAAACGGAGAAAATGCTTGAGTTAAGGAATTTTAATAAAATAAGCTTTTATTAACTGTGGGCTTCTGTAACCCTGGAGACAAAGCGCTGTCTCTTTAAGAATGCTGGGTTAGTTTGACAGCCTGTTTGCCAGGCTATTTTAGCTGAGACCAAGCCCCTTACTGACCTACTTTCAACAAGAGCATGGGACATTAGACCAGGCCCATGTTGAAGAGAAAATCCTAAAACATTTTACTTTTTATTTCATATTGCAGCACAATTGAGCTTCTTGAACAAATATACACTGTATTATCCATAAAATCCCCATATTCTAATACCACATAAAATGGTATTAGAGGAGTCCAAATTACATAACGACTAAAGACAAACAGCTTAACTGGGTTCATCATAGAACCCTGGTTCACAACAAATAATACTACACTGTACACACAATCCACAATATGTCATATTGCTGAAACTTTACATCTAGAGCTTACATTATCACTGCTGTGCGTTATCCTCCAATGAATTGTTTCATGAGTGTGAATGTGAACTGAATTGACCACAATCGCAGGTAGTCGATTTGGAATTGGAATTGGCATGACAGGAAGTGGAATTGACTGATATTTAACACAGGCAATGCATTCTGGGAAATGAAGTCTATAAACCTATAATTTCAAAATCTTTCAAAAAAGGTTTTAATGAACCAACAATGCTACAATTACAAATACATCTTCACCACCATTCAAAAATCTAAATTCAGTTGATGCACAACCCTGTTGGCTGTTAATCATCATATCAATATCAATATCATTGCCCATCATCTTTCAGTGAATGCAGGCTGAATACAGTTATAAGTTGTATTATCAGATCTACAACTGTAATCTACTCCAATCCGAAGCCCTCTGCATTTGAAATGGCAATAGTTAACTTTTGCCGTAATTCTTTCTTGCTCTTGTATGGAGGTAGACAAATCTGGTTGAAGCATGTATGCGACACTGGAAGCCTGCGAAGAAGATGAATAAATAAACTGTAGAGAATGAACATGCATGCAGTCGTTTCACTGCAATCAGCCATTGTGATGATTACCAGTCAGTGGAGACATCAATCTTGGAGATCTTGAAGTTGAGGTCGGCCATTCCCCCCACAGGAACGCGGTCACTTCCTGTGGTAAAGTGGAGCAGTTTCTTCTGCAGCTCCAAAGGAAAGGCCAGAACCACGTCCCAGAAGGCCCTGCAACACCAGAGAGAACAGTCACTTTTCTACTAATAGACATGCATTTGAAAGCATGACTATAACAAATTGTATACAAGACATGTACCGGATGGTGGGGTCAGTCTTGCTGTAGCCCTCATACTGCACCACTCGCTGCAGAGAGCCCATGTCCAGATTAGGACTTCCACAAACCAGGATCTCAACCTCTTCTGGCCTCAAGAGCTACATAAATGACAAATTTAATGAGTCCTTATATTACTTCTATAGTTATAATTAGATGCATATTTGTGGAGAAAAAATGTTAATTTAAATAACGTATAAAAATGATGCATTTAATTACACACAATCACCTGCACATAAACACTGCAACAAAAAAGTTTGGGTAACACTTGATAGTAAAGTTCCATACATGAACATTAGCAATAATTAACATTAATTACAGTTATTTAGCACTAGCAATAGCAAACATGAACTGACAATGTATAAATGTACACTGCCATTCAAAAGTTTGGGGATTGTAGTTTAAAAAAAAAAAAATGTTTTTAAAAGAGGCTGCATTCATTTAATCAAAATACATTAACATCAGTAATATTGTATTTTTTTTAAATTACAAATTAAAATTAAAAACTTTAAACTTTTCTATTTTAATATATCTTAAAATGTAATTTATTCCTGTGATGGTAAAGCTGAATTTTCAGAAGCTATTACTCCAATCTTTAGTGTTACTGTAAATAATCCTTCAGAAATCATTCTAATATGCTGATTTCGCGCTCAAGAAACATTTCTTATTAGTATCAATGTTGAAAATAGTTTCCACAAAAACATTAAGCAGCACAACTGTGATACTTTTTTCAGGATACTTTGATGAATAGAAAGTTCAAAAGAACAGTATTTAAAATGTATTTAAAATCTTTTGTAAATGTCTTTGTCACTTTTGATCAATTTAATGTCTTACTGAATATTAATCTCTTTCAAAAAACAATTTGAACGGTACACTGTAAAACAATAAATTATATGATCAGTAAGTCATGACAACATTTTATACATTACTTTAACAAAATATTTTTTTTTAACTATTTTAAGTTATATAACATTCAACTCATTTTTCTCAAAGTCAGTTTAATATAATTTAAGTTGAAATTACTTATACAGCCAAGTTGATTAATTAATGTCAATCCAGGTTTAAATAAATACTTGTTATTGTTCATTGTTAGTTTATGATACCTAATATATTAACTAATGTTACAAAAATTTTACCACATTGAAAAGGGTTAATAGATTATCAATTTAAATAAACAATTATGCATTTCAGCATTTGCATTCTTTATAGTTACACTTTTAATTTGGCACAGCATCTTAAAAAGTCAGATGCCGAAAAATAGCAAGACATGACAAAATAAACCAAATTAAAATGTTCAACAAAATAAATGTTAATTTATTAACATTTAATAAAAAATATGGCTTTAATTAAAATTTCAATTAAAATAAAGGGTTGATTGACAGCCCTAGAGAAAATAAACATTAATTAAAGAATCAGTCAAATCTGCATATTAAACAATGTTTTGCATTTGTGTTTGCATCACACATTTCATACACACCAAAAAGAAAAAAGAAAAAGTAAAGTAAAATTAAAGTAAAGTAAAATTACTCTGTGTTGGTATTAACATGAAACCCTTTCTAATGCCACACCCTGCACGTACATAGACTGTGCTGTGCAGTGTGTTGAGAAACAGACAGACAGTGTGAAAAACAGAGAGGACGAAAGATAAAGATAGGTCTTTAAGCCACAAAATAGGTAGCAATGGTCCAAACCAATCTGCCACGTCCTTCCCCTCCCCTAACCCTCCACCTCACCCCTCCCCGCCTCACACCACACCAGGACCAGCAAGTCAGATATTACCGTTACAGAGCCTCTTACATAAGCAGCCAGGGACACAGTCAACTGTTGCGTAATCACTAAAGACAGGGAGGGTCTAAAGTTGATCATGGTTAGTGGAATCAGGCCAGAGGAGGTCTGAAATCATGTTTATTTCTTCTCATTGTTACACTATTTTACCACTGTAACACTGTTAACCAACTAGACACATGTATAGCTGATCCTACAACATACAGAGAGAGAGAAAAAACTGAGCAAAGCATCCTGTGATTGTGCAGTTCAGTGAACCCTGAGAGAAACAAATGATTCACAGGCTGAACATTCCTTAAAATGGTCTGATGAATTTACTACCCCTCTGCTTTTCTTTTTTTCTGTGTGCATCTCTCGATTAAGAGAGCAGTCTGGGGTATCACCATATTGGGAAGTCTAAATTGAGGCTGGATCATCACCAAGATAGAGCATAGAGAAAAATATCCAACAAATACACTTCATCCTGAACACTGAACACATCATCAGTAGTTTTAGGTTCAAGGAAGTGTTGTTTTTATAAAAGAAAGTTTTGCAATAAGAAAGAAAATGTGTATAGGTAGATGTGGTTTCTTATGCAAACTATTCCAGGGCACAGTTTGAATCACACTCCTTTAACATGCATTAAGACACAAGAAATTTAATTAAGAACTATTAACTCAGCGAACTGCACGGAATGTCAAATAGTGCCAACATGCAAAACAAGCAACAACAAAACAACTTCAACTTCTGCTGATACAAAACACTGTTATCCATGTATCACAATAACGACATTTTCCCACCGTACAACAGCTTGGAATGAAAAAAGAATCTAAAGAGTCAGGAAGTCTATAATGTATATCAGTTTTGGTCTCTTTAAATTGTACTGGATATTCTTTCAGGCAAAATATAAATTGAAACTGATATTCCAATTTGAATAGAAATTATACTAGTACTTATTTCCATTATTTATTGTGTTTTGTTCAAAAGGAATTTATATGTAACATTAATAATTAGTAAATAATAATAATAACTATTTATTATTATTAATAATATATTAATTGTTATATTTTATTATAAAATATTTTTTATTATGTTCATATTTTATTAAATAGTCTTTTCTTACAGACTACTTTGGAGTAACTTATTAGTAATTACAATAATAATATTTATTTCAATAAATAAAAATCTCATAAACTAGCCATTCATTTAGTCAGGATTGGCTGTTTTTAAACAAATGGAAGAGAGCATGTTAAATGACATACTCATGAGCTGTGAAAATTCTGCAAGAAACTGCGCCTTTGTTCAGATTCCAATTGACATGCTAAGCAGAGCTAGAGACTTGCATTTTTCTGGGGGTCTCTATGTATTCATTCTATTTGACCTTGAATTCTGAGGTCTCTCCCAGCCAGTAGCAGAAGAGCCTGGATATGGTATGGAGATTGAACAAACAAAGCAGGCCCAGTTACAGGGCACCCTTCCAACAGAGGGGGAAGGGATGGACCATACACAGATGTAGCCTTCACACACACACACACACACACACACACACACACACACACACACACACACACACACACACACACACACACACACAACAGCCCACAGACCCTGCCCTCTCTCCTGCCTCTGAAACTCACTCTGTCTGAGAGCCACTAGTAGAATATTGCAGAGCTTGCTTTGCTAAAAATGATTAGTTGAAGTGAAATGTCAAGCTGTTTCTTGGCTTCTACTCACTTGCTTCCAGAGTATTCCCCTCAGAATTCCTTATTAATTTACCATGCAATGAGGATTTTGACGAAAACTATACAGCAAACTTACCATCAGGGCATTTGAGGCACAAACACTGTGAAAACCATGATAGAAAGCAGCAAACTGCCTGTAGATGGACTTATTCAGCAGGAAATCAATGTAGAGCTGGATGTATTCTGTGCAGGGACAAACAGATCAATCCTTCAGTAGCGGGAATAAGACAATGAGGCAATTCATGTTGAAAAGTGAAAACACAGTCATGCACATAACTAGAGAGTGGATACTCTCTCACCTTTTCTGTTTAGGTTGGTAACAGGGATCTTGTCCCCTCCTGGTTTCAGATTATATGACTTGACCACTCCAAGTTCTTCCTGAAAAACCTAGAGGGAAATGTACAGAAATGACCTCTGCTTCCATTATCTGTAGAATTCATCGTCTAGTTCAATCAGACAAACATGCTTATCTATTAGATACCATGGAATGAGAGAAAAGTCTCAGAGCAAACATCCTGATTGTACAGGTCAAGTTTAGAGACTCGCCTGAAATGTGGTGTAAAAGTCCTCTTCAACGTTTCCTTCATAGCTAAGGAGTTCCCCAAGCCCATGAGCAAGATCCTGAAATGTACACACAAGCACTTACATTAGACAAATATTCTGAATTTGCAACTTTTTATATGTGTATTTCTCCTTTGCAGAGGAAGGAACACTTTTCAATACAAATCATAAAAAACTGCATTGAAAATAAAATAAAGTAGAGATGATAATGTCTCAACATATGTGACATTATGTGAAGTATCTGTGACTGTGTGATCATTAAATTTTATGTTAAAGGGCTGCACTTCATTTTAGTTTGAAGTCTGTGTGGCTAATAAAATAATACCGGTAATACCAGATGAGATTTGTTTGTACTGTTTGAGGCAAATGGCGGAAATCTTGCTCTTTTTTTTTCATTTTAAGAAAGTAACTTTAAAGGTTCCAAGTCCACATTACCTTTGGAAAAAGTTTGAAACAAGGAAGCAAACAACGCCCGCAGGCAGTTATGTAAGTTTGGAGGAAGCCAGAGACCGTTAAAACAGAACATCTGGCTCAATTAAATCTAACTTTGCAGTAACAGGAGAGTGAAGGGAAATCAATATGAAAGCGGAGCTTAACTAGTTTTTCAAAATACAATCAACCTCTTGTACATTATATTTCAGCATACATACTAGTCTGTATTATGACACAGAGTGTTGCTTCAGAAGAAATAGCTAATATTGGGCGCCCTCTGCTGGACACAGGAGAGGAAACGGCTGAATCTGAACAGGCATATCATTATGTCTAAAAAAAACCCATAAATTAGCTTTGTAGTACACTGGAACCATTCAGTCATGATTACCCAATGTGGTTCTAATTAAAGGTATTTAAAACTTAATAAGTTTAATAATATACCATTTAAAACAACAACTGTAATGATGTAGGGGAGAGCAGGGCTAGTTGTCAAACAGTGAAGTGGCTTGCTACAATGTTTATATCTCATTAACTAGAGGGTTTTGAGTCAAAAGTCCAATTGCACAAATGTGTGTTTTCTTCAGTGGTGGCAGAAGCATTTATTATTAATATAAATGTTAAAAACAGTCGTGCTGCTTAATTAGGGTGACCATACGTCCTGTTTAACCAGGACATGTTTGGCCAGGATTTCGAGATCGCCCAAAATGCCCGGGATTCGGCTTTTGCTTTCTACAGTCACCATTCATTATGTTTACATTATTACATTATTTGACACTGACACGTACGTGCCAGCTTTGCAGGTCATGCATTCTGCTTCACACGGATCCCGATCGAGACGAAAGCACAGGAATTTTTGTTAGCAATGCTAAAACGCACATCAACCGATCACTTGTTTAGCCTTCATGTAAACACTACATTCAGATTCACCAATCGGAATTAATTTAGTCCTACTGAATCAAAAGGTGTGCATGTAAACAAAATGAATGGCGACGATAAAGCAAAAGCCGTATCCTGGATATTTTGGGCGATCTCGAAACCCCGGCCGGACATGTCCTGGAATATGGTCACCCTAGCTTAATATTTTTGTCGAAACCATGATACATTTCTTTTTCAGGACTTACTAACCCCAAACTTTCGTAAGTAAAATCAGACTTGTATACATTCAGACAATTTTGTTTGCTACCTTGTTTGTTTCAAAATTAACAGTAATAAGTAACTGTAATTGAAAATGTTGTACTTGATATTTTGCTATATTAGAAACAAAACATGAGAAACTAACCTGAAGGATTAAGGAGTTCAAAAGAAAAAAACAAAACATGATACTTCAAAGGGTGTTGTGAGAATCACAAGACAGGCATGACTTAATCAGCAAAGCTGTAAGCCAACAGAGTGCTATTACCAAACAATGCATCATCTGAGGCTTATTAATCACATCCAGGAAACTAGACAACAGGAGTGTGTGAGCCTGTGATGGCTGGGTGACACCCTGGAAGTGCAAACGATAACGCAAAAGCTATTTCTGGTTCCAGTGACTATTCTGTCAGCCATCTACACTGTTTATACATGGCTGAGTGAGCTCAATGTAACCATATAATGAGAAACACATCCTAAATAGTACATATAAGCTATATGGGCTGCAGGATATAATTACTTTATACTGGAATAATAATGTGTTACACTGCACAATGACAGCTGGTGGTTCACTCATCAGTGACTTACAAACTTTGTGTTCATCAGGATTGGACTGGATTGAATATTATGCCATGAGGGGTGTCACAGCTTGTGTACATACAGGCATAATCTGCTGGAGGTCCTCCAGGGTGAGGGTCGCCATGCCAACGGGGGTGTCGAGGTCACACGGCACAATGGGCGGGGTCAGCAGCTTCTTGTAGACACAGGGGGGGAAGCGGATGTCCAGTGTGATGCTGTTATACACAGCCAAGCCCATAAGCTGACAGATGGAGTTAAGTGCACACAGCTGGAGAGATTCACAGACCTGACACACACCTATAGCCTTCTGTTACACAATGGCTGCGTCCGAAACCAAAGTCACCGCTGTCTGTTAATACGAAGGCACCTTTAACAGTTTGCTTTCCATAATTTTCATGTCTAATGATCTAAATAAAGATCAAGTGAGATTGCAAGCAAATATTTGGTTGCATAGCTTTTTTTAAGAGCAGAAATTAAATAAATGTAAAAAAAAAAAAAAATGGATACAAAAATGCACATCTTTAAATTAGCCTACCAAACTACACAACCATTCAAAAGTTTGGGGTCAGTAATACTTTTTTAAAGAAATTAATACTTTTTTTGCACAAGGATTACATTAAATTGATTAAAAGTGACAGTGAATACATTTATAAGGTTACAAAAGATTTCTATTTCTGTTCTTTCAAACTTTATATTTTATAGAGAATAATGAAAAAAAGATCATGGTTTTGACAAAAATTTAAGCAGCACAATTGTTTTCAACATAGATGATAATAATGAGAAAAGTTTTTCAGCACCAAATCAGCATATTGATTTAATCCATATATTGATATACTGATTTTTGAAGGATCATGTCTCTGAAGACTGAAGTAATCGATGCTGAAAATTCAGCTTTACCATCACAAGAATGAATTACATTTTTAATATTAAAAAAAGTTATCTTAAAACATAATATTTCACAATATTGCTGTTTTTTATCAAATAAATGCAGCCTTGATGAGCATTAGAGACTTTGAGTAAAAGACAATTCTTACCAATCCCAAACTTTTGAACAGTAGTGTATATGCACAGGATTGTGGGATATCAAAGGCCGATTGATTAGGAGTGTTTGATTAGGGTTGTAACTTAAGTCTGCAGGAAAGTGGACCTTGAAGGCCAGAGCTGCTCTATATGCTAAAGTACTAGTGCTTATTTGAATAAGAACGCCCCTCTCCTAAACCCATATGTATTTGGATAGCAATAGCAAGTAGCAAATTATGATTTATGGCTGTAATGGAAACTAAAGCCTACTGGCTTTAAAATAAAAAAGAAGTTTGAGCCCTTTGATATGTCTCACCCCAACTTCCTGTTTCAATATGTCAACACAAGAAAAAAAGAAAAGAAAAAAAATTCATCTTCCTTTAAATTTGACAGCCATAAAATAAAATAAAAATTCATTTTCTAAATGCACATTTTTGATATTATTGTGAACAATTCATGCATGTTTAATATATCATAAATCAATCTCACATGTCAGACTTCTCTTTGGTGACGTATTCCGTGCCTTACACTTTTTTCCTTTAAAATTTTTGATAAAGTAAAATACAGATTCCCAGATAATGCATTTAATTAGCCGAAAAAAGTACAGTTGGACTCTTCATGCACTCAACTGTCACCACTTTCCTTATGTAGCTGAGGGGGAGGGACTATCAGAATGACTATCCGATGTTGGATGACATAATAACCTTATAAAAACTATACACTAGATGGTTCAGTACATAGTGCATAGTATAACTGCATAATGTTTAGTACGTCATTTGGGGCACAACTTATCATTTCTGTGCAACTAGTGGCAGCAAATGGAATTGTAATCTGTCTGAGTGTCCCAACTGAATACCAATTGAAGATGAAGAAAGCTGTTGAAACGCTTTGGTGCCACTAGTGGTGCACAAGTTCTTTCATATTTCCTAATATCACAACATTCCCTAAAGTATCACAGTAAGATGCATGGAAGAACACCCAACAGGTGTATAATACATTTAGAGGAAAAAGTGAAAAGCCCTGTGAGTAAGTGCTTTCAGCTGTAGTTGACAACTCAACCCCATGTGCTCTCCACATGTGTAGTGAGGGCGATGGAAAAAAAGTCCTCAGCTCAGGAGAGAGAGAGAGAGGGGAGAGAGCAGACAGGCGGGACAGTTTCCATGAGGACTGCAGCGATGAGACAACACAAACCGAGCTCTGGCTGTTCCTAACGGGACAAAACAAAAGAATCTTTATTTCATAATTTTTCACTGATGTGACACAGCAGTTCTGTGCTGCAGGAGAGAGAACTCAGGCGCAGGCTAGGTCGTGCGCTGGACCGGCAGCCAGATGTATCAAGAAGCCTGAGCCAGGGGGACAATTAGAGGGGTAAAAGCAGGACATGGCAGGCTTTGGCTGCCACCGTGTCTCTCCTTACACATTCCCAAGAGCACCGTGTGGACCGGGTCTCAACACTGACACGTGCCCGCCCCGCACCACATCATTTACAAAACCATTTCATAACTATAACTATATCTGTGCATCTTTCATTAGTGTCATATTGCATTATAACCGTGTAATTAACATTTAGAAATCACGTGGCATAAAAATAGCATATGCTCCATTTTCACATCATCATAGCACAGATTGGTGGCAGAAAATACATTTCCCACCAGAAAACAGAAGGACGAGAATGAACCTCAGAAGTGTGTGCCAAGTGGGAGCTGACTCTATATTTATGCACTATTTTAAGTTTGTCACACCCACACGTGACCACCTATACTGTATAAACTGCAGGAAAATGAAAGGATACGGCTCCAACCAATCGGAACTCAGAGTAGTTGTCACATTTCCAGCTGCTGAACCAATGACACTGGGACTCCTTCACATATGTGAACATGCCTGAAACATGACACACAGACACAGAATAGAACAATAAACATTAACGAGCAGAATGAGCATGATTGTGTTATTTATTTACACACACTGTCAATATAAAATAGGCAAATTAAGTAACAACTGACTTCAAAATATTAATAGAGTTAAAATAATAAAAATTGCCATACCATTAGAAAAGCACTCCATTTTAGGGTATAAATTCTCAACTATTGGGATTTTTTTTTCAACATATACCTTTCTGAAGTTTGTTAGTGAGGAGACATATTTGTTAAGATAAGAGTAAACATTTGATATTTTTTGCCATTTTGTCTCTCAAGGAACTGAATTTATAGAAATAGCTTAGATGTTTTTATGGGAAAACAAGACTGCTTTTTTGCAGCATATACAAGCTGTAAATCATCCAAGACTGGCACTATTTGTCCTGACCATCTTACCGTAGTCTGGGTGAAAAATCTGTCGAATCAGGAGAAGAAACCACTCTTTTGTGAGTCCACCCATGTCCAACCCTGCTTCCCCAACAAACGTCACTTTCAGTTTTTTCTTCAGGTCTGCTCGCTTTCTCGAAAGCTATTAAAAAAGGGAACACATTTATGGAGGGGCCATTTTTCCAAATTAAGTCTTAGCCAGACTCAAAACTTTCCAGAATATAATGTAAATGCTTTTGGCTGAAAGTCCTTTCAGCCTAGGAAAACAAAATGTAGATTTGTGCTACTTTATCCAGAGTAATGCAGCCCATACAAAAGTCTTTCCTCCTATAGAGCTAAATAGTTTTCAGTGGTTCAAAGGAACTCATGGTAACATCTCCAGGAACAGACGCAATTCTACGTTTACAGATCTGGACCGAGCAGTATTACCTCATCCAGTGAGTCACTGACCAGCTGCAGACGCCTAACTTTAATGTTGAGAAACAGCAGACTCATATCCACCCTTTGCCTGCGAGAGACCTTGTCCACCAGGGTTTGCTGCATTAGACATACAGAGCATTTATCAGTAAACATCCCCCTGAAAGAAACAAGTTTGCAGAACATGGCTTCATCTAGGTTTTATTTCATGCCTCTAGATGTCTTGTTTCTGAGTAACATTTCTTATATGAATGATGCTTGTCCTTTTGCGGTGTATGATGATATTATTCTCTAGCCACATGTCTGTTTATCCTACAGTCTGGACACATATGTTTGGGAGGGAGCCATAGGAATGGCGATTACGCTGCCCCACCCATGCTAGGATTGTTATCAGAAAATCCTCTCAGACTAGAAGACATGTTCTCTTAAACAGAGACTATCTTTTTCATCTTAAGGCTGTAGTGAGAGCTCTTTAGGCATGTGAATTCTCACCCTGGCCATGCTGATCATCTGCTGCTCAGAGTCTCTCTGGATAATGGCCTTCTTCACCACTGTGGACAGGATGAAAGGGAACTGACAGAAGGTGAACCTGAGAAAATATAGATCAGAAATGACTTTGTCTGGGGGAGGAGTTTAAAGGGTAACTTTAAAGTGTACACTAGTGATAGACCAATACATCGGCGAGGTTGATTAATCGAGTGATACTGGCTGACCACTAGTGTATACTGCAAAATAAAAAATAAATATATTTGTACTTTGTTTTTCAGTAAATTTATCTTAGCATCCTTACAACAAGGTCAATTTACTTATGAGACAAAATTGCATGATTTTATTCAAATAAAGACTTTAGATTCACCTAATTTATTTTGGATTCACATAATTTATTTTGAAGTAAGTTTCTTTTAATAATCCCATTAAAAATAGTTATTTCTTTTTTTTAAGCATACACTACCATTCAATATTTGGGGTGGGTAAGTCTCTTATGCTTACTAAGGCTGTATTTATTTGTAAAATAAAGTAAAAACAGTAATATTGTAAAATATTATTACAATTTAAAATAACTTAAAATGTCTATTTGAATATATTTTCAAACGTAATTGTCATGGAATACAGACTCATGGAGAACGGTGAGTACAATGATGAAACAGCTTATTAACCGACAGGGTGAAATGAGATGGCAAATGTAGCAAATCACAACAACCAGAGAAAATGAGGAATGAAACAGACCAAACTGGTGAGTTGCACCACACCAGAGCCATTATGGTCGGTGCTGCACTCTCTGGGCTTAGCTCTGGAATTTCATTCACTGGAATGGACTGGAGAATTTCACTCACTGGAACAGACTTGAGAATTTCTCTCATTGGAACAGACTGGGGAACTCCTCTCACTGGAACGGACTCGGGAATGGACTGGGGAACTTCTCTCACTAGAATAGACTCGGAAACCTCTCTCTCGGGAATGGACTGGGGAACTACTCTCACTGGAACTGACTTGGAAACTTCTCTCTCGGGAACGGACTGGGGAACTCCTCTCACTGGAACGGACTCGGAAAATTCCCTTTCGGGAACGGACTGGGGAACTCCTCTCACACTAGAACGGACTCGAGAATGGACTCAGGAACTTCTCTCTTGGGAACGGACTGGGGAACTCCTCTCACTGAAACGGACTCGGGAACTTCTCCCTTGGGAATGGACTGGGGAACTCCTCTCACTGGAATGGACTGGGGAAATCCTCTCACTGGAATGGTCTCGGGAATGGACTGGAGAACTTCTCTCTCGGGAATGGACTGGGGAACTTCTCTTTCGGGAACGGACTGGGGAAGTCCTCTCACTGGAACGGACTCGGGAACTGACTCGGGAACAGACTCAGGAACGGACTCGGGAACTTCTCTCTCTGGAACGGACTCAGGAACGGACTGGGAAACTCCTCTCACTGGAACAGTCTCCGGAACGGACTGGGGAACTCCTCTCACTGGAACGGACTGGGGAACGGACTCGGGAACTTCTCTCTCGGGAACATTACTCACTGGAGCAGACTCGGGAACATCACTCACTGGAGCAGACTCGGGAAGATCACTCACTGGAAGCATTGTGACCATTGGAATTGGCAATGCTATGATCCTTGGAGCGGGTTCTTGGTCTCGGGAAAACTCTCGTACAGAAACAAGGACCGAAGGGGAGTTTAGAGTAGACTCACAAGTAGGTACGGACTCTGAAGCAGACTTGGTAGTTAAATCAGGTTCTGATGCAAGCTTAGGGGTTAGAGTGAGCTCCAATGCAGACTCAGGAGCCAGGACAGGCTTGATACTGAACTCTGGGGTTGGAACAGGCTTGTAACGGAATTCCGGCTGGAGTGGGTTGGTGGGTTTTATAAGTAGTGATGTGACATTTGAACCGAGGTGTCGGAGCTCGTGTCAAGCATAAATGGGCGTGCCAGATGAAGCTGCAATTCGAGGCTTGTGTTGTTAACGTAGAAATCACGTGACCAATTACAAACGAAGCCTTACTTTCTGTCCAATCACGTGCGCGATTCATTTTGCGTGTCGGAATGTTCGAACCCCCAGATCTTACTTTACGAGTAAGTTTTCATTCAGACTTATTCAATTACATTTTTAAATACCAAGTCATACAATTAATATGAAGAATGCAAATTATTTCAGGAAAATAAAATATTTGCCATATGCAATTCACATATGTGTGTACATTATTCTTCTATTACATCATATTGATATTCATACTGGCATTAAATGCCAGAGCTTAATGGCTAAATTAATTTATCACAGAGAGAAATTTAACACACACACACACACGAACTGTTAGGCTTTTATTTGTGTATGTAACATGAAACTATCTAGGAAATGCGTGGTGACTGCTTCGTCCGACGAAGATTCTTTCACAGGGTTTTGGCTGCTTTATTTTTTGCTAAACACCAGATGGCGCTGTTTTCGACACTCTCGAAGCTTTGAATCTATTCCCGGAACAATCAGGGGAAAACCTCAGTGCTTCATGAGGCTTCATTTGCCCATCCCTACAGGTAAGTAGATGCAAGCAAGTAGCGTTTAGCAATAAAAACAGTCCAGGTTAGCAAGGACAAGACCAGACAACCACTGTGTGTGTGGTGCTGGCTTTTATGGAGAGTTGTTGAGCATGATTACAGACAGGTGTGGTGATTAGGAAGGGTTTGCAGGTGATGACCAGCGAGGACTATGGGAAATGTAGTGTGTAAAGGAAACAGGCATGGTGACTGGTGATCCTGACAGTAATCTACTCCTGTTGAAAAAGCTAAATTTTCAGCAGCCATTACTCTTCAGTGTCACATCATCCTTCAAAAGCCAATTTAAAATGCTAATTTGGTGCTGAAGAAACATTTCGTCTCATTTTTATTATCAATGCTGGAAACAGTACTAATATTTCTATAGAAACCATGATAAAAAAAATTCAGGATGAAAGATTGATTTATATCAAATTTATTTTAAAAAAATTACATTATAAATGTCTTTACGGTCTTTTTTAATAAATGTAATGCATTCATACTGAATAAAATTGATTTCTTTAAAAACCTAACCTAATTGTAGTTTATTGTAGTTTCACACATGAATCTTACTTTTGCATCATTGTTTGGTAAAACATCCTTTAAAAAAAAGGCAAAATTGCATAAACAATAAGGTTTCAATAAATATTTTATTTAGAAAATATATTTTTGCTGTCACACCTGTTTGAATTTCCGTGAGCCTGCCACGTGTGATAATCCTCCATAAAGTCTATATGGTCCAGGGTTAGGTTGTAGAAATCAGTGAAAGGGACGATAGGGAGACAGGAAATGCTGTTTGCCGCATCTGTTAAAACAAGATCAATGTTAGAATTTTTTTTATTGTTCGGAATTATTACAGGTAAATTATTACGGGAAAGCATCTTGACTTTCGCCAAGCCCTCTCTAGTGGCTAGCACAATGGTACTCACTAAGAAGGGAGAGGACTTTAGTGGCTGAGGGAATCCACCAAGAGCATTTGGCCATGGATGGCAGGTCTTCTGGCTTGGCAGGAAATAGGCGGGTGGTGATGAAGAGCTGCAAGCGCTCCACCAGCTGTTTGAAACGCTTCTGAGGCAGCCTATAAGATGAAACATCGTAAACAGAGAGATATAATCCATACACACTTCTTGTTTTACTGTCAGTTTGTGTAATGCCTTGACACCAGCTGCCTTGACTGTTATATAGTGCACAATTCAACTTTATTTGTTGACTTGATATATTTCACAATTAAATTCACAACTACTTAAGATAAAAAAGGCAAATAGCTTAAATGAAATGAAGTCAAGCATTAATTTCTTTTAAAAAAATCATACTGACCACAAACTTTTGAATGGCAGTGTATTATAATGACGTTTCACACATAAATTGTACAAACTGCACAAATTGTATTTAAAAGAAATAAATTATTTAAAACAAAAAGATATAGACTTTTCCATTGTTAATTGCTCTCTTGTATAGACTGGCTGCGTCGGACTCACTTTTTAAACCAGTGCATCAGGAAATGGTGGTCCGCTTCAGCAAGGGCTGCTATTTGCCTCAGTAAGTGTGCATAGATGACATATGTGGCAGGGCTGGTGTACTGAGGGTTCTGCGACACAGAGAAGCATTTCAGCAAACTTCAAAAAGGAAATATAACTTTTCGTTTAGGAGCAGAGAAAGAAGTCTGGCTTTTAATAAGAAGTGGCATTGCAGCGGAAACCAGCTCTTTTCCTCTCCAGCATGATCTCATCCCTTACTTCGGCACAGTGAACGCAATATACAGAGGCTGCCTGACATTGGTGGCAGACAGATCAGCCCAATAATTGCCTCGGCTTTTCAATTTCACTGTGTCCTCCATGGAAATGTAGGTCAGGGAGCCCATCAACAGTCTGGAGATGAATAATGCTATATGCGAAGGACGACATCTGTACATGCTTCTGTTTATGAAAACGTCTAAACTCCCACCACAACTGATCCCCATCAAATGGAGAGAAAAAAGCTGAACCCCAGAACAAACCGAATCCTTGCTAACCAAGCCATCGTCTCTCTCTCTGCCCACGGTTTCCCAGGCTCAAATCCAGTTGCTGTGTCCTTATTTGGACAGTCCCAGGCCAGCCTGCGCTGGTCATGTGTGAAGTAAACACTTAGCTCACGATCTGTCTGCACTAGAGCAGAGCTATGTCTAGAGTCAATGGGCCATGTGGTGAGAGAGGAGATCAAGAGTTTCCTGCAACTCCGGTTCGCCTCTTACTCAGCCTGGGGTGTTTAACATGGCTGACAACACAAAGGGCAACTCAAAGACAGATTAGAGCAATTTTGCTGTATAAGTGCACATCTATAGGATCGCACACAGATAACTGCTTTGGTTCACAAATGGAAATTACAGGTATTACAGAAAGGTATCACATGTCTGTGGGTTCTGTGTAATGAAGGCAATTTTGAATTAATGAATAATTGAATAATTGAATTCACTAGTAAGAGGAGTAAAGAAACCAGCAGTGTATGGGTATCTAAAAGACTAAAAAGTAACTAAAAGACACTAACATAACAAAATTTTCGCTAGCGTGACATCAAAACTCAACACTATATTTGTTAATCACATTTTATTGCGCAAGAAGCTTTTTAAGCAAGTTGAGGCAGTATTCAGATACACTCTCCTCAACTATCTTTTCTCTCTCTCGTATTTTAGTTAGTGTTAGGAGAATGATTCATTATGATAAATCAGTTTGTTTATTCGGTTCACGTAATTAACCAAATAAATACATAAATCGACTACATTTTGCAGATTAAATAAACGAATCACTTAAAAGTGCAATCCCCACATCTTTTTTGTTGCACATTATTTAATTACATGTAGTGTTGTCAAAAGTACCGACTTCGGTACCAAGTCAGTACATTTGACAACACTAGTTACATGCTGATATCAATGTTTTAAAATTTATATAAATTCTGGTGCTGAAATATAATTAGTTGTATTTTTCTGCCAGTGTAATATGACAAAAAATATTAGAGAATAAATACTGCTCTTATCATAACAAGAAACAATATTATCTTATTGTTATACATTTAGAATTGTGTCCTAATAAATAGCTTCAATGTAGTTAGCTCAAAGTAGTTAGCTACTTTATGTTAGTAGCTACTGTAGTTTTGAAGTTTTTTTTTACAGTACTGTATCTTGACTCTATTCTAACTTAAATTGTGATAACTTTAAAGTAGTTTCAAAGTACCTTCACTAAAACTGAAGATCAACTCATCGAGCCAGGATGTTATAGTAAAAGAAAGCATTGCTTTCTTGAGAGATGAACAGAACAAAAAATATCATGAATTTCTTTATGAACAAAAAGAAAACCCAAATGTGTAAAAACAATGGCATTACCTGCACAAGAACAAAATACGCTCTAAGGTCATCCTTTGTGCGGGGCCTAAAAATACAGAAAGAAAGCTGACAGTGATTCTTTTTTAATCGCAATTTTCTGCAAAGACTTCATGTCCTCTTTTAGTGCTCCAGTGAGAGAACACAATGCACTACTCACCCCTTCCATTCTCTTAATAAGCTATTAATAATTCCCTTCAGGACTGATTTCTGTGTGTCCGCGGGCTGAAAATTAGCCAGATTAAACCAATTTAGTTAACATCAAATTTAAAACAACAGAAAGAGCCTTGTGCACTGGCTTACTGTGTAATTCAATTATAAGAGAAGTTCAGTCAGTTTGTGTTTTGGAAAGTTTCTTTACGTACCGTGTGGAGCAAGGCATCATAAACAATATTGACAAATTTGATGTTTATTCCTGAGTCTTCAATAGTGTTGAAGGGAGCATTTGCTTCTTTCTAAGGAGAACATTACAACATAAAAACATTAAGCACACTTTTTATCCACTTACATTTTATATATACTTCCCATATAAAATGGTTGGTAAAACATTCACCTCATATAAAAATAACATTTTCTGATGAAACCATATGCAGATGTTCTTTTTTACTCCCTCAATGAGCTCATTGATTCATTTGGAGATCAAAATGTTTTCCTTCTTTCCTGACTTTCACGGTTATGTTTTCCACAGATTTCCAAGAGTTCTTATTAAAAACATTGGCAATACTTAAAAGGATGTTCATTCATAAAATGACCATTATTCAAAAGTCTAAATAAAAACACATTTAGATAGGTCAGTTATATCCTATTAGTAATTGTGCAACGGGTGAAATATTTTTAAAAAAAAGTTTTATATATTAAATGATTGTTGTTAAATTTTACACATACTAAATTAACAGATGATTTACAGTGGGCTGTGATTAATTTGGGCCCTTTGGCAAATTAAACTTATGCTCAATAGATATTTCAAGCAATATGAAAACAATCAACAGCAACCTAGTTAAAAAGGTCTTTAACTACTATGTACTAACATTTAAATTAATAATTTGACACAATGCACTTATTGTATAAATATATGTTTTTAAATTGTACTTGTTTAAAAAATACCATGTAATTACAACTAACAGCTGTAATTAATTTCTGTAATTACTTCTATAATTACTGTGACACTTTCCTTACATCTTAGCCTAGCCTTAAACCTAACCATACCATGAAACCTGTCCATAACCTTACCCGTATCCCACAGTATAGCAGCAAATGTGTTTTGCAATGCAACATAAACACAATAATTACATTGTACAGTTATTTTTATGCAAGTACATTGTAGTTAAAGACACCTAGTATGTGACCAAAAAAACAACAACACTTGAAACCAGAACAACACACTTGGGAGCTTCAACACACCTTAAAGGCACCATTGAGTTCCAAAAAGGAGTCAAATGTGGTCAAGTAGAAATCATGGACTTGCTTCCAATCCCCTGAGATAGTTGCCCTTTCAACATCGTCCCTACAGCCAGACAAAGACATGGTTAAACATACTTCACTGTATCAGTATATAACTGATCTGTGAATCTACGGGTTACTGAGGGAAGGAGAAGTACGTACTGAAACTCTTTGACGGTTTTGGTTCGAATGGGAATAATGGGTTCTGAAACAAAACGAGCTTTCACCTCTGGAGGGAGAACATCAATAGAGATACGATGCTTATGTCTCACATCTGGAAATATTGGGGGAAGCTCTCTCACTGAAAACAAACACACACAAAATGAATTACATGGCAGCTCACAATATCAGCAAGGTGGTCCGTTCATCATGGGGATTTTTGCAATCACTCTCTAGCTAACAATTATTTGTCATTATCTTATCAGAAACAACTATCAAAACAATGACTCTCAGCATCCCAATAACTACCCGGTGACATGCAATTACCATCAGCACAAATTGTTATTCTATTTAAAGGCACCCTAGTCCTTTCATTCTCAACATATGCACTGAATAAGGCTGATCGATGAGTTAAAATTCACAAATCTATTTGTACTTGTGGACTAGAGTAGGAACAACTGATGTTTTCATGGGTTTGGCCAGTGAATTTACAAGGTAAAGTGAGATATTTAACGAGCTTTAGCACTGCGTCAAGCCTCCAGCCCATGAAGTGTCTTCATAGCGAGTTCCCAGCTCATCTGTGCTAAAGACATGTTAGACGTGAACACACTTGTGCCTTGTCAGAGACTTGAAGATGAATGCATCACATAGACAACATCTTTGATCTCCAAGACAAAGAAAGGAAAACATCTGCTTAAAACAGTGAAGTGGTTATTAATTCAGAGCAGCCGAATCAACAGCTTTGAAATGCAATGAGTTTTTTGCCATGTTGTAAAAGGGAACTACCTTTAAATCACTCATGCATATCATTTTTAAGCCATAGTAACCTTTGCTTGTGTTACCAGCTTGTAGACCTGAAGCACAGACTGTGGATGTATTTGATAATTAAGATATCTAACAAGAATTAACCAAAAGTGGCATCACTGGAAGGAGTCTGACCTTGTTTAACTGCAGGTAGCAGGAACGGAGAAGAAAAACTATGGCTGCCTGACTCTCTTTTGTGATTCAGGGTGGAGATGAAACTTCCGTAAGATGGGAAAGGGAGCTTCGGTCCACGATCCAAGCTCTGCTGATGAAACAATCCACGTTATATTCCGATATTTCTAGAAAATAAACGGTGCTGCAGTACACCTGTATATGTGCACATTTGGCACTGAAAAACAGATACTACAATAAACTATATGTATACTACACAAAACTGACAGATTAACATAAAAAGAAAAAGAAATAGTACTAGTAATATGCCCCTCCCTCTTATTCAAATATTTGAATAAAAAAAGTATCAGTTTAAAAAAATACAAAATACATATTAAAACAGATTTAAACAGTAGTGGAGGTAAACAAAAACTTGTTAATTGAGATTGTGTCACTCATTGCGTAACCAGAAGCATCAGTGTTGTTTTGCAGAAACGAAACATTAATGTCTGATGTATTCTGTGTGCTTTCAACACTAAGATACACACTCACTAAGATAAAATACACTGCACATGCAGTATGTTTAGCTAAATATTCCATCAATATTTAGTTTTGCTGACTTTTTACACTGCAAAAAGTGTGTTGACTCAGCTGTAGGCTAATTTCACGTAGGATCCAGTCTAAATAATTAGTCCAATTCAAAAGCAGTGATGCATTAAAAAAGGAAAAAACTTATAAGATAAAGATAAGATTAAAAAAAAAATGCTGCATTCATGATAACGTATATATATTTATATTGTATATCTGTAAATTACAACCAGTCTGCAATAGCCTATTTGAAATGCAGAAAAATACTTACATGGTTTAGTATAGGAGGAAGTCTGTCTCTATCCCTTTCTTCAAGTGGACAGTTATTTTCGCTCATGTTTAGATGCATGTCCTCTGAAGAAAAGCCTTTCGAGCAAAGTTACATGGCTTATTTTTCTGGAAAAAAGTACTTTTCCCGTCTTTGTAATCTCAGTGCTCACTTTCCTTTCACTTTGAGAAATACAGTAGTGAGTCCAGTAGGCTACTGTCTGTTCTTTTTGCTAAGCAGGTGAGTTTTTGAGACCACGATGACCAAAAGGGCTAATCTTTGCTTGTCAAATAGAACAAATGAATTGGATAATAAGAAAAGTAAAAAGAAAAGCAACAAAAATCTTCGCGACGCTGCGTTTAGTGAGTGAAGTAACTTGTTGAAGAAGTGCCGTGGCGTCTGTGTGCAGTCCAGCTGTACGCTGGCGCCATGTTGTTGAGGATGATGATGATGATGATGAGGTTTGTAGTTACGGACTTGGATACGGCCTCTGCCTCGACGTAACACTGGGGACGTGCTGCTGAGTCAGATTTATTGCACACCTCTAATTAAAATATTTTCTAGAAGTAAACATACACCCAGCGAAAATCTATATTTGTATGTAACACCACAATCACAATTTGGTGGTCGAAGAATAAAAATTAGGGAACTAAGGATTATGTATAGCCCACAGAAAAGTGAACACATAGCCTACTGTCCACTATAGTGGATATGTTTATACATTTTTTGTTAATATATCTGAGACCATGCATATTACTGTGCTACTGAATGTTACATTTTAAGATTTTTTCTCATAGGCTACCATATTTTTGAGGGTGTGGCCAAATGTGCTAAATATGACCTAAAGATGAAACGTGATTAATATAATATAATATAACATAACATAACATAACATAACATAATATAATATAATATAATATAATATAATAAATAAGCTAACGAATAATGTAGCCTATTGTAATTATGCTATTACTGTATCAGCATAAGTCATGTATTATTTAGAACATTTCACCACACCACCAAAAATATGGTATGAGAGAAACATATTGATAGAGGTACATTTTCTGAGTCTGTGTGAATTGAGGGAAAGAGCTTCAAGTCTCAAGTGGGTAATCTGAGCATTGTAAGGTTCTTGTGCATCAGCTTTCTCTTATTGTGACCTTGACGAGAGGTGTCATAATGAACAAACCACATATTTTGCTTCAGTACTGCTTTGTTTTTCAATCTTTTATAACCAGTGAATAGGAGTGTTACATAGACATAGATTCAAGTTATAATCTAAGTAATATAGATTAAAGTTATAATCTAAGTAATTTTTACATATGCTTTATATAGGCTGTATTTAATTTGACAATCTATAATTCAAAGTAATGATGGATAAAACAGCTAGTCGTATTGACCATCAATAATTAGCTCTGCATCTAAGCTCATAACAACATTGCATTGCTGACACACTCGGCCAGTAGATGGAGGAAGAGAGCTGTCTTTGTAAAACGTGAAGCATATGTTTACATCAATTGCAATGAAATGGATCTTAGTATAATTCTAACGCAGCATAACGCTGACAGGTTAAGGGATTTAATTTGTTTCAATGAATCTCAACAGGATATTATGATTCAGTTAAAGACAGAAAAAAAAAAACATTGTTGGAGAACCACAGAGAACACAAATAGCCTATAAAACTAAATAGAACTAAAATAAAACATCTCAGAATTGCATTTAAACATGGCAACATTTATTTCCTCAATGGAACAGTTAAAATGATGTATTTTGAAGTACAAACAAGTTCCTTCTTTTACTCAGACCACACAAGAGCATACGTATTCCTTTTGAAATAATCTCTGGCTTTCAACTTACACTAAACCGTCACTAGATTTCTAAATGTGATATATGTCCAGCACTTGTGACTGTGTCTCCCGCCAGTCAGACGAACATTCATGTACAGTAACATGAGTATTTGATTTTGAGTACACGACTTGGATTCTGCAGTTGGTATTGACAAATATGGCTCAGCTCTTAGAACTGGACACTGTGTCGTACAACTGATCCTGACAGCATGACATTAAGCCATAGACTAACACCATGCTTTACTGTTTGATTTGTTTATGTCTTAAGATTACCATGTTTGAAAAGGCTCTTCTTTATTGATGAAACAGACATTGAAACCAGATCATAATGTCTTAATTAACAAGACAGTTTGTACAAGCTTTCCATTAATACATCCAGCATATGGACTGAGGATAGACATGTTGGGTGATTGCCTTTCCTTCAGTGTCCTATTTTAATGTGGTTAATCACTTAGGACACAATTGACTTGGACACCAAAAAGCACATTCAGCCCTTTAGTATTCTTAAGAAACTCAGATGTTAATTCAAAAACATTTGGAAACATGCATGTTTGCATGCATGTCATTCCCTTGACACTGTTTTTGAGGGCCAGGCTGTTTGCCATCAGAGATGTATGCATACACACACACACACACACACACACACACACACACACACACACACACACACACACACACATATTAGTGAACCTATTATTATGAGGACATTCAATAGGCGTAATGGTTTTATACTGTACAAACTGTATTAAATTGAATTGAATGCCTTTATTGTCATTACACTTAGCTGTACAACGAAATTCTACCATACTTAGTTCATTGAATATTATGAGTTTAGTAATTTTATGGCACTTGGATAAAAACAGTTCATAAGTCTAGAGGTGCAGGCCAAAAATGGACCTGTAGCGCTTCCCAGAAGACAGCAGTGTGAACAGACTGTTTCCTGGGTGAGAACAGTCCTGGATTATGCGTGCTGCACGGCAC
This sequence comes from Abramis brama, assembly GCF_963993115.1. Lineage (NCBI taxonomy): Eukaryota > Metazoa > Chordata > Actinopteri > Cypriniformes > Leuciscidae > Abramis > Abramis brama. The sequence goes on along the minus strand of NC_139976.1, from coordinate 19,751,556 downwards.
AGACATCTGGCTCTTCAGTGAGGGAAGCTGTGTCCTTATAATGATCTGTGCTGAATTTCTGACTCTCTCCAGAGCCTTTTTATATATCCCCTACACTAACCCTATTCCCTGTACCTACCCATCACAAAAAAAACTGTGAAAAAAACTGTGTTTTTACTGAAACATTATTTAGTGTGTTTTTAAGCCATTTTAATTATGAGGACTCGGGAAATGACCTCATAAACCATTGTTACTGTGACTTTAATTGTCTAACACCAGTAAACTCTAAGGCCCAGTTTCACAGACAGGGTTTAGACTAAGCCAGGAACAGGCCTTAGTTCAATTAGGGCAGGGGTGCCCAATCCTGCTCCTGCCGAAGTACTGTCCTGCACAGTTCATCTCCAACCCTAATCAAACACACCTGAAGCAACCAATTAAGGTCTTTAGGATCACTTAAAAATAAATTAAAGGCAGGTGTGTTTGATTAGGGTTGGAGATGAACTGTGCAGGACAGTACATCGGCAGGAGCAGGATTGGGCACACCTGAATTAGGGCATTAAACCCTTTCCAATAATGATCTATAAAGCTTAAAGATTAAAAAGGGATGTTCTTTTAATATTTAAAAATAAATCATTTATTTTGGTGGTAAGTACCCTTTCTGCACAATACAAAGGTTGGTCCATTTTTCTGATTAATATATCTGAATTACACAAACTCTTGTATATGTTATTAGAATTGTACAACAATCAATACCAAAAAAGGACAAAAGTACATTTTGAAATGTTCATTCACCATCTGAGATTCTTTCAACTTTTGAGGCAGTATGAAACATTAGTTCTCATTATATGGAATATTTTAATTTCTAATGACCTTATTATAGTTTGTAGACAGTATATGACTCACTGCTGTGACGTAACATAGGCTACATAACTGTTTAGAAGGTGATGATTTACTTGTCCCAGACAGCATCAGTTTCATATATGCCATCTTCAAACACATCTTCTATTACACCACCTCCCATATATGCATTTCAGTAATCAATGTGTCTGTGAGGAAAAGAACATCGAGGTCATATCAGTTTCATTAACCCAAGAACTCACTGTTCTGAGACGCTCATACCCTTTCCTTTAGGATCCATTGTTTAAGTGAACAAATATGTGGATGGAAACAACAAGAGGACTTCAGCTGTGTGTTCTTGACATACTGACACCATGCGTGATGCATCACAGCTGTTTTACATGGTCCCTGTGAACACATCATTAATAGGACACAATGAGCATGTCATGAGGGTCCCGAGAGTGACCGATAGCCTCACTCATTGACTGCATCACATGAGGAATCTCACACCATGGATGACTGTGCTGAACTTTCATCTGTATCCTGCTGGCTGGATGCCATTCCAGAGTCATGCTGGACCCTGGTGGAGCGAGCCAAACCCAGCAGGAGGCTTCTGTCAAGGACACATCCTGACAGCTATCAGTGGCCTGCCTGAAGGTTGCAATGTTATGGCTGAGGGAGAAAAACAAGAAATCACTTTTTGACAAAATCACAATTGACATCTTGGATGATTTAGCATGGCAGGACATAGTTCTGCGTTTGATATTTCTCTTGTTCACTCATATAAACTAAGCTATGATACCGTCTTTAACATATTCTTAGCTGTACTGCATAATTTTTTTGACTTGTTAGTCATTGTTGCAGCACAAAGGCACATTTCACACACTTGGTTTTGGGTGTGATTGTGTGCGTGTGTGAGAGACGTGTATGGTGTCTTGGCTCGTTCTCAGCCCTCACAGTGCAAGCAGCTGAAAGTGCTGCAGAATGGAGGTCTTTGTCCAAAAACCAGTGCCTTCATTTATGTCCTTCTCTTCCTCTCCATTCATCCTTGCTCAAGTGCAAATACAACATATTAAATCATATAGAATTATATCTGATTAAATATTAACATGGGGTACATTCAAGCCAATTCAAACATCTACATTACTTTTCAGTAGTGAAATATCCTACTCTTTTAAGAGAAGAAATGGCTAGAATGGCTAGTTTTTAATGTCAGACACTTTTCTGAAACCGTATCAAGGACCGTGTCAAGTCAAGTCACCTTTATTTATATTGCGCTTTTTACAATTTTTTTGCAGCTTTAAAGAGATAACAGGAAAATAATGCAACAAAGTTTGTTTTAAGAAGAAAATGAGTCACAGTCCAGCTTAAGTAAGTTCAGTGATGGTTCATTTTTGTTGTAAAAAAGTTACTAATTTAGTTCATTTATATAGTCGCTCTGGAGAAAACCGTGATGTCATCGTCCAGCTCAGTTCAGTTCTCATACAATGGTGTCAATGCAGGCAGATCAATGATATTATTATCATATTAAATGTCCCCAACTAAGCAAGCCAAAAGCCAAAGGCAAAAAAGGCAGCAAAGACGAAAAAGGCAACAAAAAACTACATCATGTGTTGTGGTCGTGTCTACGCGCAGGTCCACCATCTGATCTGGATACGGCCCGGATCCGGCTGACTACATCATGCGTTGTGGTCATGTCTAGGCGCAGGTCCACCATCTGATCTGGATACGGCCCGGATCCGGCTGATTACAGCAAACCTCGGAATAAACAGAAAGACTGACATTAACGTAGATGCCATTCTTCTTATGATGTAACGAGTACACCAGATGTTATAGGAAGTGTTCCCGGTTCTGGCTGACCTAATTTATGCAATAATTTGACCGATTTGAATAAAAGGAATGTATAATGTTCTTTGTATATGCCAGGTTAAAGAGATGTGTTTTTAGTCTAGATTTAAACTGACAGAGTGTGTCTGCTTCCTAGACAATGTTAGGAAGACTGTTCCAGATTATTGGTGCTAAATAGGAAAAGGATCTACCGCCAGCAGTCGATTTTGATATTCTAGGTATTATGAACTGGCCAGAATTTTGAGATCACAATAGATGTGAAGGACTATAATGTGTTAAGAGCTTGCTCAAGTACTGGGGAGCTAAACCATTTATTGCATGCAAGTAATCAGCATAATTTAAAAATGTATACGATGTTTAATAGTGAGCCAATGCAGTGTTGACAGAACCGGGCTAATATGTGACCCTGGACCACAAAACCAGTCTTATGGGTAATTTTTTTAAAATTGAGATTTATACATAATCTGAAAACTGAATACATAATCTTTCCATTGATGTATGGTTTGTTAGGATAGGACAATATTTGGCCGAGATACAACTATTGAAAATCTGGAATCTGAGGGTAAAGAAAAATCGAAAAATTGTGAAAATCGCCTTTAAAGTTGTCCATTTCTATTGGCGATAGTGCTGCATCCATTCACAAAAATAAATGTTTTATATATGTAAGGTGGGAAATTTACTAAATATCTTCATGGATCATGATCTTAACTTAATATCCTAATGATTTTTGGCATAAAAGAAAAATCTATAATTTTGACCCATGCAATGTTTTGTTGGCTATTGCCACAAATATACCTGTGCAACTTAAGACGGTTTTGTTGTCCAGGGTCACATATGGTCATACTTCCTGGTTCTAGTAAGAACTCTAACTGCTGTGTTTTGGATCAGCAGTAGTTTGCTTATTATGCGTGCAGACAGCTCAGTCTGTTGTGATTGGTCTACCATGTAAAGCGCACGTGTCGAAAACAAAAACGCCCATTGCCATAACTGAATGTCAGCTCAGGGATTGTACACCCTATCAATAACAGAATTTGTACACCCCATCAGTAACAGTGCATACATTAGCCAAGCTCTAGCGTGAATGACTGATGTAACATAAACAGTGGACAAATCCGTTTCCATGCTTAATCTTTACTCAAAGTAGTAAGAACGACAGACAATCTGCATTAATAGACAGTTTTAAGTAATAGTGGCCCACAACTGATTAGCAGAATTATTTCAGTAAGACAATAATAGACATTAACGTGAGTTAGCCAGTTAGCAGGAGACCTACACAATATAAAACTAAGTATTTTGAACACCGGTAGAAAATATATACATCAATAATTAGTCATACTTACAGGTTGTGATTCTGAGGAGAAAGTTTGTTCTAAACTGGGTACTGACCCGTCTTTCAAGAGCAAGCGTTTTGCGAATCCTGCATTGAACTCTGAGATTTGAGAAGCAGTTGTCAGTAAAATGAAGGGAGCACAGCTAAAGTTTATGATTATACTGCTGTAGTATCGTGGTAAAGATTAGTTTTAACCACTGACTCTTCACATGTTTGTCCTTGGTGTAAAAAAAAACTGTCTTTAGCTTCACATTGTAGAGCAGTCTTCCTGACATGATGCTATCCAATATCCACCATCCGCCTTGATGATTTTAGCAAGTCTGTTTAAAAATGGTTGAACAACATATGGGTCATTCCTGGTATGCGGTGACATTTTGGCTTCATAAGTGTTGGGAAAAAAAGTACATGATTTTCATGTTTTTAGCATTCTACCAAAATAGTGACATGTTTACCTATAAGGAATACATATTGGTCAAGCTCAGGGACTCAAAAAATAATAATTATGGGTAGATTGTTCAAACACTTTCCATGAAAATATTCCACCCTGTTAGGGACATATACATAGTTATCACAACATGTTAATAATGTAAATGTTAAACAATAATGAACTTTTCTTGGGTAGTATATGTCCCTTATGCCATCTTAGAATTTTTTTTCTTCTTGAAACAAGCAAAACAATTTTTGATGAATAGTATATGTCTTGATTATTAAAAACAGGTACTTTTTGTGCCCATTTTTGCAAATAATATGGTAAATAAAAATAAAAAAAGTGGCTCAAAAACATATATATGCTGTTCGTGCCCCTCACCTCACAAAATAAGACAAAAAAGTATACCAAACATTTAACGTTGCTGTCAAATTATTATTTAAAATGACTGGTCTAACAGGGTGGAAAGGAGCATAACAGGGTGGAACGGAATATAACAGGGTGGAACACCAGCGTTAAAAGGTTCAGTGGATGAGCTTTTTGTCATTGTCCTGCATGGTTTGCCATCAGTAATGTGTGTAATTGCACCTATATAATACTGTTTCAAAACAATAAAATAAAAAAAAATAAAAATTTCCTTTGGGGGAGGGACACAAAAAATAGCTATGTGGTTCCTTATCACAATCAATCATGGTGGCTAAACAATTCTCTCTTCAGATGGCTAGAGAAATATTTACAAATTAGAGAAGACAGACATAATAAATAAAAATTTTATTTATTTATATTTGATTAAAAATAAAGATACTATAATTAATTTGAATTAACTAGATTAACAAACATATACAAAATCCCATTAGAATTTCCACCCTGTTAGTTTCACATTCCACCCTGTTAGGTTTATAGACCTAACAGGGTGGAATCTAACAGGGTGGAAAATTCTGAGCTAAGTTAGTCATAGCTCTTTGAGTGTTCAACATTTAGTTAGCTAACCTTCTACAGATGAACAGAACTTTTATAACTATGTCAGATTTGTTTTTACATTTTTTTGATAGGACAAACATTCTCACTAACAGCCTAACAGGGTGGAACTTTAAGGGTGGGACAAGCAGGATAACATTTCAAAAACAACAAAAAAAGTTAGGAGTGAGAGTTGAAGCTTATCTCAGTTTGTACAGTTGAATTCAAGCGGGAAAAAGAAATGATGTCACTTCTTGAAAATGGCTTTAATGAAATTGCAGTCGGATTTGGAAGGCAGAAAAGTGCATTCTAACAGGGTGGAAGATGACTTCAGGGACGCAGTAATTGAAGAAATTTTTAAGAAAAAGACCTATATTTTCACATGAGTTATATGTATGATTAGAGGCAGTTTAGCCTAGTTAATAACATAATTTAAAAATATTTTGAGTTTTTTGTCATTTCATGGTTTATATTTCTTGCAGAAGTTGATTACTGTGCACTGGGACATGATAAAATTGAATGCATACATCAATTAAAATTGTGTAAAATACAAAATAGTATTTTTAATGTCTATTAAAAGGGGGGGGGGGAATCTGCGTGCATACGGTGACGCAAAAGTGTGTGAAATTCAATGTAGTATGCACTCCAGGCGGCTAGGTGGCAATTAATGTGAAGCACTGATCGGTGCCTTCACTGTCTAGCAGACTTTTGCGTTTTTACCGTTTAGACGGAAACGCGACGGTTGAGCGTTTTTAAGATTTCCACTCTGGAGGTGGTTTCACTTTTTTGCGTTTTTAAGCCCCAAAAACGCCGTCGCCGTCTAAACGAAAGGCACATCTGATAAAATATTTTTACGTTTTCACCCGCGAGCGTTCTCGTGTAAACAGGGCCTTACATCATGATTGACTTCTCTAGCAGTTTCAAACAATGGTGCATCTAACGTTACCTTATTTCTCTGTTTTGCGTGCTTATTTGCATTTGATTTGTGCTGTACTGACTGTAATTACATTAAAATGTCATTAAAGTGTTTGAATAAAGCATCTATTTTCTACATTCTTAAAAATGCATCTTTCTTTAATAAAGTTTATTAGGAATTTCCTGAATAAAGTTCTAACGTCATTTAACAGATTTCTTGAAGTGCAGGAGACATGAACATGAGCAAGAATGTTAAACTGCAAACATAGCCCATCCTTGCATCCATCAGTGCTTGCAGAGCACATTGCTCCTTTAGTAGGAGTGAAGGCAGATAAAGATGGACAATAAAAACAAAACAAAAAGAGAAGCACCCTCCGGAGGGTTGTTCCATAAAAGACGCTTAGAAAAGCGGGGATTAAACTCCAAAACCGGACTTGAATGAGCCTAACAAAAAAGTTGGGGCTAAAGTGGTTCCATAAAAGGTAATTGAAGTTCACGCAATCTCACTAATTTGAGCCAGGTTTATCTAGTCTATATAATTGCGTGTGCACGCGTTTCTTAAGCAGCCCTAGAGGTCGATCGTGGATCAAATCGATCCACCATCAAACAGCGTATATTTTGTGCTGTTTTATGCGTTTGTGACATGTTTTTTTTCCCTCAGTGCAGAACTTACATTTTACAGTTATATTCTCCATCTGTAAATGTTAGAAAGTCATGCAAATGTATCCATTTTGCTGCTAATCTTCATATTGAACGAGCGCTGCTGCGCGCATGCGCGCCAAATAGGAGCGCAATAGTTCTGACTAAAATATACATTTTGCTTGGAAAATTAATATGCGATATTTTATAACACTAGAAATATCTTCTAATTATAATAATTTATCTTTAGGATGTTGGATAAGTTGCCGTAAACTTCAAGCGAACAGAAGTACTTCAGTGAACAGAAGTAGCCTAATTTTTTAAGAAACTAAATATATAAAGATACAAAATATAGTTTTGTGTATAGGACCTATGCTACTTAATAAAGATGATGTATACTTATTTAGAATGCTGAGAATTACAGCTTTTAATGCAATAATTTTTTGGAGAAAGCAAGAATCCCCAGTTTTAAATGAGTGGTTAGATTTAGTTTCTAAAGTAGCCTACACTATGGAGAGGATAACATGAAATTAAGAGCAAATGTATACATTTTGAACTCTAAAATCAAAGAATATTCCATAAAATAAAGGAATATATATTAGCCTACATTAACTACATTTTTATATAACCCTCCCTCCCTTTTATTTCTAGTTATTTGTTATTTTATTTATTTACTTATTTAATACTGAATATTTGGTATTCAAATAATATTACTTGAATAACTATTAGGAATTATGTGTCATTATAAGAGTTTGATATAAATATGTGAATGTTACATTTTTATTAATATTTATTTATTGTTTTTTGTCTTTTCCCCCTTAAATCATATGTAAAAGTGTCTAACTATGTACTTTTTGGTTATTGTTCTAATCATGTGTTTCTTAGGCTATGTGTTGGTGGGTATTATCACAAAAGAAAAAAGTAGAAGGAAAAATAAGGAATATTTATTGGGGGAAAATATGATGTCTTTAAAGGAACTGTCAATTTGTATAATTGTGTTAAATGTAATTATTTATTTTTAATTTTGTGATTTTAACTTCTGCTTTAAAAAGCTTTTTTTTAGATTGTGTTCTAATGTTCTTCTAATAATCATAAACATGTACTACAGCTGCCAAACAAAACCAGAGAGAAATGTATTCATAAATCTTTAAAACAATCTAATTAAATCTTGGGCACAAAACATTCAGCCAGTAAAAAAAGAAAACCTGTAGTATATATATTGTATTTATCTATCTATATATCTATATCTATATCTATCTATCTATATATATATATATCTATATATCTATATATCTGTATATCTATATCTATATCTATCTATCTATCTATCTATCTATCTATCTATATATATATATATATATATATATACAGTGAGGAAAATAAGTATTTGAACACCCTGCTATTTTGCAAGTTCTCCCACTTGGAAATCATGGAGGGGTCTGAAATTGTCATTGTAGGTGCATGTCCACTGTGAGAGACATAATCTAAAAAAAAAAATCCAGAAATCACAATATATGATTTTTTAACTATTTATTTGTATGATACAGCTGCAAATAAGTATTTGAACACCTGTCTATCAGCTAGAATTCTGACCCTCAAAGACCTGTTAGTCTGCCTTTAAAATGTCCACCTCCACTCCATTTATTATCCTAAATTAGATGCACCTGTTTGAGGTCGTTAGCTGCATAAAGACACCTGTCCACCCCATACAATCAGTAAGAATCCAACTACTAACATGGCCAATAATCAGTCATGTTCAAATACTTATTTTCCTCACTGTATATTGTCTAATTTATCATTGTAGCCTTATTTAAGTTGATTTTCTGTATACTGTGTATTTATTTTTGGACTAATAGTGGTTAATAAAGTCCAATAATGGTGTGAGAGAGTGTCAGTGGTAATATCGGTCAGTGTTAGAGGATCTGTGTAACAGCTGAGGCTTAGCCTGACAGTTAGCCTGCCCTGGACCAGGCTAGTTTCCCAGCATAAGTTGCCAGAGTAACTGAGTTTGAACTATTTTAAGTTTGCTTTATGAAACAGAATCCACCGACAATAAGTCTGACTAACCAAAATAAGCCTGGCTTGTATTCTAATTTTGTTTTATGGAACAACCCTCTGATAATGCTGACATTGATTATCCAGTTGTTGTCGACAGCATAATCACCTGAGGGTTGTTCCATAAAAGACGCTTAGAACAGCGGGGATTAAACTCCAAAACGGACCTGAATGAGCCTAACAAATAAGTTGGGGCTAAAGTGGTTCCATAAAAGGTAATTGAAGTTCACGCAATCTCACTAATTTGATCCAGGTTTATCAAGTCTAGATAATTGCGTGTGCACGCGTTTTTGAAGCAGCCCTAGAGGTCGATCGTGGATCAAATCGATCCACCATCAAACAGCGTATATTTTGTGCTGTTTTATGCGTTTGTGATATGTGTTTTTTCCCCCTCAGTGCACAACTTACATTTTACAGTTATATCCTCCATCTGTAAATGTTAGAAAGTCATGCAAATGTATCCATTTTGCTGCTAATCTTCATATTGAACGAGCGCTGCTGCGCGCATGCGCGCCAAATAGGAGCGCAATAATTCTGACTGAAATATACATTTTGCTTGGAAAATTAATACGCGATATTTTATAACACTAGAAATATCTTCTAATTATAATAATTTATCTTTAGGATGTTGGATAAGTTGCAGTGAACTTCTAGCGAACAGAAGTAGGCTACTTCAGTGAACAGAAGTAGCCTAATTCAGGGAAGTTTATTTTAAGAAACTAAATATATAAAGATACAAAATATAGTTTTGGGTATATGACCTATGCTACTTAATAAAGATGATGTATACTTATTTAGAATGCTGAGAATTACAGCTTTTAATGCAATACTTTTTTGGAGAAAGCAAGAATCCCCAGTTTTAAATGAGTAATGTAATTTCTAAAGTACACTATGGAGAGGATAACATGAAATTAAGAGCAAATGTATACATTTTGAAAAGATATGTGCAACTCTAAAATCAAAGAATATTCCATAAAATAAAGGAATATATATTAGCCTACATTAACTACATTTTTATATAACCCTCCCTCCCTTTTATTTCTAGTTATTTGTTATTTTATTTATTGACTTATTTAATATTGAATATTTGATATTCAAATAATATTACTTGAATAACTATTAGGAATTATGTGTCATTATAAGAGTTTGATATAAATATGTGAATGTTACATTTTTATTAATATTTATTTATTGTTTTTTTGTCTTTTCCCCCTTAAATCATATGTAAAAGTGTCTAACTATGTACTTTTTGGTTATTGTTCTAATCATGTGTTTTTTAGGCTATGTGTTGGTGGGTATTATCACAAAAGAAAAAATAAATAATAAATGAATATTTATTGGGGGAAAATATGATGTCTTTAAAGGAACTGTCCATTTGTATAATTGTGTTAAATGTGTTTGAAATGAAAGCCACAATAAAGTACATAATATATATATATATATATATATATATATATATATATATATATATATATATATATATGCTAAAATATTTGTTATTTGGACATTAACTGTAATAACTGTAGCAATAACTGTAAAGGGACTATTGTAATGGGGTAAATCAAATGTAGGCTAATATACTGTCAATTACTAAGCTCAGATTCATCTTACCAGTTAAAATTTATACTGTGGTTTTGTAATTATTTATTTTTAATTTTAACTTTTTTTAGATTGTGTAGATATATATATATATATATATATATATATATATATATATATATACTGTGTATATATATATTGTCTAATTTATCATTGTAGCCTTATTTAAGTTTATTTTCTGTATACTGTGTATTTATTTTTGGACTAATAGTGGTTAATAAAGTCCAATAATGGTATGAGAGAGTGTCAGTGGTAATATCATTGTGTTCCTATTGGTCAGTGTTAGAGGATCTGTGTAACAGCTGAGGCTTAGCCTGACAGTTAGCCTGCCCTGGACCAGGCTAGTTTCCCAGCATAAGTTGCCAGGGTAACTGAGTTTGAACTATTTTAAGTTTGCTTTATGAAACAGAATCCACCGACAATAAGTCTGACTTACCAAAATAAGCCTGGCTTGTATTCTAATCTTGTTTTATGGAACAACCCTCTGACCTGGGACTTGATGATATCCTGTGTCTCATCACTGCTTAATCAGGTAAGCATTAATATTCCTGAATCTGTATTAAATTTGAGAAATGTAACTGATTTCCATTCGGTTTAGCTTGTTTCCACTGAAACACAATCACAAAAACATCTTGTGTTTATTGAGAAAGTGACTGACAAGGCCATAGTATTTTTTTTTTACTATGGAAATCAATGGTCACCGTCAACTTTCTGGTTACCAACATTCTTTAAAACATTCTTCTTTTGTGTTCAACAGAAGAAAGAAACTCATATAGGTTTGGAACAACTTGAGGGTGAGTAAATTTTGACAGAATTTTCATTTTGTGGTGAACTATCCCTTTAAAGAATTTTTTATTGAAAAAACCTAAGTTCTTTTATTCTACAAGATAAACTTGTTACTTGAATGCTTATCACTTTGTAATGTTGAATCAATACACTTACCGTTGATTTGTGGTTAAAATCAAAACATTATTTCAACATAACTGAGGGTGCAAAAGTGATGTTGATAAAATATTACTTTGTAATGTTGAATCAATACTATACTACCCATTGATTTGTGGTTGAAATCTAAACATAATTTCAACATTAACTGAGGGTGCAAGAGTGATGTTGATAAAATAACACTTTGTAATGTTGAATCACTACTATGACTGTTGATTTTTGGTTGAAATCTCAACATTACTTCACCATTAACTGAGGGTGTAAGAGTGATACTAAAGCAACATCACTTTGTAACATTAATTCAATGCAATTAGCGTTGACGCATCAACATTGTTTCAATGATTACATGCTATCTGGGTCACGTGTTTGAGTTTCCTGCCACTAATCAGTTTCCATGGACACTAGTCTTCATCACAGCAGTTCGTCATTTAGTTAACCATCATGTGTATTTAAGTTCCTCACTCAGTGTTTAAGTTCACTCAGTGTTTGCCAGGTCTCAGTTGTGCTTGTGCTTGTGCTTGTGCTTGTGCTGCTACCACCATCTTCATCTGTCTGTCTACCTACAACCTTGCTAACAAATACTATCTTCGCTAATATTTTAAACTCGTTGGCTCCCATAAAAGCCAAACAGCGGCAGCATACACCAAATTCTGACCCCTGGCTAAATGATGATACCCACACACTTCGTCAGGTCTGCAGGAGGGCCAAAATAAGGTGGAAAAAGATAAGCTGCAAGTTTAATACTAAGGGTAAGGGAATTTTATACAATTTTATACAATATCAGAAAGTGGTGAAAACAGCAAAGTCTGTATTTTTCAGATATTGAAAAGAACTATCAGAATCCAAGAGCACCTTTTTCCGCTATAAATGCTGCTGTTAACCCCTCCTTTGGAACTCTTCCCCACAGAGTCTCTGGCTATGTGTGAAAAATGTCTTACATTTTTTTTATGGACAAGATAAGGGATATTAGGTTAAATATCTCCCCTTCTCATGTTTCTTCTATCCCTTCATTGTGCACTAACATCATTAGTTAATTCAAACCTGTAATGCTGCCTGGTTTACGAGATATTGTGGGCCAGTTTAAACTTTTTCTGTATCCCTCACATGAGGTTCTTCCCCCACATTTTTTTTAAACCAATTTTTTAGGTGATTGGACCTACAGTTCAAAAGATTATGAACAGCTGCCTCGAAACGGCAATGGTACCAGATGACGAAGCATGCCATTGTCCATCCACTTCTTAAAAAAACTCATTTAGATCTGCCAGTTCTGTCAAATTTTAGGCCAGTCTCAAATCTTTCTTTTATGTCTAAAATCTTAGAGAAAGCAGTGTGAATAAAAAACAGATTTTTGAAGTGCTGTACTTGGTTTAGCTCCCCAGTACTTGAGCGAGCTCTTAACGCATTATACATTAAGCAATAGACCTTCACGTCTATTGCGATCTCAAAATTCTGGCCAGTTTATAATACCTAGAATATCAAAATCCTAGACACGACTGCAACGCAGCCCTGAAGTGTCAGCAGAGAACGTGTTCACTAGACTACACCCTGTGAAGGTCTCATCGACATGAAAAAAGTTTTTTTTTTTCATGACAAACATTTTTACTCTGTACGTGAAAACGATGAAAACATTATCAAAATTATTCCTGTTCACACGGATCAGCGGAAACGACTAAAAACAAATCTTATGCATGTCACACAAGTAATTGGCAATGTCAGAAAGACTACTCGCCTGCGCACATATGCATTTAATTGTGCATGTCTATAGACTAAACACATAATACGCAAGTGCATGCCATCACCGTTTTCACAGAATCACATTTTTGAAGTTTACACGGAGATGTTAGCGGTATCGTTTTTAAAACCCGTTTTCAAAAACTTGCACTTCAAAGTTTGCGTTCTCAGGCCACCAAAATGCCAGAAAGCATTAAAAAAATTCTGTTTTTAGTTGAGAAAACGGTGTTGTGTAAGCAGCCCATAAGTTAATAACTAATGATTTTTTCAACAGAAATTAATCCATTAAAAACTTATTCTAGTTCGACAATGACTTTCTTCTAGAGCTGCTGTACAGTTATAACAATTTTTGTTGCAAATATGACCTATTATCACTGTAAAGCTGCTTTGAAACCATCTGTATTGTAAAAAGCGCTATATAAATGAAGGTGACTTGGCTTGACTTGACAGGTGGAAATACCATTCCACAGAAACAGCACTGGTTAAAGTTTTAAACTGTGTTTTACTGACTCTAGACTCTTGCAAGTCTGTTGAGTTGAGTGCAGCGTTTGACACAATTGAGCACTCATTTGTTTGATTTTTAGGAAACACGGCATCTCCTTTCACTGTTATGCTAATAATACCCAAATCTGTCTGCCCCTGGAATCAAATAACATTGGTTTGGAAATTCTGTTGGCTTGTCTTGCAGATGTAAAGGCCTGGATGTCCCTAAATTGTATTCACCTCAATGAAGGCAAAACTGAGATGATAGTTTTTGAATCTTCAGAAGCTGCTATTTGTCTTTGTGTGTGAAACCACTAGTGAATAATATGGGCGTGTTTTTTAATAGTGCCCTCAAATTTGTCAGACAGATTACTACAGTAGTCAAAACCGTTTATTTTACTTTTTTCATCTCCTAGTCATAGTTGAAGTAAAATTATTTATTTATTTTAAGGACTTTGAAAGGGTGATCCAAGCTTTTATCTCAACAAGGCTTGACTATTGTAATTCCCTCTATATGGGTAATAATCAAGCATTTCTTAACCGACTGCAGATGGTACAAAATGTAGCTGCTAAGCTCCTCACTGGTGTGCATAAACGTGAGCACAATACTCCTGTTCTGAAATCTCTGCATTGGCTCCTAATTTGCTGCAAAATTGATTTTAAAGTTTATTTAGCTGTTTTTTAAATGCTTGAATGGATTAGCTCCTGTATATATTTACGATTTATTGTCCATTCACAATCCTGGAAGGTCTCTTAGGTCATCCAACCAGAGACTGTTAAATGTTCCTTGGGCTAGACTGAAATTGAGAGTAGATTGTGCTTTTTCCATTGCTGCACCAAAACCTTGGAACAGCCTACCTGTTTTTATTAGAACTGCCTCTACACTGAATGATTCCCCAACAGCAGCAGCGATCATAGAATGGAACTGAATGGAGGCCTCAAAAGAAAGGTTCTAAGATAGGAAGCCTAACTACATTCATATTCAAGCCAGCATCCACAGAGAGACTAACACTACATCCAGAGAACTACATCCTACACCCACGACAGCTGACAAGGAGGCTCACAGAGAGCCTTACAACTTGATATCGCTATCCAGTCTGATCTCTGAAAAGCGGAGGCCTCTTTGAAACTCTCTAAGCGATAGGAAGTCTGACGATACTCCATAATAAAGACAGTGACCAAGGAGGCTTCGAGGGAGTCTAACGACTCCGCGCTACTGCTTGGTCAAGCTCTGAGGATGAAGGCCTTAGCATAACGACTCTCTGAAGTGAGATGTGGTCTAACAACATCCTACACCAAGGACAGCTACCAAAGAGGCTCACAGAGAGCCTAACTACTTGATATCTCTATCCAGGCGGAGCTCTGATGAGCAGAGGCCTCTATGAAGTGACTCACTATAGCGAGAGGAGGCCTGACAATGCTCCATCTAAAAGCAGTAACCAACTACTCAGTACTGCTACCTGTTGAGCTCTGAGGACGAAGGCCTAAGCATAACAAGGCCTAACAACCCTCTACACCCGCGACAGCTCACAGAGAGCCTAACTACTTGATATCGCTATCTGGGCAGAGCTCTGAGGAGCGGAGGCCTCTATTACATGACTCTCTATAGCGAGAGGAGGCCTGACAACGCTTGACATAAAGGTATCCAAGGAGGTTCAGAGAGAGTCTAACGACTCGGTACTACTGCCTGATCGAGCCCCGAGGATGGAGGTCTCAGCATATTGACTCTCCAAAGTGAGATGAGGCCTAACTACGTCCTACATCCAAGACAGCTACCAAGGAAACTCGCAGAGAGCCAACTACTTGATATTGCTATCCAGGTGGAGCTCTAAGGAGCAGAGGACTCTCTAAAAAGCGACTCTCTAAAGCAAGAGGAGGCCCTACAATGCTCCAGTTGAGTGCAGAAACTGAGGCTCACAAAGGGCCTACAACTTATTCCCTGGCTGAGCTCGCTGTGTAGGTGGGCAGAGCACAGGGGAGCGGAGGCTCAACCAGAAAAGCTCAAAGAAGAGCGGAGGCCTAACGACACTCCCATTCCAGGCTCTTGAAGCGAGGGGAGGCCTAACCTTGTCCACAATTAAACAGCCCCAAGGAGGCTCACAGAGAACCTACGACTCATAACGCTGTTTAGACAGAGCTCAGGGGAGTGGAGGCCTCAAGCCGAATCTAACGCCATGTTTCTAACCAGCCTCTGTGCTGAACCTTCAATGAGGCAGAAGATAATGTTTTGTAAACACATCCTGTGTTCAGCATCAGGGCCAGTTGTAACATGCATCAGAGCCCCACCTGACCTCAGTCAGGGGATGGAAGGGGGGAGGAGGCAGATGTTAGTTAGCCTCTGGAGCCCCAGAACGCCGCTCAACATGCTTGTTCTGGATCACTTCCCTGATGTTACCTCGCCTCTTTCTAAACTCACGCCTCCTCCACGCTCTACCCTCTACCCCTCTCTACGCTCGCCTTCTGGTCTCATCTCCAATTCTCAGACCGGGACGAGCCAGCCCCCTTCATGGCTTGAGGCGTGGACCTGGACCGGTGAGGCATGAAGGACTGAAGAGCCACGGAGCGCGCCTTCGCCTCCCAAAACTTCCCAACCACCGTCTCAACGGATGTGCCAAAAAGAAGTGAAACCGGCGCATCGAGGAAAAGGATTTCTCCCTCTTTCCGATGTCAGCCAGGTTCACCCAGAGATGTCTCTGTCGCCACCATGGCTGCCATAGATCAACCAATTGTTTGGTGGCCCGGAGAGCCAAATCTGCTGTGCGGTGCAACTCCTCTACTGCCTCAGGGGGGAGCCCCTGGCCCTGGTCCTTCAGTAGGTCAGCCTGGTAGGCTTGCAACACAGCAGTAGTGTGCAGAGCCGCACCAGCCTGATCCGCTGCCGCATATGAGATCCAACCTCTCCTTGGCGCGAGAAAAAACGTCCAACAGCACGTCATATGTGGGGCAGGCGGGCTGAGAGCACTAAGAACGATGACATCACTGTTTTCTCCAGAGCGGCTATATATAAATTAACTAAATGAATAACTTTTTACAACAAAAATGAACCATCATTGAACGAACTTAAGCTGAACTAGGACGCTATTTTCTTCTAGATCTGCTGTACAGCCGAAACAAACTTTTTTGCATTATTTTCCTATCACTATCAAGCTGCTTTGAAACAATCTGTATTGTAAAAAAGCGCTATATAAATGAAGATGACTTGACTGGCCATAATAAGCTTGCTTGTTCAGATCGCTTGTTCAAACAAACGGTCTCCTGAAGATAATAAGAGGATGAAGTTTGGCACAGGTGCCCTTTTATACTCTCTGTATCACCTGTAGTGACATCATGGGCTGCTGCCTGCCAATGACAAAGTTCATTATACTGTTTAGATTTCCACTTCAGACACTAGTCACACCCAGGGCATTCTCCATAGCAACCTTTCGAAAGGGAACTCAAAACCTATCTTTGTTCTTTGGCTTTTAATTTGAGCTGATTTGTGCTGAGAACCTCCCTCTCCCACCTCCTCTACCAAAGACAGACAGTCCTTCGGCCCAGCCTCTGCTGGTTCCCTTCAGTCCCTCGGCTCCTTCTCTGACTCCACTCTGCTGTGTGGCAAATTAGCTCAAAAGGGAACTATGAATAAATAATTATAACTTTTTATGGTAAAGAAGCTTTGAAAAAGAGTCATTTAACCATCTGAACAGAACCATCAGTTTCTTATTCAAAGCACCTTGTTAACAAGGGGTCTACGGCTTACAGTATATTAAACCTCTGTTTAGTTAGTTCTCAAGTTCACACTTACATATAATCAGATAGAGTAAAGGTTATGTATATTTGCTGTGCTGTCCAAGGGGAGTGCTCCGAGCTTGGAATTTGGCCTGAACCCAGAGTAAATCCCCTGTCCCAGGCTGGGATAGGAATAGTTAGGAGTAAGAAGATGGGGTGGTGGAGGGATGCTGGTAAACTGTGGTGGGACAGAGGTAAGTCTGCTGTATATATACCTCTTGTTGCGCTAATTGAGTTGATTACCTGAACGTGCTCCTCCGGTGCTAATTTGGTTGAAGAAGAGAGGGGAGGTCCCTCCGACAGTGCCCTTTAACTTCTGTGGAGGTCACACCTTCAGGGGGTCAGTAAGCCACTGGTAACAAACTTTCGGAGGGAAAGTTTACGACACTTTGTCTTTGAGCATGATGTTTTGCATATGTAACTGGATTAGGTGTTGATGGAGAAACTATTAACCCTCTGAGGTCTGAGGTGTTTTCTGGACCCTGGAGGTGTTCTGACATGCTCTGACATTTTTGCTTATTTCTGTTACTTGTAACATTTTCATGGCTAAAGTCTGATTACACTCTATTTAGCACAAACTCTGCTACAATAATATGTGAGCAGCATGTATGTAAAAGTTTGTAGTTTTCAGAAAATTATGTTTATGCTTGGTTTGTGAAAAAAATAAAATAAATTGTAGTCACTGAAATAAGGTCATAAAACCCATACTGATTATTTGTTCACAAGACTTTTGAAACTTGTATCATGTAGTCTAGAATTTTTGCTTCAAAACGATGTGAAAATCATCCTGCCCACTAAAAATTTGTAAGACATGTTTTGTGTAAGAAAGCTGTATGCGAGGAGGGCGTGAATCTTCATGAATATTGAGGTGTTTCACACCTGGGAAAACAAAGACCCTCCCCAAATGGCTCTACCAGGTGGGACTGTTGGGGAACAATAAACAAAGAACGAGGAGAGATTAAAAAAATAATGGCTTTTTGGATTTATTTACAACACAACATAATCCTAATATACAAAAGACAAAAGGCACATTATTGAGCACACTGATCTAAACAGAGAGACGTGAACAGTGCCCATTTCCAAAGTGTTTGCTTCATTTTACCATGTTCATGTACAGAGACTCGTGTGAATGTTTAAGTCAGCAGTGTCATCTGTGTGTGTGTGTGTGTGTGTGTGTATATATATATATATATATATATATATATATAATATTATTATTATTTTATTATTATTATTATTATTATTATATATATATATTTATTATTATTTTTAAAAGACAACTGTGAACATGCTGATATAAGGAGAAACTATAGGGCTGCACAATTTGGGGAAGAAAATCTATTTGTGATTTTTCTGGTTAAAATTGTGATTTAAAATTCACAAAAACATATATAATGAATACCAGGTTTATTGTGCCTTGTAGGCATATACTTGTAGGGCTACATAAAATAATAATAACAATAATAATTTTTACTTTACAGAAATGTAGGCGGCCTATAACGATAAATCAATAAAAAGGAACACTTCAGTACACTACACTAGAGAAACATATATGGATTATGTTACATCAAATGTTATAATTTGTTTTGACGTTATGAAATGAGATTGGAGTAAAAACATGTAGCCTAATGTTTGGCCATAGACAGTAAAAGAAATGGACACAGCGACCCCATAGACTTCAACGGAGAAAAGTGAAGTCAATTAGAAGCACTCACTTCGTGATGCCTGAGCGTACTGCGCAGCCTCAAACTGAACTTGACGACGTAGATGTGACATGAGCAACCTGTCTGACAGTTGTAAGTCTTCTAGTAGGTGTGTCAAGAGAAATCTGAATCATTCCCTTCCGAATCTTGCAGAGACGGAGAGCATGAGTAGGAGCTGTCCATGAGCTAGAAGCAGGAGCAACTTTTGGTAAGTATTCTGATTAATTATTTTGTCATTTTGCCTCCACGTCCCCCCGATTGCCTGCGAGCTTCTCCTCCTGTCTATACGGTAATTTCTCTACTGTGCGACAGAGTCGCGTGGTTATGACGCAATTGTTAGCCTATTTTTACAAAGGTTGGCCTATTTGTAATGGAAGATACAAGGTAATGGAGCCTTTTATACATGTCGTGTTTCTTTAGAAATAAATAATGGACAAATGGAGTCTTTAAACGCCTCATATGTGAAGTTATTCACTGTCAAAGTGACGCCAAAATGAATGGGAGTCAATGGAATGTTAACAGCAGGTGATGGCTTGCTAGCCAATGGCTGCCCCCATGGAAGCTACGCTTTTCGGGTGCTGGCTTACCCCCTTGTGTTTGGCGCGTTTTGCTTTCAAATGCACGGTGCGAGTAACCCCAACTTACAATGCTTTACATTATTGTTACTACATTATAAACATCTACGTTTAAATAGATATCCACAAACAAAGTATTTAACAGTAAACACGGGTCTAAACATTATAATATTCATCATGTTAGTGTAAACACTCATACTAGCCTACTTTTATATCATGCTGTGTCTTATATTATTGTGAGATTTTATTTTGTGATTATTTTGTATGTAAATAGGGTAATTTGATTTGCTGTTCATGGATGATGGTGACGTTATGAATACGTATGGGGAATTGGCGCGTTGACATGCGCAGTTAATGTAAAGAAAGGGACATGCGCAGAAAAGTGTGTGCGCGGGTGAAGCTAGGATGACGGCAGTGTGTGTCTCACGAGATGAGCTCTGATAAATAAAAGAAGTCAGTAAAGTCCCTTCTTTCTGTGTATGCCTGCATCAATACGTTGAACCAATTTACAAGAGACTGGAGCTTCCTCTTATGTTCCACAGCCCCTCTTACATTTCTGGTGGCAGCGGGTTTGGACGACGTGCACGGCGCGTGAGTGAACTTTCTCTTCGGCGGGTATTAAATGCGTCTGGTGTGGTATCACGACGGACATCGATAACGAGCTCAATTTTTCAGCTTGCTGTTATCCGCGACGTCTACTTTGCTTGGTGTTTCAACCGTGGACAAGTTTGTTCGTGCGTTTTTCACAGTAGATCACAGGATTACAGTGTCAGTTTGACCGCAAACTTCAAAGAAACAGGACGAGTGGAACGGTACTTGTTTAAGTTAATGGACTTTTTGGGACATTTTATTATTGTTGGATACCGAGAGAAATAAACTGTGTTGTAATATGAGTCAGAGCCATAGAGAGACAGAGTTGCGACACTCTTTGATGTCGCCGCTATGGCTGTCACGTGGTTCATGTAAGCCCCAATAGTTCCAAAACATACGCGGGCTGTCATGTTCTTCTATGGGACAGGCAGCAGCGATTGCATTATTGAACGGTAAATATAAAATAAAACACACACCCAGCAAGTACTTTTTCAGCTGTTATTGCATTTTGTTAATCATGTCAGTTTGGAGAGGCAGGGTGACAACGAAATACTGTATATTACTTAGATAAGTTTTAGGCTATATTTTTGGAGGGAAAAGCTTAGTGTTCATGTTTGCATGGGTAGTAGCACTGGCTTTAGCGGCTCTAACTTAACTTTTCCATATCATTCATCTGATGATGTACAACAAAACAAAACAAAATGTGTGCTTGTGTGAGTGTGTGTGAACAAGAAAAACAAAAACCAGGGGCAGGTGATCCATGAAACAGACAGGACTGGTGATGGCCATAACAATCCTAGAGGTCCAGCATTGTTCTCACAAGCCGCTTCACTCAAGACAACAAAACAAACGGTGGGATAAAGTGGGGCAAAGAAACCATAAAGAAAGGCATACAAATGAGATGGTCTGGCACAACTGGGTGCAAAACCCTTAAGCCTTGAATCACTGCCTGACATCAGGACAATTCAGAGGAGGATAAGGGAGGCTTGATATGCTGAGGCTAACGGGAAGTAGTGTGAGCAAAACTGTAAAGAAAGCTGTATAAATTAGATTATGTGCTGGCACAACTAGTTACAAAACAAAAAAAAAGGGGAGGTGGAGAGATGCAACTATAGTTCTACTGTGGCACTACAGGATATAAAACCCTCCAAGCCATGAATATGCCTCTGCCTGACATCAGGACCATTCAGAGGAGGATGCAGCATGTTAAACTGGAGCCAGTAGTGTTGGGGGAGGTGTTTGATAGGCAGAGGCTGAAGGCAGATGCAAACATGGGGTTTCAAATTATTAAAAGTATTTAACTTTAGGAGAGGGAGCCTGAAAATATGAATATTATAAATATTACAACTATATAAAGAAACAGCCGTTGAACCAAGAGCAACAAAAACAGGTTTTTCAACAAGAAAAATAAAAATGACGAGGCCACTTTGCCAGGGGGAGGTGAGTGATCCAGCGACCAGACTGCCAGGGGCCATAGAGGACCTAATGGAGCAACTCAGAATGGAAAAGGAGAGAAGAGAGGGTGTTACACAACAAAACAAAATAATACATGAAATAAAATAAAAATATTTCAGTTATGTCAGGAGAAAGATATTTATTTATCAAATATTTTAAGTTGTACAACTAGGATACATTGTGAAAAGAGTCATCAGCTTCTCACTTTGTGACAAATGTCAGTGTGCACTAGTACAAAATGTCATCAATGGTGAAAATGAAAGCGCTGTTCTGCTGGAATTGAAGGAATTTAAAAGGGGTGTACTTTTCCGTCCATCTGATGAGGTTTTCACTCTTGTTCAGAACGTGGAGCAGCTGTTCCGTGTGAAGACGAGTGATTCCCTCATGGAGTCCTCAAATGCAGTGGCACAGCTGGAACAGGAGGCCATGTTACTGGACAGCAACCTTCCCTCATTCCATGACCTGAAGAAAAAAATCATTTCCACAGGCTGAGGTTAAGGATTGCATCAACGTGCATCAGGGCTGAGAGGAAGGACAAAAATAAAGGGTATCTTGGCAGCAAGAGTCAGAGTAAGAAGGCAAAGAAGACCCAACAGACTTCTGCACCGAAGGTCATAACAGCTAGGCGACTCCCAAGCACCTTACTCGTTGCCATGGATGTAATTGGCATCTCCATTCCCAGTCCACCGTCAGCAGCCCCCAACCTCCTCTTCCTTTAGCAGTCATCACCTGCAGCCGTCGCCAGCACCAGTCACCACCAGCAGCAGCCTCCACTTACTTCAACAGCTGCCGCCAGCTGTCACCCCCACGAGCAGCAGCAGCAACCAGCAGCAACCGCTAGCAGCAGCCACCATCGCCAGCCGCCGTCACTGTTACCATTGTCAGCTGCCGTCACCATCGCCAGCCGTCGCCGTCACCATCGTCAGCTGCCGCCGCCAGCAGCAGCCTTGGTTGACATGAGGCTGAAAAAAAAAGTGTTTATTTTGTTTAAAATTCTTGTTAAAAAAAATCTTTTTACCATTTTTGATGCATGACCATGTTTTAGGCTCATCCTTGATTCACTGCTGTAGAGTAGCCTGTCAAGTAGTCTACTATTTGTTTTAAGATTACTGAATAATACCTTGAATAATACTTTTGAAGAACAATCATTAAACTAGTGTGGATATTACAATACAAAGTTTCCTCACAGTAAATGAGTATCTGAGATGGGCTCTGATACAAATTAAGTACAGCCAACACGTCACATAATGAAAAGTTAGTATATCCCAAAAAATTTAATTAAATAAAAGTTTCTATAAAGGTGGTAGCGATTCATTACCGAACTCTTACTGTCACAGCTGACGAAGTCGCGCTAGCTAACTAGCTAGCAGGCAGTGCTTGAAAATTGGTTGAAACAACCAACATAAAATATAAATAATTACGCTGTGCATGTACAAATGAAGACCAGTATAAGCATCGCAAAGGGCCTCTGATACAATATAGACAGTTGACAATTCAAAAGAGGTCGATATTTCAGAAACTTACGTTACCTCTGGAACAACTCGACACGCAGCATTTACCACTCAAACTCAGCCAACATGTCACATAATGAAAAGTTAGTATATCCCCAAAAATTCAATTAAATAAAAGTTGCTATAAAGGTGGTAGTGATTCATTACCGAACTAATTAGATGCTACCTTCACAGCTGGCGAAGTCGCGCTAGCTAACTAGCAAGCAGGCAATGCTAGAAAATTGGTTGAAACAACCAACATAAAATATAAATAATTACGCTGTGCATGTACAAATGAAGACCAGTATAAGCATCGCAAAGGGCCTCTGATACAATATAGACAGTTGACAATTCAAAAGAGGTCGATATTTCAGCAACTTACCTCTGGAACAACTCGACGCGCAGCAATGTAAGTGAATGGGGTCCAATGCCCAAATGACTTTGGAACTAATCCGATCTTCAAATCCCGGAAGTAGACGGTTAAAAGCGCAGCCATTTTTTACAACGGAGGTCTATGGGAGTGTCACAACTCTTTCTCTCTATGGCTCTGATATGAGTGAAGCAGATTCAGCATGTGATTTGCCTGGCACAAGTAGCTTGCATGGGGTGCAGCGCTTCCATGGACATTTTCCGTCCATCTTTTTGGGGGATGGGAAAGAAGATTTTCTTGACTGGTGCAGACGATTTGAAGTGACTGTGGAGGCTAGCGCATATTTTGATAATGCCAGATTAGCTATGTTTTTGCCAACCTGCCTCTGTGGTACTGCTTTTAGCTACTGGGACTACAAAGAAGTGAAAGAAAAAATTAAAGATGTTTTTGGCAAACAAGTTTTATCTATCCACATTTCAAAGTTATGTTAATGCACGCACACGCTTGCCTGGCGAGGCTCTCCAGGTGTTTGCAGCAGAAATTAGCCATTTGATGGATGAAGCTTTTCCCACTTACGAGGCTAATGCAAGGAACAGAGAAAAATTCAGGCGTTTTGTTGCTGGAATTGAACCCTATCTACAGCTTCGCATACATGAACAAGGTGTACACATTGGATGCTGTTCTTACGCTGGCCCTGCAGATTGAGCAGGCACACCAGGCCAGCAAGGTACTGCTGCCGTCTCACCCCCAACAGTGGACTTCTTCAACAGCAGGAGCCTTTCCGGGATCCACAGACAGTACCTACCTCTTCCTGTTCTACAATATCTACTGCGGTTCACTCAGCTACATCAGGGGACTTCAGGAAGCTTCAACAGACTCTAGAAAGTTTGACAGAGAGAGTGGATCAACTACAGCTCGAGGTCAGCAGACAGAGGTATGCCAACAGACACACTAGTTCACCAGATGGTCAACGGCGTAGCCTTTGATGATTCACGTGGGAGCACATCTGAACGTCGCAGGTATGATAGACATTTATATACTGACTGTGACTCTTTTTCGGAACAACGTAGACCTTCATACAAGACACTAGTGGCGATAGGGACTATTATGAAGCAAGCAGACAGGATGACTATCGTGATCAAAGTCCTAGGAGGTCACAGGAACGCGGCCAACGTATTACAGCTCGAGACTCTCTGGATCGTTCTTCTCATTCGAACCGTGGTCGGGGCGACAGGTCATCGGACAGCTACTCAATAGGCTACGTGCACGTAACTAAGGAGTTCTACTTCCGCCGCCTTGAGTGTGCGGTCGACCATTTCCGGTTCGCGGCATTGCTATAGCAACGAGACGGCAGGTTTTGATTGCGAAAGATGGCATATTTCACCTGTTGTCTACAAGGCCTCCCGAAAATTGACGTGAACGACGTCCACAGGATTGTCGACCACTGTTCACCTGCACCCGGTTGCAAGCGTGAAAAAGGATTTAGATTGTACATATCAAGTTACATCCACAACTTTGAAGGTGAGTAGCGATACCTCAGCTGTTAGCAGCCAGATCAGCTGTTAGCGGCTAGATCAGCTGTTAACGTTAGACATTGACTAGCTAGCAGCCAAGTATTTTAACTCGCATCAAATCATGTCAATATTACGACATACTTTAGTGTTATTAAATACCTTGTTATGTTGATATGATTATCAACTGGTTGTGTGTATTTTTAATTTGGGTTTTGTATTTCCTCTCAGTGTCCAAGAAAGATCCAGTACAGGAGTAGTGTGTGTGAGGGCATTATGTCATCCGTCAATGGACAGATCTAAACCACCTCACAGTTTAAGTGTAGGATGAGTGTAGAGTTAAGATGGTTACCCATGTTCCTGGGTTAATCGTGTTCTTTTGGTTCTTTGCTCTAGGTTAACCATGTTCATTTGGTTGACCATGTCCCCCATTCACGTTAAAAACGACCAGTGTACGCTTAGTGCTACGTTACTACTATGTTTTCACTAACAGCAATCAGTGGTGTAGTATAGTTTGTTTTTCCAGGTATGCTGAACATCCCATGTGAAAGGTGAAACACATAAGATAGGTATAGAAGTTTATGTAAATCTGCTAAGTCTAAGTAGGTATACTGCAATCTTGGTACTTTTTAAGTGGGGATTCTGAGTGTACCTGCAAATTAAATAGACTGCTCCACTGACCACATTAAAAGAAAAAGATTATTAATCCCTTTACTAACCGTGTTTTCAAGAAAAAAAGTTAAGTTTTTACTAGCTATTTTAACTAACAGTGAACAAAAATAAATAGTAGCTTGCTTGAGTAGTCCATATAAATATATGACAAATCAGTTATGCTACTCTTTTTTAAAAAATATTGCTGGCCCATCACAGCTGTACATGTGTAGCTGGATCAGTGCTCTGTAACCATTGTGTGGCTCTACTTTTCCAGTCTGCACATTATTCTCAGCTAGACATTCCAGTTGTTCCACCAGTGCTGAGCTGTACGGAGAGTGAACAACAGTGGCACAAGCCAAGAACCCTGGCAAGTCTTAATAATGTAACAATAATTTCAATACTACATCTACACACACACACATCACATACGCTCATCACTGCTTATGACCTATATTCACAGGGTGTTAAACCAGGTCCCGTCGAGAAGATGGCTGTGATGTCTGCCAAACCAAAGCAGAGGACCAAGGTCGAGGTAGTAAGCTGAGAATTTGGCTAGTAGTTAGTAATCTATTAATTAATTGTTCGGCCTACTTTTCTCAATCAAATCAAGAAAACTGTAGTTTTGTTACTTGTAGTTATGAAGTGATGTATCTTACTGGTGTTTCTCAATTTGTTTCAAATAGGTCCACACTGTACAAAGCCATCAGTGGACAGTTGCTGGACCTGTCCATTCTCAGAGTGTCAGAGATCTACAAAGAGTTCACCCCTGTTTCTGCACCAACCATTTGTACAATGGGTATCACCTGTGAGGTGCCACTAGTGGACTCTGCACTCGGTTTGGTACAAGCAGGCAGTCCCCTGTCACACCAACAACCCAAGGCAAGAAGTCGCCCTGTTGCTCACCATGACGCTCCACCACGCCCAGATTTGCCATTGGCTGGCTGCAGACTGGAGACATCATGCAGTATGTTTGTTTTCACTGAGCATCAACAGCTGCACTTCAAGTCACTTGAGGTTACCTGGGAGATGGCTAACAAAAGAGAGGATGCAACTAGGAGTCAAAGTACATCAGCAGACTGGCATAGACTGAGAAAACCCAGACTCACTTCCTCACATTTTGGGGAAATATGCCATGCTAAACCATGCACCTTAGATAAGATGGCAGACCGGCTGCTCAAAGGGGTCCATCAGACAGCAGCAATGAAGAGGGGTCTCGAAATGGAAGCTGATGCCATCGAAGAGTACTGCAAGCTCAAGAGGGTGAACTACTACCCTTGTGGCTTCATTATACACCCCGACACTCCATGGCTAGGTACATCCCCAGATGGGGTTGTCTTTGACCCAACAGAAAGTACTGAATTTGGCCTTGTGGAAATAAAATGTCCAAACGTTAAGAGCTATGTGGATTATCCACATCTGAAAATGAAAGACGGCAACCTGGAATTGAAGCAG
Source organism: Abramis brama (assembly GCF_963993115.1). Lineage (NCBI taxonomy): Eukaryota > Metazoa > Chordata > Actinopteri > Cypriniformes > Leuciscidae > Abramis > Abramis brama. Next base: position 19,724,245 of record NC_139976.1, on the reverse strand, counting down.
GGTCATGGCTACTACTGGCAGGTGCAGGGTCAGCTGCTCCTAACAGGGATGGAGTGGTGCGATTTTTGTGGTGTTTGCAGAGGAAGACACCCTGATTCAAAGAATATACCGGGACAGTGGTGTGATGCAAAAAGTAAGAGAGAAAGCAGACTTCTTTTTTTTCTACACATACCTACATAAATATCTGCTGTAATAAAATGAATTATCAGTAAAAAATAACTTCTATGAACTGTCTTGTTCTTGTTGATATCTCATTATAGTGTGAGGCCTTCAAGTGGGTTGTTTTAAGTTAATTTAAATTTGTCAAGTTACTAATCAGAAAATATAACACTTTTAGGATTGACCACTTGACTTAAAGTGTACACAGCAAAGGTGAACCCACACCAATGTATTGCTAGATGTTAAACTAATATTCAATGAGTCAGGCCCACTTGAGGGGAAATTAAACAACACAAAGGGAGACCAAGTTAATATAGTTTTCAAATATATAATTTATTAATTAAAAAAGTCAGTAAATGTAAGCCAAAACTAAGTTGTGGTGTGAATCAGTATATTGTTTGTAAAAAAAAAAGAAAGGAAAATGAGGAAGAGGAGCAGCCAGCCATGAAGCAAACAGTCAGATTTCTACCTGGCTCTTATGTTCTCTCCAGTCTTTGACCAGAGGTCCATTTTGGCAGTTGCACAAGATACAAGCTACAGTGAAAAGTTGGCTAATGCTCCCTGAAATAGACAAAGGGATTACAGTGTCAAAAAGTTTGTTCTCCTTAACCCGCCTGATTAGCCTTTCAACATTAACTTGCAGCCGCGCGATTGACTGGGTCTCCAGGACGTCCTGTGCTGCCATTTGTTCCTTGTTGGAGCGGAAGGCAGGCCTGTGAAGTTTTCCTGGCACAAGGTTGTCCACCCTAAAACCCTTGTCCACCATCACAGCCATGTCAGGGGACAGGAGAGGTATGATGCCCGACAATCTGAAGAGATCACGGTCACTGATAGAGCCCCCATAGAGTGCAGAAACAAATGTCAGAGGACCATGTGGTGCCATGCCAATCATGGCCTTGAAGGTACAGTGTGATTTGTAGTGCGAGTACACCTCACTCTGTAGCACAAGTGAGGATGGAGTTTGGCACCGCAGTTCTGTGCAGTCAACAATGACCTGAGTGTCTGCATATTCCTTGAACTCAGGAGGCAGGTTGGCTGTGATTTCTTCAGGTGTCATCCAGATACACACAGCTCCCAGTACACAGTAAAGAAAGTTGGCCCAGGTTGTGATGATCCTGCTGGCTGTTGTCCGATAGATGTTAAATTGGTGGCCAAGCTCTCTCTGTGTGCATCCGGTTGATAGATAATTTAGAAAAATAAATAACTCCTCTATGGGCAGCAACTTAGTTGATCTGTTTGATGTTGTCTTCTCTGCCACAGAGGCCGATGCTTCTCTTGCCACACTTGTCACACGGATCATCCTTGATGTTGCTGGTTCGATGAGCCTCCAGAATGCCATCAGGTGGTCATAAGAATGGAATCTTTTAAACAAAATACACAAAAATAACATTGTTGTTAGTCATGGTAGTCTAATTTAGTTACACATGATCAATTATCTTAATTTTTACTCTACTTACTACATTTGTTTTACATGAAGAAAAGGCCTTAAAAAAACAACAAACAGAAAAATTTGAATTTTACATTTAAACCAAACCAACACTGCTTAAAAGGATAGTTCGCCCAAAAATGATATTTAAGCCATGATTTACTCACCCTCAAGCCGTTCGAGATGCATATGTCAATCTTTTTTCAGACGAACACATTTTCAGTTATTTTAGAAAATGTCTTAGATCTTTCAGTGGTTATAATGTGAAGCAATGGGGTCCAGCTGATTCACGTTCGAAAATGTACATGCATCCTTCTCAAAAATAATCCATCCGGCTCCAGGGGGATAAACGAAGGCCTTCTGAGGGTAATCCGTGCGGTTTTGTCGTAAAAATATACATATTTAAAACTTTATAAACTAAAATAACTGGCTTCCGGTGGCGGTCGGTGCGCGTTCACAGAGATGGATGCTGGCGTATGACGTATGACGTAGCGTAGGAAGCGTTGTGACGTAGAACGAACGTGACAGCGCAGCCAGAGAGCAGAGCAAAACAAAACTCAACGTTCGTTCTACGTCACGACGCTTTCCATCTCTGTGAACGCGCACCGACCGCCACCGGAAGTAAAAAACTACAAAAACAAATTAATTGTGTGGAGAAAAACTTAGAAACTCATGGTAGTCTAATTTAGTTACACATGATCAATTATCTTAATTTTTACTCTACTTACTACATTTGTTTTACATGAAGAAAAGACAATGAAAGGTTGTGTCTACGCATCTGACTGAGTGCTGTAGGTAGCACAAGTTTGGGCCTGATCTCATTATGTTAGTCATAAATTACATTACTTTTACTTTTGATATGTGACGTACACTTGGAAGGAAAATACTCTTCCTCTTGTAAGGTGGACTTTTAGTGGAGCAACATTTTACATGTGTAGTAGCCCATCTTTACTTTCACTAAAGTACATGACTTGCGTGATTATTTGTCCATCACTGTTAATATGGTACAAGACATCAGCTTCCTGCAATTCAAAACACCTTAATTATGACTTTCCTGGTATAAAATCGGATGTCCTCGTCCGATCCTGCAAAGTGCTTCAGTCCAAAACAACTCCGCAGCTGGAGAGCCTGAATTTGTAGTTCGAGCTCCTTTACTTTCTGGCGAAGTGTATCGTTTTCTATGAAAGCTATGAAAGCTTATAGTACTGTTGTACCTGGACGAATTCGCACACAGGGGTACACAACAATGGAGTGCGGTCTTTTTCACACGTTGATACGCCAACCGCCTCTCTTTTACCCGAAATCCGCTCATATTGAAACTTTGTCTATGTCTACTCAAAACTAGCTACTCCGAAAAATCTCCACTACAACAACACGACCTACAGGAAGTAGTCGACCGCACACTCAACACACGGAAGTTAACCGGAAATTCTATTGTGCACGTAGGATATAGGGCTGTCACTTTACGTTCGATAATCGATTGCACAATCGATCGGACCAACCAACACAAGTTTCGAAAACGAAAAAAGTGAATCGATTTTAATGGCCTTCTCTCGGAGCGCGTCCAGCTCGCCATGATACGCCCGCAGCGAACGCGCGTCACACAGCAACTGCAGGCTCTGACAAACACACATAACAGCAAATTATACTTCTGCATAATGTGTCTCTTTTACTACTACTACAAAAATGTGAATTCTGCCGGTATTCAGACAGTCTCATGCATACAGATACAGATTCGGGCTATGGTCTACAATCGCCTACGTAGGCAAAATTTGTTTGACATTTCTAATCGTAAACACAGCCATGTTGAAGCCTGCAGTAATGTTTTTCATTGATGTTATCGCAGTCCACTCTGCTTGTAGTTTTTCGGGAATGTTGCACTCCTGTTTGTCATTGTGCACGAAACTTCACGCCAATAAATCATCAGAAATATTGCTGACTTGTGAGCGCCCTCTTAACGTTCGTCCTAATGCCTGTTTTGCCTATATTGGATAGGCAATATAGTCCGTGGATTTGCCTGTATTTGGCGTTTAAAATGGAAACGTCTTTAGACATGGAAAATCGATTTTACAATCGATTCAATGAACACTTATGTGTAAAAATCAAACAGGATTTTTTCAAAAAAGTGACAGCCCTACTACTCAACGAAGCGGCTGAGTCATCGATCTCCAAGTAGTGTTGTTTTTGGCGGCCTGTTTTAATTTTAGTTTTAGTCTGGTCTTTGTGTCAAGCTGTCATTTTAGTTTTTATTAGTTTTAGTCACGTTCATACTCTTTTAGTCTAGTCAAGTTTCAGTCGACTAAAAGTCTGAGCATTTTAGTCTTATTTTAGTCAGAATTATCCATGACTATTTTCGTCTAGTTTTAGTCGACGAAAACTGATGACATTTAGTCTAGTTTTAGTCAATGAAAATTGTATTTTAGTCTCTTTTTAGTAATGCAATTCTATTTAACCCAGTCAATATAGTTGAAAAACAAGTTCTTTGTGACATCCAAGATTTATTGTATTAAAATTTAAATGCAAAAGAAAAGGCATGAGAGTTGGCTGTTTTTGTCAATTTTAAGTTTTAATTTAAAATGTTTGCAATTTTAATATAACTACATGGCTAAATATTTTACCACTTGCTTATAAATCTATATAGAAGTAGTGCATTGAATAATACGTTGTTTATATTGTGCTTAAAAGTGAATTACATCTATTAAAGAGTGTATATGTGTACAAAGAGAAACGCAATGCTGACAAAACTTTTTTTAAAATAAAAGTAGCTGATAACTTCTGGATTTTAAATAAAAATAGTGAGTATGTGTTTGTGGTACAGCCGTGGATCAGTTACGCACTGCAAACGCAGCATATGTGAAAGCACTATAGCGCGTGCTGCTCCTGCACCGCATACGCACTGCACACGGAGTCTGTGTGAAACGGGCGTCAGACTTAACTTTGTTTGTTGTCGTTTACGCTAACTTACCGCAGCTGCATCTTCTAAATAATGCTGCGAGTGGGGCTTGAGGAAGTGACGTCACCTGCGTCTGCGCAGTGCGACCTGATGCAGTCCCTGAATTGAGCCACGGGAAACAGAAATACTGCAAAATAATAATAATGCGAATAAACGAGACGAAATATAACATAACATTTTGTCTCATCTCGTTTTGGTCAACGAAAATAAAGAGACATTTTAGCATAGTTTTTATTTTGTAAACCACATTTAGTCTCGTTTTTATTCGTCAACAATATTGCATTATACATTTAATTATAGTTATCATCACATGATCAGCATTTACGCTGCGTCTCGTTTTCGTCACGTGATAAAGGTTCGTTGACGACGATATTTAGTCATAATTTTCGTTGACGAAAGCAACACTGTCTCCAAGTCCTGGACATGTGCATTTCCAGTCTCCTTCACATGGCCATCAGCGCCAGGGAAACTACCAGTAGTTGACAATGAGGGCCAATTGCCAACTGTTACTGACACCAGGCCCATTGGTAATGTTGTTGAACATCATGTGACTTCAGACACTGGCCAGGTTGTGACACAAAATGTGTCACTTGTAGTCGAAGACACAGTAGTTCATGCATTTGTTGATACTGGTGCTGATGTTTCGCTTATAAAAGTGAAGATTTCAGGATGTCAACTCCCACTTTGTGTCAGAGACCCTTGGTGAAACAGTTCATACCTCTGACATCTATTTCTGGTGACACTTTAGATTCAGTGGGTACTTTGTTTGCCCACTTGTCACTTTGGGTAAACGTACAGTGTCACATTAGTTTCAAGTGATCAGAAATTGCTCAAAAGCAGTTTTTTTCTATGCACAAAATTGTGATTAACATGTGTAACATGTCTTTTGACATAGGTGATGACTCCTTATCCTTTATAAGTGTAGACCACCATAACCATAAACTTGTGGATGTTACAGTGTCGACCACTACGGTTGTTCCTGCCCTGTCGGAAGCCGTAATCTCTGCAAAACTTGCGTCATATCAAACAGGGTTACAACCAAATGGCTACACTGGTGTGTTTGAGACACACTATCGTATTGACTCAAAGGTAGGATTTGCATGGACTGTGACAAAAGCAGAGAAGGGGTCAGTGTGTGAGAAGGGAGGAGAAAGAGATCCTCTGGAACGATCTCTTTTAAGTTATGGCAAAATCACAAACAAAGTGGACCTTGAGAGCCAACAAGGAAATCAGATCACATTAAAAGTTCAGTAAACTTATCTTGCAAAATGGTTCTCTTGTGTTGGTTGAGGAAAGCAGAGTCCTGCGTGTCCTTAAGAGCAGCGTGCGTGTGTTCCCTCTCCCGGACGAGCGAGGTCGCGGGAAATTCAACGAGTCTCTGTCTTTGAGGTGAAGTTGCCAGGAATGATTCAGGCTAAGTTCATTCAGCTCGTGAATGAACAGAGGCGAATAGGAAAACGAAACTAGACAATTAGAAAACATACAAAGAAATAAAAGAGAAGAGAAGCAGGCCGAAGCCGGTCCGGACTTGGGTTTCCAAAGTTTTCGGAGGAGTCGAAGGAGGGAGAAGAGGACGAGAAGAGAGAGAGGAAACTGAAGGTTTGGACTTTTATCAGTGTCCTGTGAGCAGTGTCCCACGTCCCCTTTTCCGTGGGGGGACGAATCATCTTAGAGCATTTCGAAAGTGTGATGTCAAGTCACGAGGCTCCACCTGAGAGCGGCATTTCATTCACTTCACCCATACCTCAAACTCGCCGACAACGCAGAAAGGGCCATAATAAGAAGCCTGTACCCAATACTGCTGCAGATGCAATTCTTGGTCTTTTAGAACACATGACTGTCCAATGATAATTGTTTTGTATGAAAAGTTTTTCTGTCCATCGCTGCTACTCTCAAAGTCACATGAGAGAGCAGTGACAAGGGTCTTTGTCCACACATACAGAGAAGCTATTGTATCTTCTGGGGGATTTCCGTTGACTGGACAGTCACGCGGCCACTGATAGGAGTATCAAGACATTTGCTGGGATCAGCATCTGTACATGTGATTTGCCTTACAGTAAATATGACGAAAGGTATTCGAATCTGGACTATAAAAAGGACCTGGACGAAAATCAACCGCTCTTCCTTGCAATCTCCAGCCCAGGACGCCAGCAGTTCCTGGGTGCAAGAAGCTGTAAAGCCTAGCTAATATTACTCTGTTAGTCTAAGTACTCTATTATATTCTGTAACAAGTATTCTTTTCATTTTTGATTCTTTTAATAAATATTGTTAAACATTTATTCTAAATCATCTGACTGGAACTTGGAATTTTTGAGTACGTTTTCACCTTCCTTTCCTGGACCAGGACGGTCCCAACCGGGGGAAAACTGCAGAGGGTGAGCATGATTTTCTGATATAAGTAAATCAGTGTGAACTTTGAATTGATTGATAGGCCTGGCTAAAGAAACAACTTATAACAAGGTTATTGTTGTATAGCAAACACGGTTGAAGAGTACCTAAAAAGGTAGATTTATACTACGAAGGGGAGATTTATTATATTTATAATTCTTATTATCTTTATAATAAAATACTAATTTGTAGAGACTATTCACCTAACTCTTAAAAGTACGACTAAAGGATAGGCTCTTTAGTTACCGCGGGATTATTTATATGCCCTGATAGGATGTAAAATAATTTGGAACGGTATTTAATCGTATAAACTTTTACATGGGGGCTTGTCCGGGATTAAAAGAATAAAACCCGGAGGAAATGTTGAAATAATTCAATCAATCAAATTGAATGACCAAAAACCTTCGCAAAAATAAATAGAGGACGCTCTATTAAAAGAAAAGCGAATCCGCGTGGCAGAACCAAAGAGTATCTGTAAAAATATTGAAAAACAATCCCGTAATAGAGGATAAAAGTTTCCTAGTCTGCATTTCCAAAAATTAAAGACCCAAAATGACTCAAATGGCTCAAATAGCGCCAGATTTAAATGTGTGCCCAACTCCTCATCATGACTCTGTATACCGTATCACAGTAACAAAACGTGATAATTTCCAAAGGCTGAAAGCAGCCAGAGAGAAAGATGAGGCATGGTATATAGGAGATTATGAAATAAATAATGGACTAGAATTCATCTGCACTTCAGCAGCAGATGTAAGGGCTATTATTGGCCGAATTGATGACAATAGAATAAAAGGAGACAGAATTAAAGTTCTTTTCGAGCCAGGGATGGAAGTTACATACAAGCCAACAACAGATTCAAGTATAGAAGTATACTATGGTAAAACGAGGGTGATGTATGATGGTACAGCAATGCCCCAGAGAAAACGCAGGGATTCTAATAATACAGAAATTTATTATTCGGATGTAGAAAAACCTGGCCCTAGCCCTCAGAAAAGACTAGACTTTCAAGAAACTAGTCCAGGACTCCAATATATACCACTAGCAAATGAATTGGTTCATACTTTAAATAGTATGAATAAAAAAGACCAGACTAAAACTAGAGGTGAGGATACAACCACCGAGGGTGACGACACTGAATGGGATGGTGAAGAAAGTGTAGTGTGTCAGTGGGACGAACCCATCCCACAGAGAAGTAGAGTTAATCAAAGAAATTCAAGACCATTGTATCGTGAAAGAAAGAGTAGTAGTTATGCTAGAGAACATATAGATCTTGCAGGAAGAAAAACTCTGACAGCACCAGGGCATAATCTGAAAGAGAAAATCAGAAGGGAGCCTGAGTATATGCAGAGGCTATTCTTAGCGGCCACAGGGCCGACGGCTGATGAAATTTTGGATATGCCGAACACTAGCATAAAGGCTAAACAAGATATGCTTGCAGAACAAAAAGACTCTTGTCAGAAAGCTCTGTCATTATTACTGCGTTTGACCCTATCTGAAAATAGAGGAAGAAGTGGTAGGGATCCCATTATGGGTGACATATTTGAACTCAGAAAAGAAGTTTTAAAGGAATCAAAAAACTCTATATATTATAGGAAACCTTTACCAGAAATTACAACAAAGACTGAACTGGTGCAAAAACATGAAGTATACTCTGAGGCAGAGAGAGAAGGACGATTGCCCAGAGGGGGGCTAGGCATAAACTTAGCTGAGATAGCAGCCTCGTCAGTGAAAAAAGAAAGAATTAGCCCTCAGAATAGGGGGGCCTATAATGAACAATATGACTATTGTGACGACTCTGTATCCAGTATGTCTGTCTGCTTAGAAGATGACTTTGACCAGGGCTCGGAGAGAAAAACTAGATCGAGAACTAAACATACTATAACAGCTACAGAGATAGGTATGTTCAATGGAATGAAGTTAGATCCAAAAGATAACATGAGAAGCTGCCAGAAAATAGTGCAGCTAGGGAAGAGGCTTAATATCAATGATGAAGATATAGAGCTGATGATTAATCAACTATTGGGTCTAAATATAGGAATAAATGATGTTTCTCTACATCAGAGGAACATTTCTGGTGAAACTAAAAAGGAATGGTATGAGAAGAGACTGAAAGAAATAAAAAGCACAGGGTTACTACTATTCTGCAAGAATAGGGCCCTTGAAGGAAAAAGCACATCAGAAACTATGGAAGAACTGTTGTTGTTTGACAAAGATCTCCCAGGTCTAAATAACTTAAAATCTTGGGGTTATGAGACTAAATGGGACGAGTTACAAACTTTTGCTGTGAGGTATGATAGAAGGACCAAACAAGAGACAGAGAAAAAAGGCAGTCAAGATTTAAATTTCCAGGGAAATAGCAAACAGCAAGGTCTGAGACGTTCAGAGAGACTTAAGGCTCGAGGCCGTGATGGTCAACAGGGGTCCAAATATTCTGGGCAGCAGAAATCTTACAGGGAGGAAAGAGACCAATTTGGACCAGCAAGCTTTCAGAGGAGAGGCAGATCTCAGAGCAGAGGAGTGCAGAGAAAGCCTAATTGGGAACAAAGACCTCCATTGACAAAGAATGCAAGTAAGCAAACTAGCTCCACATATGTTTCTAGGGATGAATGGGACAAAATGACTCCTGAGCAGCAGAACAAAATCAGGGAACAGAGAGCTAAACAGAGGATGACTGTAGAAAAAGCATCCAGTGCTGGTCAATCTAAGCCTAAATCTGTGAGACTTAACAAGTCTGAGCAAAAACAAAAATAGGAAATCCTTAAAGGAAAAGCGACCATCCAATCTGATTTAGTTAAAGAACATGAAGGTTTCTTTTATATAGAATACAATGGTAGAACGTTCATTCTTGATACAGGAGCTGAAATTAGCTGTCTTACTGACTTACCTGAAGATGCCATAAAACAAAAAGGTATGATGAGGGTATACAGCTTTAATAAAACTCAAGGCCCAATTGATACAGACTGGTATTTGTGGAAGGACATAGCCATTATTCCTAATCAGTCGGAAAACCTGATGACATTGCAAGATGCAACTAAAATTGTAGGTAAAATTGATAAAGAAATAACAGTCAGATGGATGAAAATGGTCGACCTTAAAAAGGAAATTAATAGAATGGTACAGGAAACCATACTTGATAAAAACAAATTGAGAGAAATCCTGGAAAAGCATAAAGGTGGAGCCGCTAAATTTAAAAATGATGTAGGCCTATTAGGTAAAGAATATGAGTATGAAATAAAGGGAGGTGTGCATAAACCACAGCGACAATACCCTATTAATAAAAAAGCTTTACCTGAAATTGAAAAAACTATTAAAGAATTAGAAAAATTTGGAGTAATTAAAGAAATACAAAATCCGATCACTAATTCTCCGCTGCAAGCCGTCCCTAAGCCAGATCAAAGTTACTGGGTCGTTAATAATTTCAAATCTTTGAATAAAGTATCAGAACCGGATACGAGATACTTAATTAATGCGAAAGATGTAACCAATGGTTTACCTAAGGGTAGAATATTGACTAAAATTGACCTAGCAAACGGTTTCTGGACAGTTCCGTTAACTGAAAATAGTATGGCTAAAACTGCGTTTACCTGCCGATCGAAATCGTATTGTTACACAAGATTACCCCAAGGCTATAAAAATTCGCCTAACGCATTTCAATCTATCGTGGTCACGCTAATGACAGGTTTACCTGTGACAGTTTATATAGATGACCTTTTGATCATAAATGACGATCCGGATGAACACCTGAGAATCGTAGATGAAGTGTTTACTAGACTAATAAATGCAGGTTTTAAGCCAAGTTACAAGAAAATCGAAATAGGTAAAGAAGAAGTAGATTTTTTAGGCTTTGCAATGACAGGAATGGATCGTGGACTCTCAAAAACCACCAAAGAAAAACTAGAAGATTTGAGACAAAACAGCCCAAAATGCCTAAAGAATTTACAAAGCTTCATGGGACACATGAATTTTCTCAGGGATCTGATACCAGGATATGCAAAATTGGCGAAACCTCTTTATGGAGCCACGAAAGGAAATGAATTTAATTGGAGCGATGAATTAGAAAATATCAGGCTGCAATTAATTGACTTAGCATTAGCCTCAGGTAAAATAGCAAGAAGAGAATCGGATCAAAGATTGGTAGTGAATGTTGAAAATACTGCGGATGAAATAGAACTGGTCTTGTATAATGAAAAAGATAGGAAGAATCCGATACAGTTCATGTCATACCCAAAACCTGCTAATCAGCTAAAACAGGAACCTAAATCAGCAACTGACATCTTAGCTAGTATTGCTAAATGTTTGATACCGATAAAAACCTTAGCTCTAGATCAACAGATAATTGTAGAATCGAAAGGTGAAGGCATCGCACAGCTAGTGAGAGAATCCAAAAACCTAGTCAGTGAAGCTCCTAAGATTCATCAATTTACTTGGGCTAAGTGGAGCAAATTGCTACAAGATACTCAGATAATTTTTGGACAAAGTAAACTTAACAAAAAAGACAAAATAACAGAAATCCCTAAAGGGGCTAATATTTGTTATTTTACGGATGGTTCAAAAGAAAATGAGGAAGTCTGGTGGGGCTTCATAAGGAAAGAAAAAGGAAAAATAGTTTTTAAACAAAAGGGTCAATTGTCTAGTGTAGACTCAGCGCAACTGGCAGAAGTAAAAGCTGTTTTAGAAGCCCTAAGGCATATGAAAGCCACAGCCACGAATAATGGAATTATTGTCTCAGATAGTGATTATGTATACAAAGCACTAACAGAGCATGTTGCCACTTGGAAACTTAATGGTTTCTGCACAGCAAAGGGAAAGCCATTAAAACAAGACAGTTTGTGGAAAGAAATTGCAATATTATTGGAAGATGTTAAACCGGTGGTGTTGCACCAAAGCAGTCACACAGTGCAGACTACATCAGCTGCCAAAGGTAATGCTGAGGTAGACAAATATATTAGACATAAAACAGTACAGACAATAAAAATTATTAAAGTTATCACTAAGACAAGTGAGAATAATATTGTTGAAGCACTGCACATGGATTTAATGCATCCAAGCTTGGCTTATATGTCAAAGTATTGTAAGGCCACAGGACTCAATATACAGAATCTAAAAGCTACCTACCTTAAGATAAGGAAAAAATGTCCTGAATGCAGAAAAGTCATGACCAGCAGGTTCAATGAGTACGGAAAAATTAAAACAGATAAAGAGAATGAGGAAATATCCTTGGACTACGGAGGACCTATTAGGCCAGCCACGAAATTAAAAAACTGTTACTTCTTAGTGATTGTAGATAATTGTTCTAATTTTCTCCAGATATATCCATGCAAACAAGCTACTAGTGCGGTAGTCGTACAAGCACTAAGAGAATGGATCAGATTTCGGGGGCCACCTAAAAGAATTAGGGGGGATGGTGCTCCGAACCTTACAGGACGAGAAGTTGAGGAATATTGTAATAAAATCGGGGTCGAATTGATAAAAAGTGTAAAATATCGACCGGAAAGCAATGGAATAGCGGAAAACGCTGTTAAAAGATGTAAACAATTTTTCGTGAAGAACGAACAGGTAGGGCAGTGGGATACTTTGATTGACCAATGTACGCATTTTCTAAATTACAGAATCAAACCGAGTGAACTCAAAAGTGAAGATCAACCTGAGCAGGGAAATTTTAAAGCCAATCCATTTAAGGTAGGCGATCAAGTAATTATACTGCATAAAATCAGAGGTAAAAGATTTAGGCATAAAACTGGGACCGTGGACACGGTAACAAAAGTCACTTCGAATACTACTGTACAATTAGAAAATAACGGCATTTGGTCCTTGAGAGACTTAATTAAGGCATAATCATGAAGAAAGTAGCATTTGAGTCCATTATTGAATCAAAAACAGGATGGGTCAGGTGCCAAAATGAAGTGTATGAGCTACTAAGAGTTAAAAAATGGCATGAGGACTGCCCTGATGGTACTAATAGTAAATTGATACCATTCACAAGCTGTTGTATTTGTGAAGCAGCTGACGTGGCAGTATTACTTTGGGAAGGTCCGAATGAGTCTCGGCCTACCAAAACGAGCTTAAAAACACTCCCTAGCAAGGGAGAGCATAACCTTTTCTCCTGGTACAATCCAGAAGGTAGAATCGGCCACTGTGCCTTGGGAGAAATTTCAGTATGCGGAAATTGCAGACTAGGCAAACAAAGATGGGTCATTCAAAAGATACAACGAGGAGAAACCAGTTGTGTCTGCCGAACCTGTAAAACGTGTAAAGAAAAACTCATTTTACTAGGCTCAACTTGTTCCTGTAAGTTTAGGGACTCTAAACTGGAACTGTGCAACAGATGTGAAAAGCTAGAAGAGCGGCAATGGGTCCAGACTGTCAGTAAGAAAGAGGTCTGGTTAACCAGAAAATCGAAATTAGCTATGGGATGCGTGTCACAGGGTAAAATTATGACAGCATGGGTTAGTAATCCGATCCAATTAATGGAAGAAGATGAACAAGCATGGCTATATCGATACTGTGAATTGTCAGGGCTTGGTAGCCCATCCTATACAGATCCTCTGGAGATTGGATCTGTATTAGGTCAGGTACTGGGACAAATCACTTGTTTGGAGGCGTGGGAAAGAGTTGTCTCACATAATCTAAATGAACCAAAGCAAACTATCTTTGTGAAAAGACAGGGACAGTATGAACGCAGCTCAGCCGAACAATTAATTATTACTGAAATTAAAAATATGAGCTTCCTCATTACAGACTATAACTACGAGACCAGGACATGGGAACTGGGTGTAAGAGAGACAGACATCACAAGAATGTCCAGAAGTCAAATAATTATGACTGGGGAAGCCTGTTATAAGATTAAATATGAAGAAAACGATGCATCTATGATTAAAACACTGGTGGTGAATCTATGTTGTACCAGGGGTTACATGGGCGTCGGCTTTGCCATACAGGGTTTTAATATTGATTGGATGACAGAAGTTAAACCTTTTAAACAGAGGGTCCGAGACTGGCTGCTAAAACAACGATTCTAGGGTCAGACAGGCAATTCTTTGTTCTCTCACCCACAGGCCAACATGCCTAGAGGGGGGAGTAGACAAAGACTGAAAACCATCTACAGAAGACTCCATCAAGAAAAGACTGAACATTTTCAGGAAATGATAGCATGGATAAGTATGGCTTTCATTCTTTTTGTATGCATTTTGGCTGGATTCGGAACAAAGGAAATCTACAAATTTCCTACAAATTTATCTACAAACAAATCTATACTGTCTATCCTTGTACTAAAATGGAAAAAATAGTTAAATTACACTGCTATAATCAAACAATAATGGTTAAAGGTTCACCTTTGATTTTAGCAGGGATAGTATACAATCCTGAAAATAATGCTAAGCTGATAAGAAACTGGATAGCAGACATAGATCCAGAATACTGGAATTGTACTAGTGAAGGAAGTTTCTTAGAATCAGCTGCAGATTATGGTCCAACAACTGAAAAAGGATTAACTGTAATGAAATGGAATAAACTACAACTACTAAATCAAACACATGTGTTATTAACAGGCCAAGAAATAAATGGTAGTGCAACTAGAAACATTAGTGTAAAAAACTTTGATCTAGTATGGTGGACATATTCGTATGGAAAGACAATCTCGACTTTAGAATGGAATTGTGAAACAGCCAAAGCAAACATAAAAAGATTAAAGGTATTAGACAAAGAGAACCAAGGTAAATTAGAAGTGGCAGATGATTTAGAAGTGGCAGATGACTTTGAAGTGGCAGGTGACATGGAAGAGACCAAAGAAAGGGAGTCACCAAAATTAAGTCCACTGACACCTGCAGCGCAACGCGCAGGGCCAAAACCAATAGATCGTTGGCTTCGTATGAGTGAATTCCAAGATAAAACTATAATTCATTCAATCCATGAAAACAAACCTATAATTCCTGCAAAAACCACAGAGTGGATAGACTGCTACCATAGGCCTAGAGCTACACCTATGTGCCATAAAATACCATGTCCCTGGTTGGGAAAGATGGTCTGGCCAAGTAACAAAGACAGATCAACAGTTGATCACGAAAAGCAGTGTGCTCGTAAATTAAACCCGGAGAAAAAAGTTTGGTATTGTGTCATAAAAGCTGAAGCTCCATGGAATCAAACTCTTATGGAAAAATATGAAAAAGATACTATTACTATATGGCACAAATGGATAATAAAGAATTATAATTTCACACAAGGAACAGGTAGTGAAGCAGATAGGACTACGTGGACTGTGAAAGCCACATTAGAAGGAAAGAAAAGAGCAAATGGAAATTATAAACATCCATATACGCTAGAATATTTTCCAAATGCAGGTATTCCAGAGAAACTTATAGCTATCTCTGGAATAACAAAATACCTAACAACAAAAGTGATGGAGCAACAATATAGGAGTGCATTGTTGTTATACATAATGCAGGGAGGAGAAGCGTTAAAGCATTATAGCATCACTAAAAGACCTAATGGTTACATAAGATACCACGGAAGACATCAAGATATAAAAGATGTACATACTGGAAGAAAAGAAGGTAACCTTGTATGGCCGGTACACATGAAATATCTAGGTTCACACAAAATCTTAAACTCCTATAAATCCCAAAATATAGGACAATGGGAAACTGGCTATTATTTAAAAGTATCTGATCCAGATAGTTACTCATGGGGAACTCAGAGTAAAATATATATCAGGCCCACTCGAGGAAACTTCAACAAAAGATGGAATGTTACGGACTGGTATGGAGAGCCATGCACTAGACGAGACAATTTTGATATTGTAAAATCTTCAAAGGGAAATAGGATAGCATATAACCTTAAGTGTGTTAAAGAATTCGATTTAGGAACAGAAGTATTGATGGTAGGTGAAAGAATGGATAATAAAAAGATCGAATTTTGGAGTGACCGCGTAGAAACTAAATATTTATAAAAAGGGGACCTATTTAACAATTGGCAGCATGCAACTTTTAGTGCCCCCATAATGCAATCTTACGCAGCTAAAAACACAAAGGGAAACATTGATAGGAATTATATGTCATGCAACTACGAAGCCATGGAAGGCGCCCTCTGGGCAGGGGAGAACTTAAAGATTACCCCACTGATTCTAAAGCAAATGGTAGGAGAAACCCAGATATGGAAGATATGTGCTATTATGCCTTATATTAAGTATATAAGTGAGTGGAAAGACTTATTACACCCGATCGATGATATGACAGAATCGGAAAGCCTTGGAGCTCACTGGGCTCACCGTTTAGATTACTGGTCAAAAACCAGAAGCCCTTCAGACGTAACTTTGATTAAATTAATTGGGAGAATAGTGAAAACAGCATTCGAAGATATAGGCGAGAAAATTAAGGCAGTGGCCACAAATGTATGGAGTATAATGACAGACGCATGGGAGATAGTAAAAACTATTCTTTATTGTGTGGGAGTCACGATAGCAATCATTGTGATAATAGGTATTCTAATTAAATTAGTGAAAATATGCTTACATTGTAGGAAGCTAAAACAGTTAGCTGTCCAAGCCAAATATAGAAAGATTCGACTGTCAGCTGATCTTTCAGAGTCCGAGAATGAGAGTGAAGGAGAAGTGCCTACGGCTAATTCAAAGATCATAAAAAGTTAGTGGCTCGTAAAATCACTTCATTCTCCTGAAAACCAGCATACTGAACAGAGTATACCAGCTAAAAAGTTTTGAGAAACCTGAAGAATGGCTTTAACAAAACCAAATTGGGGAAATGACTCAACTGCAACTTGTCCTGAATTGCCGGTAAATACATTTCAAATTATAATCTACAATGTAATTTTGATCCTTTATTGGATATTTATGTTAATGGGTTTACAAGGGTTATGGCAAATTCCAATTGCAATATGTAACATAGCCTCATTTAATTTGGAGAAAAGGCTAAATCTGGCAAGCATGATAATCAGACAAGTGGTGAAAAGCCCTAAGATAAAATCCATTTTGGACTTAGAGGCATAATCAGATTGGCAACACTTAATATAATACTTTTTCCATGTGATTTACTGAAGTATTATCTTGAGATCCAATCTGTAAAGTACATAGTACTCTCTTCTACACTATTGGTGATTTTGTATCTTATAATACTTTCCACAAGAAGAGTAGAAATTGAAGGTACAGAAAAGGCTGTTTATGAAATAACTGTAATTGCAACTGCATTTATGATGATGATGATTGCAGAGTAATATGATGATTATGTAATGTGTGGTATAGCAATATTGATAGTTAGTAATGATTGGTTTTATGTAACAAAACTGATAAAAGCTGGTAAAGAATATTGTTTCAATATTGAGCTGACAAACCCTTTTGTAACTTACAAATAGGATGCATCAGCTTCTGGACGGCCGAGGAAACGTTACATAGACTGCATCTCAAATGAAATTTGTGGACCAAGAAATGTAGTTAAAAAACAGACGAACTGTGCTATATGTGGAATGCTTCCAGGAGGTTTAAGAATAAGATGTTTTCTGATGAATCAGTGGCAAGACCTCTGTTCAAGTTGTACTGTAATACAAAATGTAAAGATGGATGAAATTGTAAAAGTGACTGTAACTCAGCGAGGAAGAAGAATGGACCGTAAAGGTCCATGGGTGTCTAAGAGTTATATAAAATGGTGCATGGCAATGAAATTTAAATGCTGTAAGGTCAGTGAAATTCTAACCGTACAGGCTGGCTGTAGAAATAATTATACTGCTACCACATATCACCTAGAACCAAGGGTGTATCAAAAGAAAAGGAAAAATGGAGACTTACAAATGATAGTAGGAATAATTTACAGGCATTGGATTCTGGATAATCCAAGCCAACCCGGAAGTGCTGGACAAAAGTTCAATTATAGCTGTGTGTATGTTCCCGCAGAAAGTCCTAATATCAAAGGCCCCTGGGGAGTGGACAATGGTATCACTGACTCTGGATGTGGCCGAAAGAGGACTCATCTTCGCAGTCAACCAAGTGAACTTGGACAGACTGCTGAAAGTCTGGCGGAACAAACACGAGTTTCAGTGGAAGCCAGCACTCAAACCGTGGTACAGGCAGAAGGTTATCCAGAGTCTGAGAACCTGGTGTCATCAAGTTGGGATGAGCCAGGATCAAGCCAACTCATTAAAAGTGATGATATGTAAAAATGATGGGATTAGTCATAGACTGTACGAGATAGAATTTGACGGCATTACCCCAAGTATCTACTGTACTGATTTTGTAAGCAAAATGGATAGATTTGGTGTAAGAGATTTTGTAGATAAACTGAAACCAAGAAAACCTAGAGCTAGATTGAACAAGTTTAGAAGAATTAAATAAGCTCATTTAATGCCGAAAGGGGGTGTGATGTCAAGTCACGAGGCTCCACCTGAGAGCGGCATTTCATTCACTTCACCCATACCTCAAACTCGCCGACAACGCAGAAAGGGCCATAATAAGAAGCCTGTACCCAATACTGCTGCAGATGCAATTCTTGGTCTTTTAGAACACATGACTGTCCAATGATAATTGTTTTGTATGAAAAGTTTTTCTGTCCATCGCTGCTACTCTCAAAGTCACATGAGAGAGCAGTGACAAGGGTCTTTGTCCACACATACAGAGAAGCTATTGTATCTTCTGGGGGATTTCCGTTGACTGGACAGTCACGCGGCCACTGATAGGAGTATCAAGACATTTGCTGGGATCAGCATCTGTACATGTGATTTGCCTTACAGTAAATATGACGAAAGGTATTCGAATCTGGACTATAAAAAGGACCTGGACGAAAATCAACCGCTCTTCCTTGCAATCTCCAGCCCAGGACGCCAGCAGTTCCTGGGTGCAAGAAGCTGTAAAGCCTAGCTAATATTACTCTGTTAGTCTAAGTACTCTATTATATTCTGTAACAAGTATTCTTTTCATTTTTGATTCTTTTAATAAATATTGTTAAACATTTATTCTAAATCATCTGACTGGAACTTGGAATTTTTGAGTACGTTTTCACCTTCCTTTCCTGGACCAGGACGGTCCCAACCGGGGGAAAACTGCAGAGGGTGAGCATGATTTTCTGATATAAGTAAATCAGTGTGAACTTTGAATTGATTGATAGGCCTGGCTAAAGAAACAACTTATAACAAGGTTATTGTTGTATAGCAAACACGGTTGAAGAATACCTAAAAAGGTAGATTTATACTACGAAGGGGAGATTTATTATATTTATAATTCTTATTATCTTTATAATAAAATACGAATTTGTAGAGACTATTCACCTAACTCTTAAAAGTACGACTAAAGGATAGGCTCTTTAGTTACCGCGGGATTATTTATATGTCCTGATAGGATGTAAATTAATTTGGAACGGTATTTAATCGTATAAACTTTTACAAAAGGGAGAAGTTCCTTTGTGTGTTAATGCAGCCCGACCCTCGTGTGGAATCACGAGGAGGCAAAATATGATATTACGCTCGGGGAATTAGAACGCATGGAACCATAACGTTTATCACAGTCTCTTATCAAAAATCTCCTTCGTCGTAAAAGGGGGATTAAAACAAGACCAAGAACGACTAGTGATACAGATAGAAACATAGAGATACATCCTTATGTTGAACAGAGGTATTTTAGGATTATACTACGGTGATTCGAAAAACACAACTATTCTAATATCACACTGGAGAACATGCAAATCACCCGGAACACTCTTTATACATTTGTAATAGTTGGTAAAATGAAATTTTACTAGTGGAAGTCCATATGTGTCTGTGTGTATCTGTGAGGTCGGCATCTGTTGCATCTCGTGGTGCGCATACCACGTGAGGGGTTGGGGGTTTGATTTGAAAATGGCACTCAGCAACAAAGGTAGTTCTGTGGGCAAATTCACTTAACAGCCTGAGGCGTCGTAGAATTTTGCTGAGGGAAGCAGATAGTCCTAGACAACTGAATGGAGCCAGTCTTGTAATTTGCCTTCAGTACACAAAGAACAAACGTTAGACACGGCAAAGGGGTTGTTGTCGCAGCACGTGATAGTTTGAGAAACAACAGGGGCCTGTTTGTTGATTTCATCAAGTCGTCGTAAAACATTAACCAGCGGCCTGCTTGTAGACACTTGTAGCCATTGTGGCACCAAGCCAGTCAATTAGGGCTTCCTGAATTTGGACATGTATGTGTTCATATTCAGTCAGCATGAGAAGAACAATCAGGATTCGCTACTTCAGAACATCTGACCGGACAGACTGTCAGTGTCGTTACATCTCCCCCTTTTCGTCGGATGAAGTCCCTGTGTGGACATCATCGGACGACAATCATCACGATGGGCTGATGGCAGGTGAATCATGATGGTAGGATAGCAGGTGGATCAGGATGGTAGGGCGGCAGGTGGAGCTTAGAGCTGAGGATTCAGCTCGATGAGGTGCGTCGTGGTCTCTGACTTGGCACCCCCTTTCCGGGGATTCCGTCTGAGACCTTCGGACACAGCTTTCGTGAGCTTGGCTGTATCGCATCTTGTTGAGTCTTCTGTACAGAATGGAGGCGGTGTGGCTGATTACCTGTAGAGATGCACAGCGCAATGTCGGAGGCGGTCCAGGCTCGGACCGCAGATGAAGTGTTCAGAACGGGCCGTCGAGACGGTGCTCGGAGGGCTTTGTTGACAGGAGCAATGTCAATGAGTTGGGGCCCCCTTTCCTCACTCCAGAGTTCCAGTTCTGGATCTAAGGTGAGGTTGTAGTTCTTGAAGAATGGGAGTTCCTGTGTTGTCTGGTACTCTTTGCTCGGAAGATGGTACAATGTCAGATCGTCAAGATGGAGGATGGCATCCCTTGGCACTCGGACCCACATACTTTGGTTAAGCAGGTTGACACGGCTGGTTATGTCAGGCTGGTCGTAAGTGAGAGTGGCTGTACGCACGGGAGTGTTGACGAGCCATCTGTCGCCTACAATCTCTGCTTGCGTCTCTGTGACTTGTGTGTGAGGCTTAGTGTCGCTGACCAGGGGTTGCAACTCGCAGATTCCTTCAGCGTTGTCTCTGAGGAAGGGGTTGCTAGGGCAGAGATAATGAATGTCTTTGGTCAAAGTACACATGTGCAGGTTTGGAGCCGAGTACAGTTGTGTGTCGCTGTTGTGGTAGGCCACCACGTCTGGAGTGCATATCTTGATGTGGGTGTTGTTTTTCCCAAAACCTGACCTTGACAATGTCTGTAAGTCTGTAGACTTGGCTTGACTCGCTGATGGGTAGGTTTAGGAGAAAGCCCACTTCTCTCTGCTCGGGATCGACGTAGAGTGGGATGGCGCTACCCAAAGAGTAGGCCAGGTGTTTTTGTAGAAGGTCAGCTGGCGTGTTGATGGCAGAAGCCCGCACAGTTAGCATCAGGCTTAGTATCAGGTACGGTGGGATTACACCTGTGGCTAGGCTGTCATTGGAGGAGCTAACCTCCCACAGCATGTCTGTCGTGTGCTATCCGTCGGGACAAAGTCATTCTGTAAGACAGTAAACAGCGGTTTCATGGAGTTCACAGTCTGGTTCGCTGCATTGACACTGGACATACCAATGTTAAACAGAGTTCTGGCGGCAAATACGGCTCCGAGCAACGCTCCCAGGAACCGTTTGGAGCGGTGGTTGGTGCTTAGGAGTCTCGATTGTGTAACAGTCACTTTCTCAAGTTGGTTGAGCACGTGTTCGACATTGGCCTCGGCGTGAGAGAGGGAGTCCTCTGTCCATCGGGCACTTGCCTAGCTGTATTGGGCTACGGTGCTGGGGTAGTGTGCTCTGTAGTCCAGGCGGGGCTGGATGAGTCGAACATGCACTTGCTGGGTGTAGATCCTGTAGTCGGTGATCAGGAGTCTCGGTTGTTCTCTCGGTGGCAGCTGTTCTCTGGTTGGCTGACAGCACAGCATGGCGAACCACAGCAGCAACCTGGTACAGACAACAGGGAGAGAGAACGAGAAAGGGGAGGAAGAAACCAGCAAGGGTTGTCTTTGGTTGGACAGGGCAGTCTTTTTACTTCGTGGGTGGCAACTAGGTTTAGCTCGCCTTGGCCCATGTTTTGCCACATCTTGCTGCTGGCATGACGCTTTCTTCAGTGTCTCGTCAGTGGCTCTGGTGCTGCGTTGTGCGGCACATGATGCGTCATGGAAATACATTGGCATTATCCCCCCTTTGCGCCGTGGCATTACAAGCCTTTGCGTTGTGATGTCAGACGGTGCACAATATAGAATGTTGTTCTGTGCACGCAGCATGTGCTTGATGTCATGCAGTGGTCTGAGGCACTGGTTGTTAGTGAGTGTAGATGGCGTGCGAGGGTGGATGAGCAAAGTCTTTATGTAGGTGATAGAAGCCTGCATGTCCGTTATGTTTGTGTTAGCAAACAGTGGAGCCAGCGTAAACGGCTCTGAGGTAGGCAGTTTAGCTGGTAAAGTTCTTATGCTGTCTGTAATCATTTCTTCCTTTAGGGTGGGTGGGTGGGTTGAAAGTGACCACAGCTTGTTGTTTAGTGCGTCAGGCTTGGCTAGGGTATGGGTTTGATCATATATCTGCAGGTCAGTCATGACCTTTGGGCAGCAGGTGTCAGAGTCTTTGGTGAGCTGTAAGGTGCAGGGTAGCACAGTTGAACCTTGACCTGGTGCTGAGTCTGTGTCTTCATGGCTGGCTGTGGGAGTTCCCGTGAACTCTGTGACCTGAAAGTCTGGTTCAGACGACCTGTGTGGCTGGAGGGGAAGAGGTTCTCGCACTTGAGCCCAGACTTTGAGCTGTTTCAAGTCCAGTAACGGTTCAAAGCGATCTAGAAGGTCTCTCCCGACGAGGAACGGGTAAGTGTCCATTTTTGAGATGAACACGGGATGAATTAGACTCAAAGGACCAATTGTCAGGTGAATGTGAGCTACCTGTTCGAGCCGGATGTCATTTTGGCTGTATGACTGCACGTTCAGTTCGCAAGTTTGAGGTGTAAGAGTTCAATCTTGTCTCTTAGCTTGAAATTGGAGTCTTTGGAAAAGTTGAGATGAAATCATCGTAAGGTCTGATCCTGTGTCTATCAATGCTTCCATGCTCAGTTCCTTTTCCAATGTGATGTTCAGGTGGAGTTTTCGGCCCACCCCCTTTTCTAGGAGGTTGCCCAGGATCATTGGCATCGGGGCAGGTGTAACGGTCGCTGGGTGGTTAGGACCGGTCTCGTGTAGCTCGCTGCGAGTGCAGATAGCTAAAACATCGTTTTCTGGTACCTTAGGATTGGGGTAGCTGGTATGAGGAAGTGTGCTGTCTCGTTCAGGGTGTGCAGCTGTCAGCTGTGGAACTTGGGTGATGCTGTCACCTTGTGGTGTGACAGTTAGCACTGTGCTCTGTGGATGACGAGCAGTGTTCGGAGTGCTTGGATCAGTCAGATGGCAGTTAGACAGGGTTTTGGTTTCAGTTCTTAAGCTTAGACATAAGATGTCTGGTTCGTCTTTCTTGTCTTCTTTGCAAGTTTTTCTGTAAAGAAGCTGTTTCAGCACCCTCAGGATCTCTGCTGTCTCAGACGTGGCTGCACTGTCTTTATCTGATGTGGGCTCAGGATTGAGCTTACCAGTGTCGTTTCGAGAGTGGTTCCACTGTTGGCTGTCGGGGCTTGGTGTCCTGGATGGTTTTGACTCTTTGTAAAAAGGTCTGTGACTGTGGTGTTGTGACTGTGCACAGTATTTTCAGAAACAGTCTTTTGCTTGGTGTAAGCTTTATGGGCTAAGTCTCTTAACTGTTGTGTAGACATGCTACGCGGACACGCTGAGAGTCCGATATGAAAACTCAAACTGTGATGAAGGTTTCGGAGGAACAGAGTTTTAAAGTTGACATCCTGTTCCATACCTGGTTCGTTGCGTGATCCGAAAAAGGCTTTTCGTAGACGACTGTAGTAGGCCTGTGGGTTTTCAAGTCGGCCCTGTTTGAGGTTCATAGCGTTGATAAACCCTTCGTCTGATTCTGGATCAGCAAATTCATGAATCAAAGCTTGTCTTAGCTGTTGGCAGTCTGCTTTGACAGTCTCTGGTTGACGGTCTAGAAAACTACGCACATCACAACTGGACGTGATTCTTAACAGATACAAATTGTCCCAAGCTGTCAAGTTGGCGACAGTTTGCAAGTGAAAGTCAATGTCTTTTAGATACGCGTGAATGTCATTATTTCCAGCAGAATCTGGATCAAACATATGAATGTTTCGTGCTAGCTTGTCAAGTTCTCGGGGGGCCGTGCAGGTTTTAGTGGCATGGGTTGTCTGGAGGGGTCCTCCCCACTTCGCTGTTGACAGGTGGTCTTGGAAGCTGGCTGGTGATGTCTTGAGTTGGGGGCTTACATCTACCTTTTCAGCTCTGGGTTCTTGGCTGAAATAATTTGAGTGGCGGGCCGGGAGAAACTCTGTGGTGTGTGTTTCTCCGTTCCAGCCACTCTGTAATCTGTAAGAATGTTTCAGTTCTGTGTGAAGAGTGTCAAGTTCATCTTGGAGCTCGTCTCTCTGCAGAGTAAGCTCGCCGATTTTAGCTCGGGCCGCTTGCAAGTGTTTTTCGCAGGCCCTGGCTTTATGTCTGTTTCTTTTAGTTCAGTCTCTGCTCTCTCTAGGAGAGCGTCACTTTGTTGGAGTTTTTCGTCGAGTTCCTTTCGGGCTTCTCTCTCCAACTGTTCTCTTTGGTCTGTGTCGAGGCGAAGATCTTGCAGGGCATTTTGAAGTCTTTCTACTTCTTTCTGTAGCTCTGGATCTGTGGCGTCCTCTTTCTCGCGCTGGTTCTGGGTCTCGAGTAGGAGCTGATCAAGGCGACTCTGGGTTTGGGCCTGGTCCTTCCGGGCCTCCTCCGCTTGAAGCTTTAGTGCTGCTGCTTGCTGCTCCAGGTCGATGTTGCGCCGTTCGCTGAGCCTCGCCTGGGCGACGACGTTGTGGGCGATGCTGCTGACGATCCTGGCCCAGTCTTTGTAGTTGTAGCTTTGGGTAGGATTGTGTGCTATCCGCTCGTCTAGCTCAGTGTCCAGTTGCGTTTGGCTCAGATGCTGCAGGTCACTGGCGTCCTTGGGCAGGAAGGGGGTTGTCATTGCTTTCAACCATGTCGAGAGCTTGTCCCAATGAACTGCTGGACTGTGTGGGCGGGACATCTTGGCTCACTGTAGGTGAGAGAAACACAGCACACACACAAAGAGACCAATGCAAGTTCGTTCTAAGGTTAACAAGCTATACTCATACGGCTATGCCGTCTATGAGAATTTGGGCTAACTGATGCAGACAGTTAGACGGTGCCAATTAACTTGGGTCGAAGGACCCGGACTAGAGATTTTGACAGGCAGTAGCCTAGCGGGTCACGTGGTGAGACCGGCTGCTTGGTTGTCACTCTATTGTTTAGCTTCCTTGGTGGCTCTCAGGGTTCTGTCTCTAGATGAAATGAAAGAAACAAATCACAACAGAACAGAAAAATAGAAAAGATCAAGGTGAAACAAAAACACTAGTGATGACTAGGTCTGAAATCAAAATAAAACAGAATAGTACACCGTACGTGTTAGAGAGGAAAAGGGGACCTAAGCTGTTACCACTAGCTAGGGGTTCTGTGATAGGGCCGCAGTGTGAGTGGGGCTATCAGGGTAGAATACCTAGAAGATGGTGTTGCTTGGAGAAGAGAAAAATGGGCCAAACACTTAAATGGTCTGAGAATATTATAATATTCTGTGGCTTACAGTAAGTGGGTGGCTTTACCTTATTGAGTGTACTTGAAGGTGAATCAAGGTCCCTCAGGTGAGAACCCGTGGCGCAGTCAACCCCACTGACGTTTCTGGACACTCGACCGCAGTGTCCTCGGACAACTTCGCCTCCCTGTATCCCGGCGTGCCCACTCAAACCACTTATGACTTTTAACGCGAAGTGGCAACGCTAAGGCGTCAACCGTCAGAAGTCACGACAAGATTGAGTTTCCCCCGGAACTTCTTCCGCAAAGGAAGTGGCTTACGATTTGGGCCTGAGTTCGGGTTCTGTCTCAAAAATGCCTTGTGTGTTCTCTGGTGCGGTTGACTCACCCTGTTTGCGTGCCAAATCACTGATGTCGCTGTGGCGTGCCACGCCGGCGATACTAGATTAAGAAGTGTCCGAAACTCACGTACGGCCAGTGCCAGTTGCGTCAGCCAGGAGACTCCAGCCACCGGAAATCAACCGAAAAAGACCGTCACTTCACCACAGTACACTCGGGGAATGCTGCCTGTAAGTATACAAATGGCTGGACAAGCAAACTCAAATTAAATTTCAAATTTTAACTTGTTAAACCAAATTGAAATAGCTACGTATGTAAAACTAGGAGAGTAAAGTATCAAGTAATGATAAACCGAAAGGAATTTTGATAAATGGTTAATATCAGAATCACCTAACTCAAAAGGAGAGAAGAAAAATAATAAAAAATAAAAAGAGAAAGAGAAAGAGACAAGATGAAACACGGGAGAAGAAGCAGGCCATAGTAGCTGGTTTTCACCACAAAGGGGCGTACTTTTTCTCTGTGCTTAACCTGGTGATCAGGAAACTTACTTCGAATTAAAAATTCAAAACTCAATTGTTTAAATTGAGTTTAAAATAAGCATGTAGGAATAAAGGTAAAAAAATAAATAAAAAATAAAATAAAATAAATAAATAAATAAAATCAGGATGATATTTTATGATAACTAATGATAACAGTAAAGTATCATTAAATAATCATAAAATAATCAAAAGGGGAAAGTAGAAGTAAAGGCACAATTCAAAACAGAGTGAGAGGAGCAAAAGAGTGATACAGACTTAGTGAGGAAGGTCACAGGGTGGCGCTGTTTCCTCCACGTGGATATCAGTGGCTGACAGGCAAACACGATGTAAATTTAAATTCAAACTGGTTTAAAACCAAATTTAAATAAGCGTGTAAGGGAATTGAAAAATCAGGATAATAGTTTATAATAATTAACGATAACAGTAAAGTATCATCAATAACTATAAACTAATCAAAAGAGAAAAGTAGAAATAGAGAATTCAAAACAGATTTGAAAAGAGAGACAAGGAGAGTTGAGTGAGCCACTTAGAAGGCGGCGGCACCACTAGGTGGTGGACCTCTAAGTGGGCTCTCTATAGCTTTGCTGGGATTTAATTCAAGTTTCAAAGTTTTAATTCAAATCAAAGTTTTAATTCAAATCTTATTTTGAACCAAACTCAAGGTAAATGTACCAGTCAAAAGCAGAAAAATTTTGTCTAACATAAAATAAATAATATTTGTACAAGCCAAGCTGTAAATGCGAATAATTATTTAGAGTTTAGACATTAATTCACAGGGAAATGAATTCAGCAGTAAAGAGAGCATTATCTGATAACGGCCACGAGATGGCGTAGTTGCGCTCATGCAGGCGGAAATCAGAAGGCGGGGCGTAATTGGAGATTGCAAAAACTTAAGGTACGCCCTCTGGTGTCTAGTCAGCGGAATTACAACCCATTTTACTGTGATTCAAAGCTAAGAGCTTTCAGCTCGCGTCACGCGCTGATTTTCTGCAACAAATCACAAATAGACAAACAGGCAAAGGTTTTTCGGACCTTTGGGTGCTATATTGTACAAGAGCGTGAGGCAGGATTTCTTCGCTGCAAAACACGCAAATGTAAAACAACAGGAATTTTTCGTCTGTTGCACTCCCATAAACATTAAAAAAAATAGCACTTATATAATTTAAATGTATTAGGTTTTAAAATTGGGTAGCTAGGCCAATTTTCCGACCAGGAGTTTTACCGTTTTGTTGAATATCTCTGGATTAACCACGAATTCAATAACGATATTTGCATGCAAGGCCTATATATGTTTAGAAGGAATCTCGCTTAAAAACATATTTATTAATACCGGTAATACGCACGTGAGAATTCTTCGTTCACAGCGATTTAAAACAAATATTAGAAATGTATCAACTGCAGAGATATTTCTTCATCTCTTAACAGGACATTTGTAATATTAAATACTGCAGTGTACGTAGCATTTAACAGTGCTAAAATTGTCTAGGCATATTTTAGCAACTTGTTAAAATGTAACGTTACTGACTTCGGCTTTTTGCCTCCGTCAGTTAGGAGTGAGTTCGCGTTTTGCGACTTATCTCACAATTTCATAATTTCATAACGCACAAAAATGATTAATAACCATATAAACAGATTGAAACTGAATTTCTCACAAAACGAAAGTTTGAAACTGCCTAAAATATCTCCACCAAACATGTAACGTAAACGCATTACGATAGGATGAGAGAGTGAGGATGAGCGAGGGAAAGTGAAAGCAAAATGAACGATCAGAGTGAGAGAGAGAGAGATCGGAGAGAGAGAGAGAGAGAGAGAGAGAGTGTGAGAAGGGAGGAGAAAGAGATCCTCTGGAACGATCTCTTTTAAGTTATGGCAAAATCACAAACAAAGTGGACCTTGAGAGCCAACAAGGAAATCAGATCACATTAAAAGTTCAGTAAACTTATCTTGCAAAATGGTTCTCTTGTGTTGGTTGAGGAAAGCAGAGTCCTGCGTGTCCTTAAGAGCAGCGTGCATGTGTTCCCTCTCCCGGACGAGCGAGGTCGCGGGAAATTCAACGAGTCTCTGTCTTTGAGGTGAAGTTGCCAGGAATGATTCAGGCTAAGTTCATTCAGCTCGTGAATGAACAGAGGCGAATAGGAAAACGAAACTAGACTATAGAAAACATACAAAGAAATAAAAGAGAAGAGAAGCAGGCCGAAGCCGGTCCGGACTTGGGTTTCCAAAGTTTTCGGAGGAGTCGAAGGAGGGAGAAGAGGACGAGAAGAGAGAGAGGAAACTGAAGGTTTGGACTTTTATCAGTGTCCTGTGAGCAGTGTCCCACGTCCCCTTTTCCGTGGGGGGACGAATCATCTTAGAGCATTTCGAAAGGGAGAAGTTCCTTTGTGTGTTAATGCAGCCCGACCCTCGTGTGGAATCACGAGGAGGCAAAATATGATATTATGCTCGGGGAATTAGAACGCATGGAACCATAACGTTTATCACAGTCTCTTATCAAAAATCTCCTTCGTCGTGCAAAGGGGATTAAAACCAGACCAAGAACGACTTGTGACACAGATAGAAACATAGAGATACATCCTTATGTTGAACAGAGGTATTTTAGGATTATACTAGGGCTGTACTCAACCAAAGAAAATCTTGGTCGACTGAAGTCCTGAAATTTTCGACTAAAAATCGACTAAAATCGACTAAAAATGACGTTAGAAAAAAAACGTTAAATTAATTAGATGCGCACTGTGCGCAGTACTTGGTAGCCTTGTTGTCCGCCTAAATGAATTATAAATAAACATAAACAACTAGTAGGCTATTTGCAGTATATTAAATCGTTTTTGACCTAATTATTTTGCACTGAAATGAGTCTGACACTTGAGTCTGTCAGCTCTGACAGCGCTGCATCACGTGCACCTGCGCAATATCATAGCTTGATTTCCGAAAATAGTACTATGTTGTCAACTAGTGATATCATCACAAGAACTGTTGAGGAATATGCAACATAATTTAGACAATTATTTTTGTCATATGTTATAATAATAAGTTATAACTGTCAGACACTATCATTTCACCGTGCATGTCCTCGCACCGAGCGAGGCTGAACATGAGCTCAGCTTCGCAGCTGAGACACGAATAGACTATTAACTCAAAGCTTTTACTCTTAATAAACACAAAAGGCACGTCCACTTTAATAAAAAAAGAATATTTATTAAACAAACCAGATCAAGAGCAGAAACGAAATAAAGTGCATAACTGAAAAATAAAGCATCCTAGGCTCAAAACTAACACAACCAACAGCACAGCGCAATTGCGCATTAGGCTCAAAATAAAAAATAAAAAAGTTAGGTTATCACACTAAAACACTGAAATATGCAAATTCTGATATGTTCATATAGCCTACTCAAAACACACAGGGCAAGCTAACGCAGACAAGTGAGCTTACCACTTTTAGATGATATGTCATGTTTGTCGTCGAGCTGTGGAAAACTTGCTTGCAAACTTTGCATTCGACCTTTTTCCTGTTATCAATTTTAACAAAATGCTGCCACACTGTCGATTTCTTTGTTGTTGACATGTTAGAAGAGGACTGACTATTAAATGCTCTCACAATTAAATAAATAATATTCAGCATCAAACCTTCTACGCTCGACGCTCTCTCTTGGGTTGGGCTAATCCAAAAAAGGTGAAAACAAGGGGGGGTGTTTTGAAGATAGACTGTTACAGTGAAACAAGGGTACTCTGAAAACACCCCCATTAGCAGTTAGTGCTTTCCACCTGATGAAATGAGCGCGCCTCAGCGCGGCAAAACTGATGAAATAAACGAGGCAGAAAATCGACCAATCAGAATTTTGGTCGAACCAGAACGTATCGACCAATTAATCAACTAATCGACTAGGACAGTACAGCCCTAGATTATACTACGGTGATTCAAAAAACACAACTATTCTAATATCACACTGGAGAACATGCAAATCACCCGGAACACTCTTTATACATTTGTAATAGTTGGTAAAATGAAATTTTACTAGTGGAAGTCCATATGTGTCTGTGTGTATCTGTGAGGTCGGCATCTGTTGCATCTCGTGGTGCGCATACCACGTGAGGGGTTGGGGGTTTGATTTGAAAATGGCACTCAGCAAAGACAAAGGTAGTTCTGTGGGCAAATTCACTTAACAGCCTGAGGTGTCATAGAATTTTGCTGAGGGACACAGATAGTCCTAGACAACTGAATGGAGCCAGTCTTGTAATTTGCCTTCAGTACACAAAGAACAAACATTAGACACAGAAAAGGGGTTGTTGTCGCAACACGTGATAGTTTGAGAAACAACAGGGGCCTGTTCGTTGATTTCATCAAGTCGTCGTAAAACATTAACCAGCGGCCTGCTTGTAGACACTTGTAGCCATTGTGGCACCAAGCCAGTCAATTAGGGCTTCCTGAATTTGGACATGTATGTGTTCATATTCAGTCAGCATGAGAAGAACAATCAGGATTCGCTACTTCAGAACATCTGACCGGACAGACTGTCAGTGTCGTTACAGTGTAAATATTGTGAGCGTTCAAAATGTTTTTGGGTCCAATCAAGTGTCAATGCCCAAGTCACCTGTACTGCCTGATCTCTCTAACACTGAGCTATCTGTGACACAGCACAAGAGTCTAACAGATTTGCTAACCTCTTTCTCTAATGTTTTCAGTCAGCATGCTCAGGTAGAACCAGCTTGGTTACCCACAAAATCATGACCATAGATGACACTCCCATTTCTCAGCAAGCGTACAGGATTTCTCCTGCTCTCAAGGCAGAAATTCACAGTCAGGTAGAAAAACTCAAAGCACAAGACATATTAGAGGATAGTGATAGTCCTTGGTCAAGTCCAGTAGTGATGGTGCGGAAAAAAGACAATCCTTACAGATTTTGCGTGGACTATCACAAATTGAATTCTGTAACCATTACTGATGCACA
Organism: Abramis brama; assembly: GCF_963993115.1. Taxonomy (NCBI): domain Eukaryota; kingdom Metazoa; phylum Chordata; class Actinopteri; order Cypriniformes; family Leuciscidae; genus Abramis; species Abramis brama. Next base: position 19,692,885 of record NC_139976.1, on the reverse strand, counting down.
CCCGTTGCCTCGGGTGAAAGATAGTCTTGATGCGTTGTCAGGGTCTCAGTATTTTTCTACCATGGATATGTCTTTGGGTTATTGGCAGGTAGAATTAGATCTGGACTATATCATTTTAAGGTGATACTAATGCGGATGCCATGTCTCGAATTCCTGTAGATTCATCTACAACTCCGAAACCCTTCACACCCTATCCATTCAAACAGATGACTTTCCTCTCACTTCTCAGATGGCTGTTTTTGTTAGTGCCAACAGTACAGAAAGTCAGCCTAAGGTGGAGTCACAAGTTTGTCTGACCGAATGTGAAATTGTGGACAGTTTTTCTGAGTCTGTTGTTAATGTGTTGTGTACGTCGTTGGGTAATAAATGAAAAGACATTGCATACTATCAGAAAACAGATCCTCTGCTCTCACAGGTCTATAGTTGGGTTGAAAATCGAAAAAGACCTAATTAGTGTTGTCAAAAGACCCGGTACTTCAGTACCAAGTCGGTACAAAAAAAGTTAAACCATTACGATACCAGCTTTTCTTAAGTACCGGTGGTGCCGAAGTACCGGATTAATCCAGTTCTTGATGCGCTGTCCAAAAGGTGTACAGTTGCGTCCTCTTCATAAAAACACTGAGACATGGCGATCGGCGGTGCTACTAATGCGGTGGCTCTGAATCCACTCGTTGACAAGAAAGGAGGAAAGAGCCACATATGGAAATATTTTGGATTAGGCTAATGTCACGTTGCTATAAGGGGCTGTTCACATAGCACATTTTTAGCGCGTGCAAATTCGTTATTTCAAATGTAGGCGCGTGGCATGCGCGCCCATAATAATAGCGGCGCACCTTTGTTCATGGTTGCACAGCCACGACAGACGCCACGAGAGAGCAAGCGCTTGTGGAAAGGAGAAAGCGGTGCGAACTGCCAAGCTTTCGATGTTGTTACGGAAAGGCCGAAGCTGATCGGTTGGTTTTTGTCACATGACCTGTTGAGATGAGAAGTTGAGACATTTCATCTCGCCACGACATAGCCTACATTTGAAATAAAGATTTTGCACGCGCAAAAAATGCGATATGTGAACGGCCCCTAAAGTGGTATCGGGTGCGGTTGTATCGGGGTAGTTTTACGACCACAGTATCAGACCGACAACCAAATACTGGTATCAGTATCGGTGCATCGCTATTTATGTCATTAATATCAGTCCGTCAGAAAACCAGTTCTAGGCTTATTCTTGGCTGGATAACTCTTAGCAGGTTTAAAAAGCCCTTTTAAAATGAAATATGAACGCATACGTTTTGGATTAAATAAAAGTACAGCCAAGTCAAATAAAACATGATATACACTTTAATATATGTAAATTTAATCTAAATTAAAGCTGCAAGCAGCATTTATCGGGGTTCAAGCAATTAAGGCCTTTAAGGCCTTTAAGAACAAAAGCTATTAAGTTTTATTTAGCAAGCATTGTAACCACTGACATAATAGATGGAATACAGGCAATGTACCATAGGAATTTGGTTTTAAAGCTTTTTAACAGTTATAGCGCCACCTATAGTCCGATCTCCATGAAATTTTGCATGCTTGTTAAGGATGTTATGTCACATTTGCTCACCAATTTGTGTGAAGTTCTGAGTTTTCATTTAGGATTATAGGCTTTTTAGTGTATTTTGCCACACCCATTTTATAAATGACCCTATTACAGCCATCCAAATGCAAAAGTTCTACTTTTTTTCGATAATTATTGATATAGAGAGTCCAGAGAATTGTCCTAGTCTGGTTTCGATCGGGCGAAAAACCAGGGACTAGTTTGCAAAAGTAGGTTTTGGACAAAATGCGACATAGCAGAACATTTTTCCTGCCTAAATCGAATTTAGAATTTGATAGCCATTTTGTCCGGCTTGAGCCAGGGATCACAGTGGTGTAAGGCACTTGAGTGGACAAATGGCCTAAGAGTTATGAGCGATTTTGTACTTTTGGTTGCTGTAGCGCCACCTATGGGCCAATCGGGGTCATACTCTGATAGGTTGTCCCCAAATTGAGGCCTACCATCTGGCCAGGTTTCACGTCTCTAGGCCTTACGGTTTGGCCTGCACGATGCGTTTTACGAATCCTTACAATTACAATAGGGTTTCAGCATTTCATGCTTGAACCCCTAATTAAGCTTTGGTACCAAAATTGGTACAGAGAATCGTGGATTTTCACTGGTATTGGTACTGAATACTGAAATTTTGGTACCGTGACAACACTAGACCTAATCTTAGGCAGGTAAAAGGGAAATTGAGACAGCTTTGGTGGCAAGTTCCACATATGGTGTTGAAGGGTGGAGTGCTGTGTCGTATGGCCTATAGTGCTCCAGGTAAACCTCAAACTTATCAGGTGGTCATTCCTGAAGTTCTCATTAACCCTCTGGGGTATAAGGTGTTTTTGTGGTCCTTGAGATGTTTTGACATGCCCTGACATTTGTGCTTTTTTCAGTTGCTTATAAACATATTAATGGCAAAGGTGTAATTACACTCTATTTAGCATAAACAGGGCTACCATAATATGTGAGCAACATGTATGTACATGTTTGTATTTTTGAGAGAATAATGTTTATGCATGGTTATTGAATAAATTAAAAATGAAAGTTTCTGACATAAGGCCAAATAACACAAACTAAATATGTGTCCACAAGACTTTTGACTAATGGATATTGTCGCCTAGAGTTTTTGCTTCAAAATGATCTGAAAATCATCCTGCCTAATCATTCACATAAAACAATACATTGATTTAAACTTTGTAAGACATGTTATGTTTAGAAAGGCAATATGCATGGGGGCGTGAATGATCATGAATAATGCTCTGATTCACACCTGAGAAGACAATGACCTGCATAATGAGCTGCATAATGAGCCTTTCATTCAGGTGTATTACTGAGAGTACCACAAGTAAAGAATGTGAGGACTTATTTTGTATGCATGCAAATTATATAATATCCATGGTAAACATTTCTAGTAACTATGCAGTTAATTCTCATACCGTATTTTCAGAAAGTTTTGAAATATATCCTCTCCTCAAAGTGTCAATAATAAAAAATAATAAAAAATAATTTAATGAGAAGGCTTATATTGACCTATTAAGATGTTGCTTACCTTGTAAATATATTTTTTGCTATTTTATTAAAAAGTTTTCACATGTAAATCAACAACAATTACAATTTTAACAATATTTCAAGTGTAATCTTTCTTTGTAAAAAGTATACATTTTATCATACGTATTTCAAAGTTAAGGATTCATTAGTTTGAATATTGGAACAAACACTATAATAACATCTTAGTTGATAATTCAATATACCTACTTTATTTTTGACAAAACATCACATATATATACACATATATACTATATATTTAACATATGAGCAGAAATTGGCGAACAAAAGCTTATTTGATGTGACGGTAAATGTAACATTTTCGTCTGTAACATTGTTTTTATGATATATTAGCATATAAATGTTAATTTGCAGTTTAATACATTGCTTATCCCTCTGGGCTTCTTCGTAAAATAGTCACACTTAGCTTCCTCCCGCCCGAAAACGGGCGAAGCCTTAAAATTTTACTTTACTTTTTCCCAGGATAACCAATCAAATATATGTTTGTTCTATAATGTTTTCTGATTATTATTTAGAATTTTTAGAATTTTTTATGATACTTTGCATTAATTATATAATTTTGATGAGCTATTTTTTCCATTAGAATTAATATATATATTTTTATTTTATTTATTTTATTTTATTTTTCAATAAATGCAACATTTCACATCAAAATAGAGTGCAGGCCTAAAAAAAATTTTTTTTCAAGTGAGAAGAGCGCCATCTAGTGGCTTCAAAATGTATTAATTTGTGTCATGTCCTATAACCGCCTATAGGCGGCCTATAGCTTTTTTATTTATTTATTTGATTTATTCCCATTCGGAAAGAAAAAAAAATATTACTAAGCAACCACTGAATGGAACAACACAAATTATATATCATTTTAAAGCTTAGGATCTCAGCTTTTTAATGCATATAATTACATTTTTTAACTCCCAACGAGTGCTGAGTAATCCCTCTAAAACCGAGTGTACCGCCAGCAGGCACCACCTAGCTGTGAAAATATTCTTTACCATATTTTTTAAAAATCTTGCCTTGATTAACACAAAGTTGATGTCATTTGAAAGCTTAGAGTCTGAACTTTACAGTGAACTTTACCACTTTGAAAAACTCTTAAGTATTGCTGAGTTATTTGCTGATAAATAGAATTTCTTTTTTTTCATAATCTATAAAATAATGTACTGCAATGTGTCAAAAACATCATACAGCTCATGAAACATTCTCAGATAATTGGCACTTCATTTTTTACAGCATATTATTACAATTAAAATGAGCCCAAAATTAACAATCTATTGCTTTTATGACAAGATATTCTTCATGGAGAAAAAATTGCCCATGAGGGGGTGTCAAAGACTGTACAAAAAGGCTGTCTCTTTTCCAAATGCTGTAACTTTTGATTCCTTTATCCAGAAATTATTATTTTTTTATCCAGATGCAGCTAACATGTAGGGGGACTTCACTAAAAAGAATTTTCCTCCTACCTTATTTCCTTCCTGAGTTATTCCATGACAAATAAGAAAGATATGCAAAATCATAATAAAAATTATATATATATATTGTCTTTTATCCGCTGTTTCTTGGCAGGACAATGTCCAAATGTAATGTAATTTATATTTTCAAAAAATGTAAAAAGAGTTCTTTCAAACGATACCTACCTTTTGACTCTCCTTGCTATAGTTTTGGAGTTATTATGATTATATAATTTTTATATAGTTTGGGGCAAAATTTGCTGTTTCAGTCTTACCAGTTCATTTCTCTGTGTGTGTGTGTGTGTTTGGGTGTGTGGGTGTGTGTGTAGGGGGGGGAGGGTGTCTTATTTGCACTCTTGATGTTTTAGAGTGTCACCCCTTCATTGCTGTACACTTTTTTCAGCACAGTGGCTGATCTGTAGCTTGTACCACCAAAAGTTTCTCTGAGTTTTCCTATTTTTTCGTATTTCCCATTCATTTCCTATGTCGCCCGTTTTCGGGCGGGAGGAAGCTAAGTGTGACTTTTTTTTTTACGACCCTTTAACATATCAGAATCATCTCCTTGATTTTTTTGTGTGTTCATATAGGTAATAAAACAAAAGTCACCAAGTTTCACCCCCATCCGATGAAGCAAAAAAAATTAACAATTCGAAACGTTCAAGTTTTCGCCCGTTTTCGGGCGAAGAAGCCCGACAGCACAGATGCAAGCTGTTCTGTAGTAAACGACTACAGTTCATTCATTCACACACACACACACGCGATTCATATTTAAAGGGTTAGTTCACCCAAAAATGAAAATTCTGTCAGTAATTACTCACCCTCATGTTGTTCCAACCCCGTAAGACCTTCGTTCATCTTCGGAACACAAATTAAGATATTTTTGATTAAATCTGAGAGCTGGCTCACTCCTCCATATAGGCTTCTAAAGACGTTATAACTTGCTGGCCCAGAAAATGCATTAAAGACATCATCATAGGACTATCCAAGTGACTACAGTGGCTCAGTCTTAAGTTTATAAAGCGACGAGAATACTTTTTGTGCGCAAAAAAAAACAAAAATAACGACTTTATTCCACTATTCATTTCCTTCTCTATGGGCCTCGAGTTTTTTCACGTAGTGTTTTAGAGCAGCGTGTCTGTGTTGCACGTCACCATTATTGGCCGACGCTGGTCATGTGTGTGATGCGTGTGACGTACAACACAGAAGCGCTGCGCTATTATGGGCGGCGGGGGCTCGTCCGTTTGGGGCATAAGCACAGGAGAAAAAAGTCTCTCTCTGTAAAATGTGAGTCACGCGGGGGCGGGGCCAGCGTGGGCTCACCTGTTTTTGAATGCTCAATAATGCTCGAACTCCGGCGATGTGAACAGGAGGGCGTGAGGGGCAGGGTCGCTTTCTGTATGTAAGGAAGCTAGCCGCAGGCGCAGTGAAGAACAGCATAATTTTCACCTGCTGCCAGAGCCGGGATTCTATGGCGCGAAAGCCTTAAGATTCCACCACTGATCCACAGGGAGGGAATGACGGTTAGTGCAAGCAGAGAAGAGAGCTGCATGTTTTGTGTCCACTGTAGAAATGGCGTTTGTTTGCAGGTGAGCATGTTTTATAACAGGCTCATTTGCTGCAATATTGACATTTCCAGCCACCTTAACTGGGAACTGGGACTGGGAAATGTGTGAGAAATAGAGGTTGGTCCGTCCTCGGCGGAATTTATAGGCAAAATCCGCACCCATTTTGGCGGGCTCTTTTTTCACCTCCACCAATGTGCGTGTTCTTAAAGAGAAAGACACAGTCTTTTCAGCTTGCCACTATAAATCGCTATTTTTCTGCACTAAACTAGTGACTTTTGGCAAGATATATTCAGAGATGATAGACAAGATGTTATAGAATAATTTAATGAAAATCCAATTTTGACAAAAATATTGACATTCAACCTGTTTTTAGACCTTACTGAAAACGTACCAGCGCGAGATCCGACGGGTTTTCCCAGATCGCATCACATATTTCAACATGTTTCCGTCGATTTCATATTTGCATGTGAATTGCTCGTGCGCGCGTGAGTGGTCACATTAGAGGTAATGAGCACGCACTTGAGAAACTGTACATCTCGTTGCTTTCATATCGATAACTTAGAGAATGTTTGTTTTTGATATTATTTACATAATTTAAAAATAGATGCTCAAGCTTTCTAAAAAAAACATCTCTCACGTATGTGTGGCAAGTATTCACTGAGTTTCAGTTCATTCTGTTTCAGAATGAACTTCACACTGAGAGAGACGGCAGAACGTGCATCATGTTTATTTTCTTTATTTTACGAAAAGCACAACATTTTGTTTTTATTTTGAGTGTACACAAATAAAAGTAGACATTTAACAGTTTTAAATGATGTATAACACTTGCCTGTCTGACAAAAATAGACAAATAAAAAAATCAAATAAAAAGCGAGGTGATCACGCCAGCATGACCGTCAACCCCAGGGGGTTAAACATTCTTGTAATATTAATATGTTGCATAGATATCAACATATAACATAAATGATCGTTCAGATAATTAAAATAGAAATATATAGATACTGTAACGACTGAGACAATCAGACACATAACTATTTGTTACATTTAACAAATAAGCTTTAAAGCTTAAAAGCTTTAAAGATTTAACTAAAAACATCCCCCTAAAAGAGACAAGAGAGCAGGAAAGGATTCAGTCGCCAGTGCGACAATCAGATAAGATGGTTTTTATTGCTCTGAAAAATGTGGTCACGTGGAAAAAGCAGAGGCCATAGGAAAGACCTACAGCCCTTAAAACAGACTTTCCTGCAATAATTTATTGACGAACTGATCTATAAATGAACATGCATCCCAGGACATTGTGCGTGTTAATTGTATATCTTGTATACTGTCTCTTGCATTTATATTTATTTTATAATAATAATAATTTGTTACATTTATATAGCGCTTTTCTGGGTATTCAAAGCGCTTTACATATGGAGGGGGAAACTCTCCTCAACCACCACCAATGTGCAGCATCCACCTGGATGATGCAACGGCAGATAACGCCCACCACACACCAGCTTACTGGTGGAGAGGAGACAGAGTGATGAAGCCAATCAGTATATATGAGGATGAGGAGGAGGCCATGATGGACAGAGGCCAGTGGGCAAGTTTACCCAGGATGCCGGGGTTACACCCCTACTCTTTTTCCGAAGGACATCCTGGGATTTTTGATGACCACAGAGAGTCAGGATCTCTGTTTAACGTCTCATCCGAAGGACGATGCTTTGACAGTATAGTGTCCCCGTCATTATACTGGGGCGTTAGGACCCACACAGACCACAGGGTGAGCACCCCCTACTGGCCTCACTTACACCTCTTCCAGCAGCAACCTAATTTTCTCAGGAGGTCTCCCATCCAGATACTAACCAGGCTCAACCCTGCTTAGCTTCAGTGGGCAACCAGTCCTGGGCTACAGGGTGATATGGCTGCTGGCTAAATTTATGCATGCTTTATGAGAGAACTACTAGTTAATGTAACCCCACCTATATCGCGTCTCTTATCTTATTAATACTCATTTAATGAATCACACTTTAGAGTACATTGCCTCATCATAGAATGCAATGTGTGTTTGTTAAATTTATCTGAGTATAAATATGAACACAAACGGCAAGGCCTATGTCTAACCACACTTGAGACGGAGTCATAAATCCTCCCAACAGAGGAATTTCCCACTTGGAAATTCCCCCTTTCTTATTGGTCGAGCCAACCCTGAGAGGTGGGACCTTTCTCAGACTTTAAATGGCCTCTACACAAGCTCTTCCCTCTCTTGGCCTTATCAGTACGTTCACATAGCTGTCCTGCGTGGCCATACTAGGCCCCAGGACAGCAGGCCTTGGCCCACAACCAGCCATGTGCTCATTCAGGAGAGAGAGGACTCTCTCAACCAGAATAGAATCAAAGGACAACATCAGGAGTGTGGCACAATGTCTTCATTCAATGCAGAAGAAGTCCATCGCAACTCCAACCATCAACTCTTTCGACTTCCTCCCTTCTCATGTTTGCTCTGTGTGTCCTCTCCGGCCCAGGGCTGCCATGGGAACAGAGTCAAACCAACCATGCAAGTTCATCCCCAATTCTTCAGTCAACGCCGAAGAAATCGATTCGAGACTCATGGGACCATCAAAATCCTTCTTCAGGAACTTCACGAAATGTTTCACAGCCAAGGCCATGCAAGTATACATTTAATGAGGTGCTCTGAAAATGATAAGCTGATGGTTTTTTTCATAGTTAAATGGATCTTTTCCATAGTTCCATTCCGGTTTCATTCTGTCACTCACCATTTTACCTATGCATGTATGTATGTGTGTTCAGTTTAGTTATGTTTGTGATTTAGTTAAAATTTGTGCACAATACATATTTGGTTCTGATTCTCTGCTTGCAACAAAGTTTAGTACTGTACAGTAAGAAAGACATTTCCCTCCCCCGGAAATGAACATTTCTTAGAATTAATAAACAATTAACACTGAGTGTTCACGGGACGAACAGGTGGATTGATTGTATTAATATTTAATTAATATTAATTTCACTACATTAAGTTCATTCTATTAACTGATCCAAATATTCATAATCAATTATAACAAGTTATGATTGATTATAAACATTTCTTTATCATTTCATTGTTGTAATCATACTCTAGATCTAATATTATCACATGGAATAGATGTTGATTCCGTTGAAATTCTGCAGCAGAGCGATGACATCTCAGATCATTATCTAGTCTCGTGTAAATTACATTTAGCCAAGGCTGCAAAGCCGACTCTGTGTTATAAATATGTGGGACCTATCACTTCTGCCACTAAAGATTGCTTTATCAATAATCTTCCTAATCAGTTTCATCATCTCAGCATCCTGGATAGCTTAGAAGAACTTGATATTGCAACAGAAACTTTTAACTCTCTCTTTTCCAGCACTTTAGACACAGTTGCTCCGTTGCGCTTAAAGAAGATTAAAGAAAATAGTCCAACGCCGTGGTACAACGAGCACACTCAGGCCCTTAAGAGAGCAGCCAGAAAAATGGAGCGTAACTGGAAGAAAACAAATCTAGAGGTATTTCGGATTTCATGGAAGGAGAGCTCGATTACTTACAGAGAGGCTTTAAAAGCTGCTAGATCTGCTTATTTTTCAACCCTATTAGAAGAAAATAAACATAATCCTAGGTATTTATTTGAAACGGTGGCTAAACTAACGAAAAAGAAAGCTTCAAGCCCAGAAATTTCCAAGCAGCACAGCAGTAATGACTTTATGAACTTATAAGATTGATAATATCAGGGACAAAATTATAACTATGCAACCGTCTACTACAGTATCGCATCAGGCCGTGCATTGTAGTCTCCCTGAGGAAAAATTTGATTCATTTATTGCTATAGGAGAGGAAGAATTTTGCAAACTCGTTAATTCATCTAAATCGACAACATGTATGTTAGACCCTATACCGACTAAGCTACTGAAAGAGATGCTCCCAGAAGTCATAGATCCTCTTCTTAATATCATTAATTCGTCTTTGTCTCTAGGATACATACCAAAAAACTTTAAGCTGGCTATGATTAAACTGCTTGTTAAAAAAACGCAACTTGATCCTACAGAATTAGTCAGTTACAGGCCAATCTTGAATCTACCTTTTCTCTCAAAGATATTAGAAAAGGCGGTATCCTCACAACTGTGTTCCTTTCTTGAAAGAAATGATATCTGCGAGGATTTTCAGTCCGGATTTAGACCGTACCATAGTACCGAGACAGCTCTCGTTAGAGTCACAAATGATTTGCTCTTATCATCCGATCGTGGTTGTATCTCTCTATTAGTGTTACTCAATCTTAGTGCTGCATTTGACACCATTGACCACAGCATTCTTTTAAATAGACTAGAAAACTATGTTGGCATTAGTGGAATTGCATTAGCATGGTTTAAATCATACTTATCTGACCGTTATCAGTTTGTAGCAGTAAATGAAGAGATGTCTCATCGATCACAAGTTCAGTATGGCGTACCACAAGGCTCAGTACTAGGACCGTTGCTGTTCACTCTGTACATGCTACCATTAGGAGATATCATTAGGAAACATGGAATTAGCTTTCACTGTTATGCCGACGATACTCAGCTGTATATCTCTTCAAAACCTAACAAAACTTACCAATTCACAAAATTAACGGAATGCATAGCTGATATAAAAAATTGGATGACTCGTAATTTCCTACTTCTAAATTCTGAAAAAACAGAGATTCTAATTATTGGACAATAAACTTCCTCACGTAATAATCTAGAATACTGTCTAACACTTGATGGCTGCTCTGTTAAGTCTTCGTCGTCGGTTAGGAACCTGTGTGTGCTCTTTGATACCAACCTTTCATTTGAAAGTCACGTGTCTAGTATCTGTAAAACCGCATTTTTCCATCTTAAAAATATATCTAAATTACGCCATATGCTCTCATTGACAAATGCAGAACAATTAGTTCATGCGTTCATGACCTCAAGGCTAGATTATTGTAATGCTCTACTGGGTGGTTGCCCTGCACGCTTAATAAACAAACTACAGCTAGTTCAAAATGCAGCAGCTCGAGTTCTTACCAGAACCAGGAAGTATGACCATATTAGCCCAGTTCTGTCAACACTGCATTGGCTCCCTATTAAACATCGTATAAATTTTAAAATATTGCTGATTACTTACAAAGCACTAAATGGTTTAGCTCCGCAGTACTTGAGCGAGCTCTTAACGCATTATAGTTATTCACATCTATTACGATCTCAAAATTCCGGCCAGTTAATAATACCTAGAATATCAAAATCGACTGCTGGCGGTAGATCCTTTTCCTATTTAGCACCAAAACTTTGGAACAGTCTTCCTAACATTGTCCGGGAAGCAGACACACTCTGTCAGTTCAAAGCAAGATTAAAGACACATCTCTTTGACCTAGCATTCACATAACACATTATAGACTTTTATAATTCAATGTTAGGCTGCATAGATTAGGTCAGCCAGAACCGGGAACACTTCCCATAAATCCTGATGTACTCGTTACATCATAGGAAGAATGACATCTACGCTAATTTTAGTGTCTTTGTTTAACCCGAGGTTTTCCCGCAGCCTGCCGGATCCAGGCCGTATCCAGATCTGACGAGGGACCTTCATCTGGACCCGATGACAACGCAGTGCTGAAGTGCCAACTAGTCTCTCCCTATGGAGGATCCCTTTACCACTCCAGATAAAGCGTTTTCGGAAAATTAGTTTCACGTACCTACCCCGAAGTGATAAAATAAAATAAAATTCTGTATCAAAATTTATAAGGAAAGACCAATACTTTGTTTAGGCTTGGTTTGTAGGGAATTACAAACCTGTTGTATTATGTGCGCGCAACACCAAAAGAAAGTGCGTTTGAAATGAGAAGCACGTGATCTGTCTTTATGTGAGGAGAAAAAGTGATTGTGTTTGTATGTCTAAGTGATTTTTCATCTTAAATATAAGGAGAAAATTAGCAAAAGTGATAATAATAATAATAATAATACATTTTATTTATAGTGTGTTTTTCTAAAAACCCAAAGTGCTAGAAATGAAAAGTTAGAAATTATATAGCCGTGTTTAAGCAGAACTGATAGAAAGGACGGAGACGCAGAGATAAAGTGCTTTTTGACTGGGCTCTGTGCTCTGCATAAAGGAAAAAAAAAAAAAATTACAGTTGAGCCAGTCAGATAAATTAGCACCAGGGGCGCAACTACCCAGTGTCAGAGGGGTATGCAGCAAAAAAATTGTGCTTTTTAATGTTGAATTCATCAATCTGGTGCACTTTGAGAGTTCAAAATTAAAAGCTCCAAAATTAAAAGCTGTCTACATTACACTACTACATAATAATAGTTATAATATTAGTCCCATGATAGTAATAGCCATATATTGTAAAACAAATGCACTGAAAAATAAAGGAAACTTTCATAATTAGTTTTGTACTAATTTCTATACATTAAAGATGTGATTGGGCCAGCCCAGTGTCAATCAAGAAAAGAACCAATGGGCTGCTGATCTAGCCTACGTGTTAAATGAAAAATGTCAACAACAAAAAAAAAAACTAATGCTGACTTTTTTTCTTTTTTTTAACCAATGTATTACAACGGCACTAACCCAGCGCCACCAATTAAACAAAACGAATGGGCCACCGATGTACGAGTTTTGTGGGCCGTTAAGACAAAGACAAAAAAATAGCCTGATGTATCGGCCCAAAAAGCACAATGTTCCTCAATGTTATATAAGCAAAAAGCTTATATAACATTGAGGAAATGCAGAAATTATTTAGAAACGCACAACAGCAGCTACGTATAGATTTAAAAAAAAAAAAAAAAAAAATTACCATCGCTTTGGCGCCCCCCTGGTGCTGCGCCCCTATGCGCCGCATATAGCGCATACCCACTTTTTGCGCCACTGAATAGCACTGTCCCGAAATTGTTACAATTGTATGCAAGTGACCTTGGCACCGCTCAGTGAGAAAAAAGGGAGTAATTAGGCTGAGAAAGTAAAACTCTTACAAGAAACAAGAATGGTGAATCAATGTTATTAAAAAGTTTAATGGATATTAAAGAAAACAAATTAATGAAAGGAAAATAAGAAAACAAACATATTAAAGAACAAAGAATATTCTTCGAAATTGCTTTTATCGGCTGTTTGGCTATTTTCCTGATTGTAAGCGTTGTGATCCAGATAAGGAAAAACAGCCCATATTGAACAAAAGTTTAACATTAACTTTGTTTTTTCATTTGTTACAAGAAAAATAATAAGAATAACGAGTGAATGTGTGTGTGTGTGTGTGTGTGTGTGTGTGTGTGTGTGTGTGTGTGTGTGTGTGTGTGTGTGTGTGTGTGTGTGTGTGTGTGTGTGTGTGTGTGTGTGTGTGTGAATGAAATCCCGGGTGTGTGAATGAACAACGTAGTACATTAAAAATAGTTGTATTGAGTTAAAGAAATAAGAGATAAAGAAATAAGGAGGAAGAGAGGTGACAGAGAGAAGAAGAAAAAAAAGAAGAGCTTTTTGTCTTTTTGAAGCCTGAAGATAAGAACACATGTGGACCAGAGTGAGGAATCATTATGAAGCAGAGGATAGGAGAGCACAGAGAGAAAAAAAGGACGAAGACGACTTTAAACAGGCATTAAGACAAACAAAAGGCATTAGAAACCATTTTTGTTTAGAAAAAGAGTTTATAGATGATGAAGGGCAGAGACAAGAGTTAACAGACCAAGGAAAGGACAAGCTCCTGAAAAAAATTACAAAAATCACAAACTTGAACCAGCTTGAGCGAGAGTGGCCCTTAGTGGATTGGCGTGATGTGATCAAAAAAACAACCCCAGAGATATTTGGTGTCTGTGGTTGGAAATCCATCGAAACAGACAAGAAGTAGAAGGTCAGGCTGCAACATCAGATGAGAATGTCGCAATTCTGGACGAAGGGGCAAAGGAGGGGCAAGAGGAGGAATAGGGGGAGAAAAATTTTAAACAAAAAAGGAAGAAAGACTTTAACTGATTTATTTGAACCCTTACAATTAGACACTTGCAGCAAAGAGGAATTAAATATTTCAGTCATTATGTGGAAAGGCCATGAAGTGAAACTGACCCCATCTCTCACTTATCTATATAGGGCAGGAGAAGTAACTGCACAAGGCCGGTGGTTTGAAAAGAACATTGTCTGGAGTTTCGAATTGGTGTGCCTGGGGGAGGACATCATTTGGAAACGAAATATACACGACTGGCTAGGAGAAGTGACGCCGAGGCCATTGTCTGAGGTACAAATATGAACCATCTTGAGATATCTTCAAAAAACCAAACAGGTACCGGAAGTTTTAAACCTAACAGAAAATTGAGAAAACAGATTATAATTTGACTAATTGGGTGAAGAGACAGAACAATTGAGGTTAAAACAATGGCTTCAACGTCACCACAACAAGAGACCCCTGTAGAGAAGCTTATATCACAATACCCGATATGTAGAGATGCTATTAAAAACCTATCAGGAAAGTGGGAAAAAAGAACTAGAAAATTAAACACTAAGTGGCCAGCAGAGGGAACATTTGATTTGGCTATGTGCAGGGAAATGGGAGCACTGATAAAGAATTGCAAAGCCCAAGATAGAAGCAAAAAAAGAGAAGAGAAAAGAGGAAAAGAGCAGGAGGGTGTTGAATCTTTTTAGAGACCAAGGGGTAAAATTGATTAAGGGAATTAGGGAGAAAACAGGAAAAGAAAGTGACATAACAGCAACCCCACCCCCTTATGTACTACACTATGATTCAACTGGTAAACAACTGCCATTGGTGAATGCAACTTTAACAGTACAAGGCAAAGTGGACTTTGAGGATGAACCAGCTGACGAAGGCAGGAGGGAGGAAGAAGGGATGGATGACGACAGAAAAGTGAGTCCTGGCTACAGAGAAAGAAAAGCTACAGACATCTTTGAAGCTTTAACTACAACAAAACAGGGCACACTGAGTCATGGGGGAAGTCAAGACAGCAACCTAAGCATGAGACATCTGACCAGGACAATCCCAGACCCCACCCTCTCCAATCCTTATCATCATGCAAGTAAAGCCCTACAAGAACTTTGCAGAAGGAGGTGGAAGCTGACAGCCAACAATTCAAACCTGAGTAAGATGAGATAGAAAGAGATACTCATAACCAAAGAACAAATCCAACGAGAGACTGAGTCCATGCGAAAGGCCTTGGAGGAAACCATGCGAAGAGAACATCGGAGACTTCAGGAGCCGGTTGCACCAACAGGGCTTTACTAAGCCTGGTCCTAACTGCTAAGTAGGTCTTAGTTAAGACCAGTCTTTAGAGTTGACCTAACGTCGGTTGCGCCAACCAAACTTAAGCCTAGGCTTAACTACGCCTGGTCTTAGCGTTGCGCGTTCATATGCGGTTGACTAGCAGCGTCCGTTGCTAGGTTACGCTATAAACTATCTTCCACTGTTTTGTTAACTTGTAGCCGTATCAATGGAGGAGCAAAGAAAAAGGAAAGGAAATTTCTCAGTGGGGAGGTGAGCAGATTGCGGAAGGCGACGGCTCCGTGCCAGTGACACTCTGTGAATGGCCCAACATGCGGTGGATTTGTGGATATTAATCATGTGTCCAACAGTGTTTTGAAACACACCATTTGCATAAAAACGTAACGTTAGCGCTATTAACAGCTGTAATGCTGGTGTCAATGCTGCGTTGTGGTTCGACACAAACTGTAAATCGGGTGACAGCTCTTCAACAAGTTCATATCTCTCTGACAGAATCGAAACCTCTCTATCAGCTCCTCATCATTGTAAATGATGCTTCTGTCCCTAATAACTCTCTCCAGTCTAAAAGCCTGCTCACTGTGTATAAGGCGCGCCATGTCTTTACTGCTGAGTTATCAAGTGGTTACTATAGAAACATTATCTGTCGGATAACGACTATTAACACTATTATATGCCTAGATTTTGAATTTACGCCTGCTACTGACTAGGCGCAAGATTTACGCCCGGTCTTAGCAAGAAGAGGACTTAAGCCTGGATGGTGCAACTGTCGTAACTTTTAGGTCGGACTTAGAATGCTGAGTTAAGACCTACTTACCTTAAGACCAGGCGTTAGCCCTGTTGGTGCAACCGGCTCCAGGACTACACAAGGAACAGACCCCGCTCAGCCAGCCCTAACAAAGAATACAATAATGTGTCAGGGACCCTCCTCTTGGAGGAACTCCCCCATAACAAACCACATTGGATAAGAGGGGACAATTTGAGAAGAAGGTCAATGAGTGGATTATGCCTGCACAAAGAAGAAAGAGACCAACTGAGAGAGGAACAAACACAGTGCCCCATCCTGATTAAAGGGCAACAAGGACAGTATGTGCCATGGGCAGGACAAGATTTGGAAGGACTGATTGCTCGCCTCCCTGACATACACGAAGGGGCGGACAAATGGATTTGACTACTGGAAGAAGAGACAATGGGCAAGATCTTAGCCATCGGAGATATCAAGGCCCTGCTGGCAAAGTGTGTGGGAGGTGCAAGAACAAATGAAATCCTTGCTGACTCAGGACTTAACCAGGCAGTCGACTCTACAAGGATGGATGCCATACCACTCGACCATTACAGAACCTAAGTTATTAAAAGGGGAACCAATGGGAGAAGAAAACCCAACTACCTATGTCCAGAGACAATCAAGAAGATGGAAACAAGAGCTGGAAAGAGACCCAGAACGAGACCCAGTGATAACAGCACTGTTCATGTCTGCTATAGTGGAAGCTATGCATCTGTCAGTAAAAGCCAAACTGGAAGATGTAGTGGGACTGAATTCAAAGACAACAAAAGAATTCTGCGACCATGTGGCTCATGCAGTAGAACAATACAGGAAGAATGAACAGAAGCTGAAGAATCAAGAAAGAGAACATCAAAGAAGGCTGACCCAGCTACAGCTGGATGACCTAATCAAAAACAAAACAAAAAAGTCCAAGCTACCATGAAGGATGTTGGTCAGTCTGTAGTAATGGCAGCGATGAACATCCCAAACCCAGCTGCACAAGTCATGCAGCCGGCACCAGCCCCTATGGGTCAGACTACACCCATCACCTTGGGAAATCCGCAGCCACCAAATGCACCAATTGTGATATACCTTCCTGAACAGCAAAACAGATCAAGGCCAAGTGGAGGAAGAGGAAGAGGAAGGGGAAGACAATACAACAATCAACAAAGAACATCTGACATGTGTTGGGGATGCAACCAGCCTGGACATACCAAGAGAAACTGTCCTATTAACCCATGGCCCCAAAATGAGCCTCCACAGGATCAGATGTACCAGCCATGGCAACAAACTCATCAGAACCAGCAACATCAAGTGTCAGGGCCTGTCAACCCATGGCGCGGCCCAGATCAAGGATACTAGGGATACCCAGAGAATCCTACAGGGAGGGGTCAGCTTCCAATGATATCATCTAATGCTGACCAAGAACCTATGCTGCAGGTTGAAATAGAGGACAAAATATCACCCATTATGCTTGATACAGCGGCAACATTTACGTGCTTGAGCCCAAATTATGCCTCTCACCTATAGGTCTGGAAAATATGTCAAGACAGTAGGATTCTCGGGACTAACGCATCTAATCCCAATGACGGCCCCTGTCAGCATAAAAACCAAAGACTCAGAGATAAAAATTCCCGTACTAGTGTCAGAACAAACACCAGTTAATCTCTTGGGTAGGGATGCTATATGCAAACTGAAATTACAGATATGTTGCTCTCCTGAAGGAATATACATAGATGATACAGGCATAAAACAAATGACAGTAATAGGTAATAGTGACCTGCAGGAACCACAAGCGAACATATTTTGGTTAGGGAACATAGAAAAGGGAGTAGGAGAAACACTTGAAAAATGGGGAAAATATATAAAAGAACAGCTTAGAAAACCAAGTCCACCAGGAACTGAGTTTCATTGTAGAATGATATATGACCCCCTAAGAAACCTGAGATTAGAAAATGACTGGTTAGAAAAAACCAGGGGACAGAATGTATATTTGAACTCAAATTATATAATTGTAGGACCAGCAGGGGCAGCATTGCAAATTTAAGAATGTGACTTTACTAAAACATTGTTTAGGGTAGATGATTAAATCCCACATGTTACTCTATACCTGAATGAAGGGTGTCAAGCGAAAGACTTAGGCCCAATGATGTTGAAAGCCACAGAAAAACAATGGGAAGCCACTGAAAACCCTTTCATTTTTCAAACACAGGAGGTGACACATCTTAAAATGTTATGCTCAACCACCATGTTAGGGATCCCTAAATTAATAGTAGAGACAGAAAAGAAAGATGAATTGAAGTCAGAAATGGAGGAGCTGATATTGGATATGGAACAAAAGGTACCGATACAGTTGTGGTCTAAGCATGACACAGATGTGGGCCTGGTGAAGTCAGCAAATCCTGTTAGAATTAAAGTAAAATCAGGAGTGCAGCTGCCAAGAAAACAACTATACCCATTATAGCGAGAAGCAGTAGAAGGAATCAGAAAAACAATCGAGGGACTGTTAAAGGCTGGAGTGTTGGTTGAAACTGTTAGTCAGTGTAACACGCCCATTCTACCAGTTGAAAAGGCCAGTAAGTCCAAGTGGAGGTTAGTGCATGATTTAAGGGCAATCAATGAAATAGTGGAAGATTGGCCGGCAGAGGTCCCAAATCCACATACGCTATTGACAAATGTTCCACCTGCTGCTAATTATTTCACTGTAATTGATCTCTGTTCTGCATTTTTCAGCATCCCGTTAGCGGACGAAAGCAGACACCTTTTTTCCTTCACTTACCAAGGTAAACAATATACATACCCCAAGGATTTAAGCACTCGCTACATGTTTTTAACCAAGTTCTGAAATTAGATTTGGAAGATCTAAGACTGGACAGCACATTGATACAGTATGTTGATGATTTGTTAATATGCTCAAAAACGCTAGAACAGTGCCATCAGGATTCAATCAAAGTGCTGACTAAATTAGCAGAAGGTGGCCATAAGGCCTCAAAAGAGAAATTACAGTATTGCCTGCTTCAAGTAGAATACTTGGGACGATTAATTGCACACCAGACAAAGGCAATATCACCTAATCAATTAGAGGGAATAAGCAAAGCACCACAGCCACAAACTGTGGGACAAATGATGACATTTCTGGGGATGACAGGGTTTAGTGCTGACTGGATAGAGGATTATGCCATTAAAATTGCCCCACTATGGGCCTTAATGAAACACGCAGGTCATCGAAATCTTAAAGCACAACTTATGTGGGATTCTGAGGCACTGATAGTGTTTGACTCGTTAAAGAAAGAATTGCAAACTGCCCCAGCATTAGCAACACCTTAGTATGATAAAGATTTCCACTTGTATGTCGCACACAGAAAGAATGGGTTTGCTTCTGCTGTTTTGATGCAGGAAACATGCAACGGTAGAAAAAAACAACCTATCGCATACTATAGCACCAAATTAGACAATGTAGCTCAAGGCTACCCCCCATGCTATCAACAAGGTTTAACTGCTGTATATTTTGCTTATAATAAAGCCTCTGCTGTCACCATGGGTTATCCAGTCATAATATACACTCATCATAAAGTTGCTGAATTAACAAGGACGTTTTGTTTTAACCCAAGCTAGATGTTTGACATACTCCAATTTGCTAACATATCCTGATGTTACAATAAAGAGAAGTACTGCAGCAAACCCGGCTAATTTTGTCCCGCTAGAGGGGGAGGGAACACCTCATGAATGTGTTTCTGCCTCTCTGGCCTTTACTCGTCTGAGACCAGATTTGGAATCAACACCAATTGTTGATGCAGACGTGGACTATTTTGTAGATGGCTCGTGTTTCAGAGACCACTTAGGCAATCAGGCTGGTTTTGCTGTTGTGCAAAGAGATGGAGACAGTTTCAATTCTGTTGTGATGCAGCATTGTGAACAACCTTGCTCGGCACAATTGGCCGAACTAAAAGCACTCACTGAGGCTTGCATGTTGGCCAAAAACAAAGTGGCCAACATCTATACCGATTCCGCATATGCCCATGGTGTTTGTCATCTCTTTGGTGCAGTATGGAAACAAAGAGGATTTAATAAGAGTGATGGAACCCCAATCCAACAATAAGTCCTCTAGCATAATATACGCCATAACAACAGTGAACAATAATATGACTATAACGACTATTCAAGAGAATTGTGAAAATGCCACCTTGACCCTTCCTTTGATAGGACCATTAGAAAATCAAACTGAAGCAATAGCTGACTATTTCTGGTTGTGCGGAGGAAAGAGACTAAGAGCCACCCTAGTAGACTGGAAAGGACTTTGTGTCAGAGTAAGATTAGCCCAGGAGGAGGGAATTGTAGACTGGGATCCTAATGACACAGGAACATTGGAGGAACTTAATAGACAAAACACAGAGTTAAAAGAGCCAATGTCTCAGACCCCAAAGTAACGATAGACTCAATTGGAAACCAAGGGGGATACCCCATGAATTTAAAGCTAGAAATGAGATATCAGCAGGTTGGGAGTCGATACTTGGATATTGGTATGGATATTACCAAATAAGAATCAAGAGTGGATCAACTATATTTATTATAATCAACAGAGATTTATTAACTACACAGATCAAGCAATGGATGCCTTAGGCCATCAACTAAAATACACCAGCAAAATGACATGGCAAAACAGACAAGCTCTGAATTGGCTACTGGCAGAAAAAGGAGGGGTATGCGTGATGTTTGGAACTGACTGTTGTACCTTTATTCCGAATAATACAGCCCCTGATGGAGCTTTTACTAGGGCCATGAAGAAGCTGAAGGATCTAAGACAAGAAGTTGCTGAAAATGCGGGGAAAGACAGACACGTTGGATACTGGTTTGACTCTGTATTTGGGTCCTGGAAAGAATGGTTCATTAAGGTGGGAATAATAATAGCTGTGGGTGTTGTCATTTTTCTTTTGTTGTTCTGCTGTGTTGTGCCTTTTCTCAGGCCGCCAAACAGATGATTAATGTGTCAGTCAAACCATCTGGAGTTGACATTGGGTGCACAAACTCAGGAGTGCACCAAATTGGGCCAAGACTGGACGAGCTAGATGACTTCCTGTAAGAAGTCCTGGTGGAGGAGTAAGGAAGAGGGCGCCTTGTTATTCTTGTTTTCCTTTTTCTTTTTACTTTACCTTTATTGGGTTTAAAGGTAGGGTAGTTAGGATTTTTATAAAAAACTTTTTTTCAAATTTGTTTAAACTGTCTTTATATACCAATACATAATTAAAATGTAAGTGCTCTGAAAAAGAGAGTTTAAAAATCGAGTGACTGTAGACCTTTTAATCTGCAATAAACACAGCTCATTATTTCCATCCGGGACGAAACAATTGATTGGTTTGGGCGACTGTCACTCACTCTCACAACCAAGGCTACCCCCACTGTTGCTAGATCTGCCCATATGCGCGCGCACCCGTTTGATTTGAGGGGAGTGCAAGAGAGGCACGGAACCTACGAAGAGTAAAATTATGGCAGAGAAAAAGAGCATTCAAAATTCAAAGCACCTGCATATGCAGTCAGCGAAGGCAAACAAGGCAAAAACTACTTCCTCGGACCCTGGTCGCCCGCACTCTTGAACGACCTCCTCTGCTTCGCCCTCGACCCCGGACCTGTCCTTGAACCGACGATGCGGTACTTGTCACCGGAGTGTAACGTTAGTCCTCATCAGAGTCAACAATGTTTTCATCATGTAAATTCTTACATGCAAAACACTGTATATGTTATGACTCTTACACGAAATTCACCTTCATCACAGTTTAACTGATGGTAATGGAAAAACGTGTATCAATGCAACCTGTTTTTAGCTTTGCCTTATAAATATAGCTCGTTACCTATAGCCTAAATATAGCTTGTTACCGAATCAAACAAAATATATTTTAAACTTTACCAGTATCGATATGCTAGCTTGATAGTGAGTACTAAAAGCCATCTTATTTGTTTATATTTATAGTGATAAAGTTCGGTATTTTATTACATGTGATTCTGACATGATGTCACTGCATGCACTGCGCTCCTTTCTCTGCACTCGTCTCAGGTAAATAAATGCGTCTTCCTAAGCCTGAACATTTGGCGTCGCGCGTTCATGTGTTTTGGGGGCGTGGCTTTGGAAGGAGCCCAGAAGGGAGGGGGTGGAGTGAATGGAAATAATTAGCTGTGTTTACAACAGTCGTGAGAGGTCTACAGACACTCGATTTGTATACTCTCTTTTTCAGAGTACTTATATTTTAATTATGTATTGGTATATAAAGACAGTTTAAACAAATTTGGAATGTTTTTTTTTTTTTTTAAATCCTACTTACCCTACCTTTAACAATTTGACACTGTTTTTGATAGAGAGAGAGGTAGCCACACTGTGTATTTTATTTTTGGGGTAAAATTAAACAGATCATTAGAACGTGGGTAGAGTAGGGAGTTAGGTAGAGGGGTTATTTTTATTTTTTGATTTGATACAAGGGCTCCTTCCAGAGTATATTCTTACATATATTCTTACATATAATCCTACTGAGTATATTTTATATAATCACACTAACTGTTCACAAAATATGAATATGTGAATGAGAGGGGACAATACAAGGTTTGAAGCAGGTCATTGCCCGTGGTACGAGGTAATGCAACCAGATATAAAGGGAAAAGATAAGAATGTTTTTACTATTTTTATCACTTACTAATCATTTTACTCGTCATAACAGAGTTCTTTTAATATTTTAAAGTTTTTATGAATTAAAAGTGAAGTACATGCATTAGACTACTGGTAGATGTTTCCACGGGGTAAAAAGATAAATTAATTATAAGCGCGGTCACCAATTGCCGGACCAGCAAGGGCAGACTCAACTGGTGGTTTAAAAACCCGCTGTCTGCTCCAACACCAGATAGCGCCCTAGGCAGGACCAGGGCACCTCTGGCAATGATGGAGCAACCCAGATAGCACTCCAGGCCACCGGAAGCGCCTGTGCAGTTCCTCTGATACTGTGGGACAATCCTAACTTCAAGTCTGTACACTGAAATATGTTGATTATACTGGAAATCAAATGTTTAAAGTAATTTATCCCTTCAGAGTGATGATACAACAGGAAGGTGAGATCTTTTACTCCACTCCACTCAAAGGGGGGTGGAGATGTTTGGTCTCACTATTCCTCCAGAGTGTACCTTTGTGATGAAAGCCTATTGATAAGAAAGATGGATGGTCTATATTGGCCATGATTGATAGATAACAGAGAGAGGCTTATTCATGAAGATACATTCTGGGACAAAAGTGAAGGTGGGACTTAAGTTAAGTCCCAAAGGGGGGATTATGTTGAAGAATTTCCCTTGTCTCATGAAAAAGTCTGAATACTGTAATGCCAAGCAGAAAATGGGTCACAAGGATAAGAGAATGGAAAAGTACCAAGTTACAAGGGTAAGAGAATGGAAAAGTACCCAAAAAGTCTGTAAATGCAGGTGCTGGGATGTGTTGGCAGAAAAACATATTTTTTGAGATGTTCCACCAATAGAAGAAGGTCAAGGGAGAAAAGTCTCTAATGGTGGCAAGGCCACAAGATATGAGGGTGCCCATTGGGCACCTAGTGATAAGAAAAAGTATAAGACATGAACACTGACCATTGTAACCTTAGATGACCAGCTGGCTTCTCACTTTGTTGGTTGACAATAAAGTTAATTCTTCTGACCTGGAACCTCGACTCTTGAGAAACTTCTTTGTGACCTGAACCAAGGACTTCGAATTTGCTATAACTTAATAACTTCTTTGAGACCTGAACCAAAAAGAACTTTGAATTTGCCACAACAGTAACACAGTGTTTTGCAGCCATTCCCCATATCAATCAGAGAAGATCCTCTGACGCAATGTGAACCGTATCTAAAGGGAGCGAGCATTGCGTATCCTGCCGTGCTCATGCGCGAGTCAACGCTACTGCTGTTCAGTCGAGAAAATCTGACAAAATGGCCCTTTTGTGCAACTTAAATATGCAGTCGGCCCCGCCCCTTCTGGCGGGCTGAAAGGCTATTTGTCTGTGCAAGTGCACAGACATGCACCAATCAGGCTTCAGTATTCGGAGATAACAGTTTCCCCATACTCGTCAGACACTGACCCAACGCTCATTCCAGTATCTCAGGGAACCAAGGTTACATTAGTAACTGGAGCAATATCTTGCCAAGGGCATCAGGCAGTATCACCACCAAATTTTTGTGTTTTCCCTCCTCCAAATTCCCAATATAACCCCTCTTTACCTTCATGGGAATAGGCAGTTTAAAGACACGAAAAGACACGGTCCAAAAAATTCTCTATTGTGCAGATGGAGAATAAATTTGGCACAGGTAGGACATACATACACTTTCCTAGACAGAAGAGAGTGCTTTTGGAAAAACTGACTGGCTATGACACAAAGTGGAAATCCAGAGGTGTTGTGACCGACCTGTAGAAAGTGAAGAAATCCACTTTCATGAGCTCAGAGCCCAGGCAGTGTCTTTCTACAGAGTGGCACATCTTTCAGAACATCAACTCCCAGAAAGCAAAGTTGTGTGAGCCACAGTCTAGTGGGTCTTTATCAACATGATGCTGAATGACTTTCCCATTTTAGAAACTGAAGAGTGATGGACACACACACACACACACACACACACATTCCCTCCTCAACCATCTAAAAATTAGATAGCTGTCTCTTTTTTATGATCTTTTGGCAGCATTTTCTCCTCACTGAAAGCAGTGAAAGTCGAATCACTTGAAAAGTCGATGGATTTTGGCCGTGGAGAAATTATGTCCTTGGCAGATGAAGCTTGGATGAAATCACAGAGAAAATATGAGGCAATGCTACCGCAACCAGAGCTCCACACACACCGCTGTGCAATGAGACCATTCAGGAGGGAAAGAGAATTGAACCATCTGTAACACATTCAATAAAATAAACACTGTAGTGTTTTGTCTCTTTAGAAATTTTAAATACCATGACATAAGTATGAAATCAAAAATGGTACATGGAGACCAATATAACCGATATTCATGAGTGTATTTTTCTTCCGGACAAAGACACAAATACAATAACTCAAGTATACAAGTCATATGTTGTATACATTTCTAATCTAAAGGAATCACCTCAGGAACTTTACATTGAAAAAAATAGAATATTCTAAGCAGCATTTCATGTTTGTTACATACAACATACATTTCCATTTTTTTAAAGATAAAATATCTACAAGGGCTTCTTACAAAAATACATTTTGATCATTGCAGTACAAGGACATTCAAGGGACTATTCTAAACAAATATTATTCAGTGTCCACACATTATTTTATATTTTAAAGTCACCTTTTTAATGGAGGGAGATTCAGAGGAGATTTGTAAGGACATGGAAAAATTCACAAATAGACTGGAAAATTTTTTTTTTGAACTCTGAGAAATTAGGTAGTTTTGTTACATGCTCAGAAATTCAAGCTTTCTCTTTGCCACATGGCCTCTGTGAGTATAGTTGTAAGGCAAGGCAAACAGTTTTTAGCCTGTTATGCCATGTGGTCAGATGCTATAGAATGTCTTTGGTGAAATATGACCAGACTAATATACTGTAATGTGGCCCAGCAAATCCCTTAATTCTATTTTGCAAGAATTAAAGGAACATACCGACTTTTTGGGACTTTAGCTTATTCACCGTATCCCCCAGAGTTAGATAAGACCATACATACCCTTTTCATCTCCGTGCGTGCCGTAACTGGAGGTTACGTGCGTGCCGTAACACAACAACTGGAGGTAAACGGTTCCAGCTAGCATACTGCTCCCAATAAGTAACAAAATAACACCAACATTTTCCTATTTACATGTTGTGATTTACATAGTCACAGCGCGTACAAATAACAAGGTCACGAGACACAGCCATCTCTAACCGTATACTGGGAACTATATTCTCAGAAGGCGAAGCACTGCTACTTCTGCGGAGTGATTTACTCCAACTCTGAGGGAACTCTCTGCTCCTCACCACGGGGCTTCTCAGGTGCTGCGAGCAAATCACTCTGCCCAAGTAGCAGTGATTCGCCTTCTGAGAATATAGTTCCCAGTATGTATACAGTTAGAAGATGGCTATTGGCTAATATGGTTATTTTGTCACTTATTGGGAGCAGTATGCTAGCTGGAGCCGTTTACCTCCAGTCTTTGTACTAAGCTAGGCTAGCGGTGGGTGTGTCAGACAGAGTTATGGCACGCACAGAGATGAAAAGGGTATGTATGGACTTATCTAACTCTGGGGGATATGGTGAATAAGCTAAAGTCACAAAAAGTCGGCGTGTTCCTTTAAGTATAGTTTCTTCCTTTGCTTTGACATTTCTTTCTTTGGACAACTTGATTCAGGATTTATTCTGACATAAAACAGGCAAGCATGACTCAAAAACTTTGATTTAAGACAGCAATTATGAACATTATACCTATGTTTCTATAAAATCCGAAAAAAGTATTACAAATTGTGAGGAAGATTTTAACTCATTGCCTGTCAGCCATAAACCAAAATGACAGGACAGTAAAGCTGAATTCTTTCTCAATTATGATGCCACGGAAGTATGATGACATTGTAAAACCACTATTCGATGTGTTTAGCAAAGTTAAATTCAACTTGTTTTTTTTGTTTTGTTTTTGTTTTTTAAATGAGGCACATATGCAGAGGTCACCAAAACCATGTAAAAGAAACGGTATTTTTGAGAGCATAGAGGTATAACCTATAATAAATAAAACCACTTAAGTGGGCAAAATCAAAAACAGACCAGCTTAAAACCCCCTTAGAGGATGTTTGAAGCTCTAATCAAGCCTAGAAGCTTTAAACACCAGGAGCCTAGTATTAAACCACTTAAAGTGACCTAAAAATTCACATTCTGTCACTCACCCTTATGTTTTTCAAAACCTTGCAGGGCTTGTTTTGTCCGTAGAACACAAAAGGAAACAATTCTGTAAAAACTCTTTATAAACTCAACGTCTGTCAGAATCTCTTCACAAGATGATGTAATAAAAAGGCACTGCCGCATTTACTTGAGATTTTCATATCATGTGACATTTTTAAAGGGAGCTACCATCAAATGCAAATTGCTGAAGGCCTTTAAACATGACTTTTGCGTCACTTTGGTAAATAAACTACAACACAGGAAGTGAAATAAATCACAATGTTGTAAGTGACAATCTTTCGACAAAAAAACGAATGAAACTAAACAGAAGAGATGGGTAGAGCACATCTTCAGAACTGGTCCATTCAATTCGCTGTCTGTTCATAGGATGAAGTTAGTGCAGGGTATTTCAACCTAGCCAAAGTCAATGCGTGGTCGATATTCAAGTACCATTGGGTATACCTGGAGAAAGAGACATGTTGTAGATGAGTGTAAAATTTCCTTTTATGATGATATGCAAGCTTTATATTCACATAAATCTATAATTAAATCAAAAACTATCATTCAATATAAAAGTATTTTATGATCACTGATTACAAATACAATATAATTCAAGTTCATTGCAAGCTACCCTGCTGAAATCCAGCATTGCTGGTCACCAGCAGAATATGGTGTGTTTTGCATGCTGGGATTGGTCATCAAGTTTATAGGAAAAGTGAATAGTGAAAATATTATTTTAAGTTATCTGATAAAAAGATAAGTGAAGTGAAAAGTGAAATCATCAATAGATTTTTAACAATTAAACACAATTTTAATAGTGAAGTTGAAATCACACTGACATACTGTCATTTAACAATTTCTGAGCTCATAGAATGTCTTTCTTTTAAAGATAGGGTAGGCAATTTGTTTTAGAAACAATTTTTATCATACTGGTTAAAACTCTCTTCACATAGCAATCAATAATAGAAGTGGTCTAAATATTAAAACTAGGGCTGTCAACGTTAACAAGTTAACGCATTTGATAAATTTTTTCCTCATAAGAGTTACACTTTAACTTAAATTAGTTAAATTAAGTCTTAAATGAGCGTTAAGAGTTGTGAGAGAAGGATACGTGTGTGAGATCCGCGTCTCTGTCAGCAGCGGCAGATCTTAAAGTGACAGCAGCCACTAATTATATGACATTGATTATGGGTTTATGTGAGGATTGTTTGAAGTTCACTTAAATTAAAAGTTGTTCTTTTTTTGAAGCCTAATAAATAAAAACATTAAAAAGATGTATAGCTTTCAATTACACTGCAATGTTGAATGGCTATAATTAATGTTTAAAATTGGGGGATTAATCACAGAAAACGTGTGATTAATCTATTTTCTTTTTTTATTTATTATTATTATTATTATTATTGACAGCACTAATTTAAACATGTACATATATCTTCTGTGGAAGCCTCAGGACCAAAAAATGTTTGTCCAATCATTGCATTCAGTCCTCATAGCTCCATACTCGATGACAGCCTTGTGCAAAAGTTACAATCATAATGCTAAAATGAATGAAGCACCTGCTCAGTTGAAGGGTGTGGACTCGACTGAACCGACTGGAATTAACCTTAAAGTTTTATGGCTGTCTTAGTTACTTTGCTTCACAATGTAAGTACCATGAAGAGCAAAACCACACAACTTGCTATGAAGCTCCTTTAGGTAATAGGGTCAGCCGCACTGCTCATCCCAGTGGAAAAGATGAGAGGATTCAGATTTCACGCATAAGAGGAGAGGAGGAGATACTGGTATTCTCATGGCTTACATTTTCTCCCCGAAGCCTCCAGCGGGTCATGTAGATGAATTCCATGGTGTGGTCTTTACCCATGATCTCACCATTGCATAGAACATCTAGCTGCAGAAACAGTTAGTGATTATCAGATCTGTTTAATTGTACAGTAGTACAAAACACTAAAGCAAGTATCAAACAAACAAAACATAAACAGCAGGAATACGGTAAGTGATGAAACACATGCAAATATATAAAAGAAACACACTTGAGTCCCAGACAAGAATATTTAATTTGTAGTGTTCCTATATCTGTCACAGCTATGTTCTGTTTAGTACGGAGGCCCGATCATGACATGCAAGAAAAAAAAAGTAAATCGTGCGCACGATTTACTTATTTCTTTTCCTCGATTTGCTAAATCGTGTGCACGATTTACTAATTCGATTTAGCTAATCAAGGGAACGAATTAGTAAATCCTGCGCATGATTTACTTATTTCTTTTCCTCGATTTGCTAAATCGTGTGCACAATTTACTAATTCGATTTAGCTAATCAAGGGAATGAATTAGTAAATCCTGCGCATGATTTATAAATCGAGGAAACAAATTAGAAAATTGTGCACACGATTTAGCCTACTATTTATTTTGCTGCATGTCATGTGAGGGGCTCCGTAGTTTAGTTTCACTTTCATGGATTTTTTGTTTGTTTATCTTCAGTTACCTGTTTCCTTTGTTCTAGATTTTCACCATTCATTAGTTGTCATGGACATTGATTAACGAGCACACCTGTCTGTATTTAGTTCATAACCTTGTCTATTTAAGTGCCTCATTTCCTTTCTTTCCTTGTCCAGTATTGTTTGTGCCATGCACTCTGTCTCATGTTGTTTGCTCTTGTTAAATAAACCTTGTTGTTGTTATTTTGAACCATTTAATCTGCCTTCCTCATTATCATTGGACTTCATATTTAATTACCATGTACTGCTAAAACTTATGTTTATCCCACTATAAGCTTTGCATAAATATGCCTGCAAAATGCATAACAACATTAATATACACGTGAGATTTAAACAAAATGCAAAGGCAATATGTAAATTCCAATAAATCGTTCTATCTTTGTACAGAAAAATGGTAAACTACATAGACTTAAGATATCCAAATGTTACCTCATAAGAACTGGGAAGCTTTAACTTCAGACTTAAAAACTTCTTAATTGTTCCAACAGTCACTCTTGTTGAGCAGCGAATAAATTTTTTCATTAAACCCTGGAAAACAAATAAAAAGACAACAAATTTCCAAAATGTGTCTCAGAATATTAGAATGAAAATTTCTGAAAGATCATGTGACATTGAAAACTGGCTGCTGAAAATTCAGCTTTGCCTTCACGAAAAAAGAAAGAAAAAAAAAAGTTTAAAAACTATATCTAAATGGGGACTGCAGATGAAAATTATTCTGTATGGCTAAATCTGGCACATTTACATGATGGACTTATGTGCTCATGTTAATTATTGTGCATTGTCCCTTTTAAAATAAAGAATGAAGAAATAGAAAATGTCTCAGTTACTATTGTAATCTCCGTTCCCTGATGGAGGGAACAAGACGTTGTGTCAAGATTGACATTATGGGTCGCACATGGGAGCCCCAAACACCTCTGATTCTTCCGAAAAATTCTTCACTGTGTGCAAGTAGAGCACCCGGCTAGTTGCCCGCAGCTTACAACACACGGGACGAAACTGGCTCAACCCGGAAATTGAAAATTCTCGAAAAGGTATTAGGTGTCGACGAGCCAACCACTCTGCAGATAGAGTTTGCAGTTAAACAGTCACTGCAGGCTAAAGCCCAGGAGGATGCAACACTCCTTGCGGAGTGAGCTTAAACGAAGGGGAATGGCACGATCCCCTGTGCCTGATATGCCAAGGTAATAGCATCCACGATCCAGTGGGCCAACCTCTGTTTGGAGACAGCCTTCCCCTTCTGCTGTCCCCCAAAACAGACAAAGAGCTGCTCAGAGTGTCTAAAACTCAGCGTGTGGTCCAAGTAAATACGGGAATGGGAATGTAGTGGACACAGCAACGATAAGGCTTGGTCTGCCTCGCCTAGGGGTAGTGGGAATGTAGTCTGATAGGGATTATGTGAGAGTATCCCTGTCCGAACTCAAGGCACAATTCACTGACAGAGAACGCCTGCAGGTCCCCAATCATCTTGGTGGAGATGAGCGTAGTCAGGAGTACCATCTTCAATGAGAGGGCCCTTAGCTCCAGCAGCTCAAAAATAGCTCTCTGTAGACCCGACAAGCCTAAAGAGGGATACCATGAAGGAATAAGGCGTGGCCTAGAAGGATTCAACCTCCTGGCATCTTTGAGGAACCTGATTATCAGGTCATGCTTCCCCAATGACTTACCCTCTACTAAACTGTAATGTGCCGCTATGAAGGCCACATATACCTTCAAGGTGGAGGGGGACAGACATCCCTGCTGTAGTGCTTATCATAATATCATTATATTCTATAGAGCTATAAATAGCAATAACACGATGGAATGCACTTCACAACTTGAACTTTACTTAGCAGATGTTGAAGGTATATGCAATCACACCGTGCAATCTAGAGCATAAGACAACAATTGCAGCATAACCCAGTTTCTAACACTAAATAAATAACACCTCCAACCTGTCCTGCAGGAAGAAAAGTGCTGCCTCGACTGCGCATCTCTGTGGGTCTTCTCCTCTGGAAGCACACCAGTTAACAAACCGACTCGTGAAGTGGGCTCTAGCCTGAGTGATAGTGTCTGCCGCTGGTGATAGCCCACACAAGTCTTCCACATCCCATCCAGGGATTAGGCGTGGAGGTTCCAGAGGTCTGGGTGCAGGTGGCAAGTTTTCCCCTGTCCCTGAAAAAGGAGGTAATTACTCAGGGGAATTCACCAGAAAGGGGCTGTCGCAAGGAGCTTGAGCTCCAAGAACTAAGTCGGGTTGGACAAATACCTGCAACCAGTAGGACCCGCTCTTTGTCCTCTCTGACTTTGCACAACGTCTGTGCAATCAGGCTCATTGGGGAAAAGCTTACTTGCGCAGACCCCGGGGCTAGCTGTGTGCCAGTGCATCCGTGCCGAGGGGGGCCTCGGTCAGGGAATACCACAGAGGACAGTGGGAGGATTCCTGGGTAGTGAACAGTTCTATTTGTGCCTCGCCGAATCAACTCCAAATCATCTGAAAGACCACTCTCCATGGAGCGTGGCCTGTCATAAGAGCGAGTCAGCTGTGTGATTAAGGTCGCCTGGGACATGAGTGGCTCACAGTGACTTCAGTTGCTGCTGACTCCTCAGGAGGAGACGGTGGGCGAGTTGGGACATGCAACGAGAGCGGATACCACCATGGCGATTGATATACGCCACCATCGTCACGTTGACCATTAGGATCAACACATGCTTGCCATGGATAAATAGTCAAAACCTCCTCAAGGCTAGCAGCACAGCCAACAACTCAAGACCTCAAGGCAGTTGATGTGCCAGTGCAGTCGGGGACCTGTCCAGGTTCCCAAGGCTGCATGCCCATTGCATCCAGCGCACCAGCCTGTCTTGGAAGAGTCTGTTGTGACGACAACACGTGGACACTTATTCTAATTGAACTCCCACCCGTAGAAACGCAAGGTTTGTCCAAGGACTTAAAGAACAGCAACAGATCGACGTGGTGGTCACTCGATGTGTGCATCTCGTGACTCGAGCATGAAGCCAATGCTGAAGTGGTTTCATATGCATTAGCCCAAGTGGCGTTATTGTGACTGTTACTTACTCTTGTTAAAGATGTGCTAATTTCGCCGAATGCAGTTCCTGCATCAATCCTGGCTCAGAACTACCCTCATGCACATCTTTTAGTGCCTTGGTCTGCAGGATGGTGGCCTGCCCAGCAGTACTGCAAGGCTCCGCCGTTAGAGACGGAGTAAACTTACATGCCATAGAAGGGAGTCTGGGATGATTCTGCCAGGTTGACAGTTCATCCTCATCTGAAGCCCTGAATAATAAATTAGGCTCGCCATTGGACGAAACGCCTAACCTAATCCATGAGCTCAACTAGGAGAGATGAGCGTGCTGAGGAATAGAAGGTCCGTGGGGACTCACCCGGCAGAAATGCATCCATTGGTACCCTCAGATCACAGTAAATGAGCATGAACCATCCACAAAAGCTGCTCCAGCATGGGCATGCAGCAGCGATAGGGCTATTTAATTGAGACAGGTGTCGACCACATCCAGAAATACACATGCAAAAAAGCATCTTTAAAAAGACGGTTTTGTCTGCATTTACTCTATTAGAGAAAATTTCTGTTTTATGGAAAATTTCTCTTGCTAGAGAATCTTTTTTGGAAATGTCTCTTTTTAGTTGCTCGTTGAAGCACCCAGGGGAACTCTTTTGCACTAAACTGTGTGTGTGGAAGAGAGAATCACTGAAATGCGCCATACAGAAATCACAGAGAGAATCACAGATACATCTTCTCAGCTCTGAAAAATAAATCTGAATGAGTGGAGCACACCAGCTTCCTTTTATACCCGTATAACCCTCCAGGGGAGTGGCTGGCATGCAAATTCCCATCGCCAGTTCTCATTGGCCTTTTCTGAAGTATCAGAGGTGTCTGGGGCTCCCAAGTGCAACCCCTAGTGTTAGTCTCAACGTCAACGTCAAAGTGGCTGACAGATAGGGAACAGTTGTTTTAAACTGTAATTATATTACACAATATTACTGTTTTTACTATATTTTTGATTAAATACACGTGGCC
Organism: Abramis brama; assembly: GCF_963993115.1. Classification (NCBI taxonomy): domain Eukaryota; kingdom Metazoa; phylum Chordata; class Actinopteri; order Cypriniformes; family Leuciscidae; genus Abramis; species Abramis brama. The sequence goes on along the minus strand of NC_139976.1, from coordinate 19,659,361 downwards.
TTGGTGAGCATAAAAGACTTCTTTCAAAAACACATATATATATATATATATATATGAAATTAAGCTTAATGTAGTTGCAGAGAAAAAACATAAGACTATATGAGACATCACGTTAACAAAGAAAGAAAGAAAGAAAGAAAGAAAGACCGAAAGAAAGAAAGAAAGAAAAATTTATTAGCAAGCAGGGAGATAATGGTAAATTGGAAGCTGATAGAAAGGATTGAGCCTTGGAGTCACACTGATTGATGCCAGGCTTTAGTAAAGACTGAGGATAAAGGCCTATTTATACTTCTGCGTCGAACTGCTGCCGTAGCTACGTCGTAGGCTGTGTGTAGCGCGCGTACCCTACGGCGTACCCTGACGTGCACCTCTCCAAAAATGTAACAACGCGTCAATTCTACGCGGACGCAAGCGCTGTGATTGGTGTGCCAGAACCCCTCCCTCGGGGTTTCACATGCTCCCTAGGTGCGCGTCAACGCGGACAATGACGCAGAAGTATAAATTAAAACCAACACGTTGCCTACGGCGTATAGGCTCCGGCGTAGGTCCGACGCAGAAGTATAATGAGGCCTTAAGTCTCATCTTTAATCTTAAAATGTCAAACACAATGATCTTGTGGGGAAAATCTGATCCCGGTTCACCTTTCCCATATAAGGAATGATGGGGCAAGACCAATGCATAGAGAAGATAAAGGAAGCATAAGACATGGAGTGGCACCCATAAATGCTGACAGGGGGAGGAGAGTTATATCGCAAAGTTCAAGATGGCTAACCTTAACAATGTTCTCTCCCATCTGCCCATTGTTACGCAAGCAGTCCAGACAGATAGCTATCTGAGTATCACTCCTGTGGTAGTCCCCATCACCTTTATCATCATCCTCTTCATCTACTCGGGCTTTCTTACATATAGGGCCATCCTCTGGAAAAAGACAAAACAGTGGTGCTTATGCTAAAGGATTGCCATTTAAATAATTTAATGAAGGTTCTGAACTGTTGTTTTATCTACTTTTCACACAGATGTTCTCTTAAATAACTGTACTGTTGCTTTTTTATTGTACTAAATTGAGTTAATGACTGCTTTACAGCTCAAATTTGTTTCATAATTGATGCATTTTTCAACATTGACACTGTTATTTTCTTGTTTATTACTGTGAAGCTGCTTTGAAACAATCTGTATTGTATAAAGCTTCATAAAAATAAATACTTTTAAATTTATTTACTTTTTTTACTCCCAAATATTGTTAAAACACAAAATCCCTGTATCCGCCAATATACACATCTTATTGAAGATTTCCTTGAGAAAAAACTCAACAGACTTCATATGGATTTCTTGCAAAAATTTCATTTAAAAAAGTGCTACATTACATGCTTCTTCGACAATGTGGGGCAAAAAAGCAAAACATTTCAGGCAAAGCTAAATAGATATGGTAATCCAAAACAGCATCTGTTTGTTTTACTTTTATATGAAATAGATAACATTCAAAACAATGCTCTTAGGAAAATTATAAATGTGGTAATTATCTCATCATTAAGAACTATTTGCAGCTGCAAACACTTACAAGTTACCTTGGAGACTCCAACTATTATGAAAGTCCTTCATTTTGGCTCATACAGAGCACAAGGACTGTAGATTATTATTGAATTTTCAGCAGCCATTACTGGTCAGTGTCACATGCTCCTTCAAAAATGTGTTGATTTGGTGCTAAAGAAACATTTCTTACTAATGTTGAAAACAACATTATTGCAGCTTAATAATTTTGTGGAAAACAAAACTGTTTTTAACATAGCTAACAATTAGAAGCATTGTTAATAATTGAGCAGCAATAATGATTGATAATAAATAAAAAATGAAAATTCAGCTTTTCCATGAATAAATTACATTCTAAAATAAATTTAAAAACAGGTTGTTGTTTGTTTATTTGCATGCAGCCTTGGTAAGCATAGTGATGGTAGTGTAAATAACTAAACAGTTACTTGTATCTTTTGAGTCTTGTGTCTAAATTTGACAGTACATACATTAAAGTCTAAGAGTTTAACATTTTGTTCATCTTTAAAGTTGTAACTGTATAAAATAGCTGTACAGAGCGATTCTGTGGTTCCCTCTGGAGTCAAAGAAGCAGAGAGACATAGACTGAGGACAGCTATACTGATGACTCGCATCATTCTACCACCTGTGAGTCAAGGTCACAGAAACAGATTGTGGTGGATTAATTTGAGCTGTGAAGACATTTCTTGATAGGGAAAAAAAGTTATACCAAAAGTCTGATGAAAGAAGTTTAAATGCTGAATACAGCAAAGTAACCTGTACCATGAGGTCACATTGGACTGATTCATAGCTATGAGAGCCTAATGTGTTGGATTACAGGGATAGATCAGCCAAAAATGAAACTTTTGGAAAACATTTACTGACCCTCATGCTGTTTCAAATCCATAACACTTTCTTTCTTCTGCAAACCACAAAATATGTTATGTAGACTTTTCACACTGCTCTTTTCCATACAATGAAAATGAAGTGACCAGGAGCTGTTAAGCTCCAAAAAAGGGCAATAGGCACCATAAATGTACCATAAAACTAGTCCATACAACTTGTGTGCTGTATTCTAAGGCTGCAACGGAAATCGTATACTTGCCTACTGCATAGTAGGTGAAAAATAGTGTGTGAATTAAGTAGTATGTTAAAATGTACAGTATTCATAAAACAGTAGGCAAAAAGATCCCAGGGGAACTACTACTATCTGCAAGATTTTGAAGTGCGCATCCAATGAACACTTCACAATCCCATGAGGCCATGGGAGAGGATTTGTGAATGACAGTGAAGTGACACAACTGACGCTGGTAGGTCACATGGCAAATACTCAAGACAAGACAATATGTGATTTCTGATGCAACCTAAGTCATCTGAAGTCGTACAAATTCTATTTGGGCTGTTTAATGGTGTTTTTTGTCCTTTTCAGAGCTTGACATCTCATTGTCACCATTCACTTTCATTGTATGAAAAACAGCAGTGTCAACATTCTGCTGATTCTCTCACATTTCATTCAGGTTTGGAATGACAACAGAGTGAGTATATGAAAAAAAAATTCAGATGAATTATCCCTTTAAAATAGAGAAGCTCTGTGGTAACATGGCTATCAGGTGAGTGCAGATAATTTGTGAGTCATTTTACCATTAGAATTTTCTTTCGATTTGTTTCTTCTCCAAAATTCAACCTCTTGCTGCTGTTCCTCTGGAAGGAAAATGAAAGGCAGGGAAAAGGTTAAATAAATGCCAGTTGATATTTGGTATCTATATATAACACACAAGTTACTTAAAATGGCTCAGTAAAATACATACTTTCTCTAAGACCGGGCACAAGTTTGAATATGACTTCTTCAAGAGTGTTGTCCAGCCTTTGGAGAAAAGAAATGTGAGCTACCAGAACACATGATGAGAGCCATATTTTCCCTGTCCCATCTGTTAGCAAGTTCAGGCTAATGCTGCTCTAGATCTTGTTATCATGTTATCATTCTGTCTGGTGTTGGGGTGGAGATGCATCACTGGTGTGGAAAGGCAATCCTGCGCTGGGTCATCTCAGCTGACACTCTAGCTTCAGAAAACAATCCGGCTGTTGCCTGGAATGCCTCCCAACCAAGATGCGAAATCAAGTAGATTAATCTGATTAAACCTTATCATGGTTTGTATTGTGGTGTGATCTACAATGCTGCACTGAATCTGTTCCCAGATCACTTGAAACAGTTTTTCTGAAGAGAAAATTTTGTCTTAGTAGTAGGATATTATGGATCAGTGTGGTTTACCTTAACATCTCCAAGGGATTCGTTTCATGAACCTGGATACCACATTTTGGGCAATCATTGCTGTCCTCAAAATGCTGGACTATACAGCTTTTGCAAACTGTTCAGAAGCAAGAAAACAGAAGAAATTATTCTTAAAAAACTGAATGCACAAATAATGTTACCTGTTTAATGAACATTTAAAACGAGTCAAAATACTATTAAAGCAGCTGTATCTGTGCAGTGAACATAATGATGGGCTCTAAACACACTTGGTGTCTTCTATTGTGGTATTTGTGGTTTCTACGATTTTATCCCACAATTGCTTGCATCCCCTTTTACATTTCACAATTGAAATTCTGCATGTTGTACATAAGTACATATACCTAACTTTTTTATGCATGTAATAAAGTGTGACCAGAAACACCTATCGCATTCCACCAGCAACGAACATACCTTATTGCTCTGTGAATACAGACGCACAAACCTGTCAACACACAAACTAAATCAAACTGCTTTACCTAATTAATGAGTGGGGGGGGGGGGGGGGGGGGGGGAATAGTCACTGCCCACACTGGTATTGATACAAGACACAATCAGGTCATCACTGTGTGGAATAATTGGCTGGGTGGAGGGCTAAAATATAGTGCATAGTCCAAACAAATGCGTGGTGCATTCAAAATATGGAATTCTTGTTATGGCATTAATGAACATTATATAAAAGAAAAAAATAAATAAAGCAAGCAGAAATCAGAAACTGACTCAATCAAGAATATTAAATAGTGAAAATATTATGAGTGAAAATAGCTTATGCATTGAGAAGAATAACGGTGGTCATGGTGACTGATCAACAGATGACTGTGACACTGTGCTGGTCATGTATTTTAAAAGAGTGGGAATATTCACATCTAGTGTGCTTGTTACTTGGCCGATGCAAGGAAGAGGAGAGACTGGATCCAAATGCAAGCATAAATTTAACAAAACAAAAGATAACACAAAATGAGGCCTAAACCAAAACCAGAACATGAAACATGATTCAAAAAGCACTGAAACACAAGGGGTATATATACACAGGATAACAAATGGGTAACAAGGAACACCTGAGACTGATTAAACCCTAAGGAAACAAACAAGGGCTGCGTTCCACTAAACTTTTAGACATGCACTTGCAAACATCCCTAAGCACTTCTCCTCGGGGGAATCCCTACAATGGTTAATTCGTTAAGTGGATGAGGGAGGTTTATATGGACAGACCCTCGTCCCTCGATTTTGACAGAGGGAGTGAGTCTACTCCGATGTACACTTCAAGCAGCTCTATATCCCAAAATGCATCTTGTGACGTCACAGATCGCACTTAACTGTGTGATTAAGTGTATGATATATTAATTATTTTGAGAATTAATCGCATAATATATTCATTATGTTGAGATTTAATTGCATAATACTTGTAGCTGCCTTATGTTCACAGTCAAAGTTTATACTATTGATGTTTTTTTAATTTGTGTAATTTTGTTTTTCTCCAACAGCTCATATACCTATAGGATGTTATATATTTTTCCCAACAACTTATATGCATATAGAATGGTGCATCAAACAATTCATAAGTAAAAAAGGGGATTAAATAATAAATCAGCTCCAAAGTGAATTCCAAGTGATCAAGGGCTTAGTGCATTCCATTTAAACCTTATGCACGAGTTCCGCCAGTAGTGGGCACTTGTGCAACGTAAGCAATGATGCATATTCGAGTGAACGAGACGGAGGGAAGTTTGCGAGTGAAGGGCATAAAAATGTGGAGTGGAACACAGCCCATGTATCTACAGAAACAAAGGCAAACAGGAAAGGGGAAGCAGTGCAACAAAGTGAACAGAAAATACACTTCAAAATAAAAGTGCATAAATACAACAAAGGACAAAGAGACAGGGATGGTCACAATGCTGCACCAATATGATGCAAAAAGGAAAGTAGGTCCTTTACACCTGACAATAAAATGACAATTAATTAACACTAAATCCTGATTTTCACATACTCTCTGTGGAAATTCATAGGTGCCTAATCAAGCATTATGAAATTAAATGTCCCTAAAATCAAATAATATCGAACATTAACAATAGCAGTTGTGATTTATTAGCCTAAAACACATAGAACAAACGCTGTGTTGTATATTAGCGTGGCAGGTAATACAGTAGAGTTTAATTGGACACAGCTTTATCAGATATATGACAATAAATCATATGGAAAATGGTTTCTTCCTCATTCTGCAATCCTAACAATGCTTGAGTATCTGCATTTTATTATTATTATTTCATTATTTGCATTTAGCATTCCTTTATCACCCACTATCCATCAAGCAATCAGAACAGACCATTTTGGGGTGAGAAATCACCAATAAACATTTCACTAAACTTTCACAAAAGCCCTATTCGCACTGGATTAGTATTACCTGGTGACCTCTAGTCATTTGTAATAATTGTGGAGGTTGTCTGTGATCTTAATCCCGTGCGAATCGGCCATGTCTGTAATTCGTACAGTAAAAAATTTCTGGCAAATGACCTACCATATTTCGCCCAACACTGAGGTCCTGTGATAATATCTGTCTCGTGCGAATCGGCATCTCTGTGATTTGGCGGGGTGGTATATAATTTTTTCAAGGTTTTTGTTTCCTGTGCGGCTTTTTATCCATCTTTCGCGAAGAATGGAGGCTGTGTTGGAGTGTTTTGATAGTATTTTGGGTGCTGGGTCATATCGCTATACCTACACCATACAACTATACAATTTGCAGAAAGAGAAAGTTAAAAACCATCAGAAGAGCAAAAACAAAAAGAATGATTAGATGGAGATGGATGACATGTATAGCAGCATGCAGGTAAAGAACATTCTTCTGTTTATGATATATGTAGACCTATAATGACAAGACATTTCCAAGCAATAGCCTATTGACATCATATCCCGGAGAAGTCAGTAAATTCGAGTAAAATCACAGGCTTCACTTATCCCGTGCGAATGCGCCACACGGAATTCAGATAAGGGTGGGTCATTTCTAAATCACACGAGGTCCCTATATAATACTTATCCAATGCGAATAGTGCTAAAGACTGTAGGTACTCACATGTGTGCAGGCACTCTGTCACAGTGGTTGGCTTGATCAGGTACCCTTTACAGACATAACAGGTGATGAAATGGTTGAAGTCCTTCACCAGGTGTTTCCTATGTGATGTCATTGTCAAGTTACCAAAGTGGGGATGGAGGGAAAACAGATGGTGTAAGGATGAAGGAAGAAGGAAGATTTAACCACTCCGTGGCTCAACTGCTGAAGGGCCCCTGGCCTTCTCGTCCTTCATGACATCATGGATAATTAAACATGCCTTTTAGACAGACCTGTGGATGTGGATTCAACAATTAGACTTTGAAACAAAAATGTGATATCTTTTTGACTTTTTTTTTTTTTTTCACTTTTATTGCTTTGGATATCTTTATGTGTAACTTTTATAGTTTGTTAAAGGTGAATTCAGTAAGGCTGAATCCAAAAATCGCAAACTCTCTAAGTAGGAGGAGCTTCTTTTGAAAAAGCCCTTATTTTCCGACTGTGAAAAGTATATTCTATATAGTATGAATTTGCATAGTAGGCCAATAAATGTAATCTGGATGTACTAGCCTACATTCATCATGTTGTCGTTTTTATAGTCATGTGACCTAACAGCGTCAGTTGCATCACTTCACTGCCATTCACAAATCCTCTTCTGTGGCCTCATGGGATAGTAAAGTGTCCATTAAAGGCACAATTCAGAATCTGGAAGTAGGAAGTCATCCAAGGTACTTTTCACCTACTGTTTTGTGTTTTATGAATTATGTGAATTCTGAAATACTACTCTTTTCACATACTGTTTTTGCTATGTTTTGTATGTAGTAGGGAAGTATGTGATTTTGGGTGGATTGATTTACGCTCACTCTTATTTATGCCAAAAGTACCAGTGGTTTTGGATTTTGTACTGACCAGAGGTTTTGGATTCTGATTCTGTGCATCATCACGGATTTTGTACTGACACCTACTGGCCTACTGAAGTATGTTTACTAACTGCACACAGAAGCTTTCCATCTATTTTTTTTTCTGTCTTATACTACTACTACTCCTACAACACATAATGGACATTCCCCAATTCACTTTCCTATGGTTATGGTCATTTTCCTATGGTTCATCCTTGATCGGTAGTGTGAGAGCTGCTTGCTTGGACATTTACTTTTCTACTCTTACTCATTGTGTTTAGGCCGGTTCATCGCATATATACTGCACATCTCTGGACTATGTCTCTGCCTTCATTAAAGGCAGGGTAGGTAGGAATGGTCTAAAAAACTTCTTTTTCAAATTTGTTTAAACTTTATGTACATATCAATACATAATTAAAATGTAAGTACTCTGAAAAAGAAAGTATAAAAATCGAGTGTCTGTAGACCTCTCAGGACTGTTTTAAAGACAGTTCATTATTTCCATTCACTCCACCCCCTCCCTTCTGGGCTCCTTCCAAAGCCACGCCCCCAAAACACATGAACGCGCGACTCCAACCGCTGAGCTGAAGACGCATTATTTACCTGAGAGAAGCAGAGAGGAAGGAGCACAGTGCATGTAGTGACATCATGTCAGAATCACATGTAATAAAAAAATCTAACGCTAATTGCTTATGAATATAAACAAATAAGATGTATTTTAGTACTCACTATCAAGCTAGCATATTGATATTGGTAAATTTAAAATATATATATTTTTTGATTCGTTAACGAGCTAGTTATATAAGCTAAAAACAGGTTGCATTGATACACTTTTTTACATTACCATCAGTTATATTGTGCTGAAGATGAATTTCGTGTAAGATTCATAACATATATGGTGTTCTGCATGTAGGGGTGGGAGATATTGACAAAAATGAATATCTCGATATTTTTTTCCAATATCTAGATATCGATATTCAGGCGATATTTTTGCCATCCTTCAAAGAAATGTGAGCAAACTGGCAAAAAAGGTCCAGTTGGTCTTTTGACTTGCTGCATTTGACCTATATTATTCTAGGCTATAGAAAAAAACAATAAAGGAGCTAACTAAACAGAATCTGTGGCAGCCCCTACTTTTTCCACTTACAAAAAAAAAAAAAAAAAAAAAAAAACTTAACTAGGCACTTCTTGCAACAGTGATTATTAAATCAAACAACAATATTGTTGATGATCAATTCAAAGTAAAAAAAAAATAACATTTTCAAAACAGTATAAATCCATTCATTTTTCCCCCAAAACGCTATAAATCCATCTTTTTTTTTTTCTTCTAAATTTATGGTTTGTCTTTTTAAAAAAGTTTTTGTCTTTTATTTTTCGTGTTTGCATTTATGAGGAAAAAACAATATTACTTGACAGTTCTCCATTATGGACGCGAGCGCTCTGAAAGCTGCACTAAGACTTTCAAACTTTAACAGAGACCTCAAAACAGAAAGCACAAAGCCTTTCTTTAAAACGAATTTCGTTTTGTATTAATTGTATCTTAATTTTAATATTTTTTTTTTTCATTAATTCATTAATATTTTCATTCCTGGATTAAATACATAAAGTAAATATAGGCTATCAATCACAACATAAGGTGCTTGAACTGGAGATTATATCATCGTGAACCGAACCGTAGCCTCGCCTCACAGGCCTAAAAAATGTGGAATATATTTACAGAAATCTGGTTCTAAACAAAACCATCCAAAACAAAATAAAACTATGTAGCCTAAATGTGCATTTCTCCGGTGCATGCGTTCACTAGCCTACTGCGAAGATCGCGAGTCAAATATCGTCAACTTCATCTTTGCAGCCGACACAGAAATTAATAAACAATTAAAATGTCTTATTGCAATATTTTACACATTCATAATCATTACTTTTGCTGGTTCTTTGAGGCAGCTTTTTAGGTTTATGGCGTTTTGGAAAAGAGCTCTTCACGTACGTACAAACACCGTTTCACCAAGGCACAGCAGCCCTTCAGCACATAAGAACAAAAAGAGAAAAAGCACGGACTTACTAATTACGAAACTTTGATGTGGTTGAACAGCTGAAACAGTCACAAATTCCTTTGCAACTCAAACCTTCTCAGTACGAGTTATGATGGAAGAGAACAGCATTACAGTTTTCAGCGCGTCCTCCTTTGATTGCTGTGTTGTGACTGGAAAAGTGCATGCAGGAGCACATGCGCAAAATGTAGGTTTGTAAAATGTCCTTTTGTAAAATAAAAATAATTTTAGGGCGAAGCAGAGGAGGTCGTGCAAGAGGCCGTGGCGTGCAACTAGGGTCCGAGGAAGTAGAGGCTGAGGACGGGGTGGTCGCTGGAAAGCCACGATGATATTGACACGCGTTTTATTTCTTTGTTTATCCAAAGACTTTTTGTTCATTGCCTTTTCTTGTACTGTCTTCTTTTTTTGCCTTGTTTGCCTTCACTAACTGCATGCCGGTAATGTGAATTTTGATTGCTCTTTGTCTGCCATTGTTTTGCTATTCCTAGGTTCCGTGCCTCTCGAATTCCTCAAATCAAACGTGCGCGCGCAAGAGGGCAGATCCCGTGGCAAAAGGGTGGTTGCCATGGTTGCGAGAGAGAGTGACAGTCGCCTAAGCCAATCCTTTGATTCGTCCCGAATCGAAATAATGAGCTGTGTTTAATACAGATTAAACGGTCTAGAGTCACTTGATTTTTATACTCTTTTTTTTCAGAGTACTTACATTTTAATTATGTATTGATATATATAGAAAGTTTTAACAAATTTGGATCTTTTATTTTTATATAGTCCTACCTACCCTGCCTTTAAGTTGTTAAGTAGGCCTATCTATATTGTGTTTGCTGATATATTGTCTGGTTTGCATGTTTTTCTTAGACACTCTTTTAAAACCGCAATATAAAGTTAATATATGATTACTTGTTATCCATAATTCTGAGTGCAACTTTTAATGTTTGAAAAACTGAATGGCTTACATTTGTTTGAGCAGTCTACAGGTGCATAAAGCCCCGCCTACTGCTTCAAAACGAAACCATTGGGTTAAACTCAAAGTACAGAGGGGCTTCAAAAATTACATTAAATAAAAGTCTAACTGCGTTCATCCTTACAAAAAGTCCTGTATAAAGTGGGGAATTCGTGTTATTTTGTAATAATATCAACCGACACAAAATTTGGGCCTGTGAACGTTGTATTTTGTCCTATTTTACATTAGTTTGACGCCCCATATCTTATGTTGGGATCAGACATATGAAAGGTTTTGACAAATAGATTCAATACGGGTTTGTCATATAGCCTATACTCCAACGTTAATCCTCAGCTAATCCTCATTAGCTACGTCGCTTCTCATGACATCTTCACGACAGTAAGTGTTTTTTTAAAGTCTACTGTCAAAAACTAGTCGGTTTATCCTCACTTGGCTACCGTCAGTGTGAGTGTCATTCTCTGCGTCATCTTCCTGTAAAAACCCTGTGTGCTGCGTTACGTCGATAACGAATAATGAGCGATCAGTGCTGCACTCGTTTTAACTTGCTACCATTTGTATGTGTCACTTTCAGCAGGCGAGAGGCGAGTGTATTATCGCTTACCAGTGCGCACTAAATAACCAACTCTACCCTGACAACTAGTCTCCTACAGAGAGACAGACATGCTGACGAACTTGATATATGACACGAGACCGCATTCCCATCCCACCCGAAACTTTACGATGAAGGGAGAGCGTGAAAACGACACGCAGCTGCAGTCAGACAGTAGCGACCATCTCTTACCTTCTACAAATGATGGGTCCATGTCGATGATGCGCATTGATTTTTACAAACAGGCTTGACCGAATTTGGGCTATTGAAAGTGATGGTTGTAGTAGCGGCACGGAATACGGAACTGCTTTCTTTTGAGATGTTATGGGGAAGGGGGCGGAGGACTTTCCAGTTCTTGTTTACGCATTGCTGTTTTATTCATTCCATGGCAGATTGTCTCTGATTGGACACAAACTAGGGCGCAGCCTTCAATTACCAGCTAGTCCGGTAACAGAACCAGTTTATCAATGAAGACAGACATGTGGCAGCACTGTCAAGCTGGTGGATTCGTTATTACTGTATTACTAAGACCTGTACAAGGCAGTACCTGCTATTATAACAAGGCAAGGTACCTGCCAGTTCATGCAAGTTTTGCATTAATAAGGAGAGGCATAAGTAGCCTCAACCCCCCTAAATTTATATAAATTGCCCTTTATTTATTTTTCACAGCATCACACTAGAATACATGAAGAAAGATATTTTAGGTAAAAATATGGATGAGTAAAACAAATTTACTCTCACAAAATTATGTTTTATTAACAAAGTTCGGGAGGATCACGTTCAGATAATTAACACGAGTGGAGAGCACTCAGCAATCAACGATAAGAGGTGTAGGCCTATATTTTTTTTTTAGCAGTCTCACCTCAATTCATTGACAGTTTAGCAGCATCCCTCCACCACCCTTTCTCCACACTTCTAGTCCTAACCACTTACATACGGGGGGAGTAGCCTACTCTGGGTTCAGGCCGAGCTCGGAGCCCTCCCCCCGGACAGCACGCCAAATACGCATTAAACTTTACTCCCTCCCTCTAATTGTATGTAAGTGTGAACTCGTGAAACAAAAATGGGCTATACAAATTAGTGTTCAGTGTGCACATCACTGCATGCTCAGATGTTACATTTGTGTGACAACAAGGAACTACCACCGAAACGTGGCTGTTGCAAAATTCCCACAGTTGATAGCAACAGAAAATATTCCACAAGAACTATAGGCAAGAAGCACTTAACTGCATAAAACAAGTGGACTCTGACCATAATGGATCTATTCCACTTAATTAAATATATTTAATGCAAATTTATTTTAAAATCGTAATGACGGACCCGGACCTGGAAAATTAAGTAAATTATGTAATGTAAATGAACGAGCAAAAACAGCTGTTTAGTTTTCAAGAAACTGAGCATAATTGCATTCTGTTCTTTCTAACTATAACAACTTGTTGGCAGACTGGTGTAGAGAAAGTTCTCTGAATCCCTCTCTCATTAGGAGGCATACCACACATTCCAGTCCCACTGCTGTCTGCTCAATCAGCACCTCACATCAGTCACACTGTGAAAACACAATTACAACCATCAGACAGCACTAATATGTACATATCTGTTACATGAAAGACTTCTTAGCCTATACCTGAGAAATCTAAAGCACACTATAAAATGCAGAAATGATCGGCTTACTTTACAGTATATTGTATTATAGAAGAACACTTTCCATAAATAGAGTACAAAAGAGGACCTGATATGAATGAATAAATGAATGTGTAACTGGGTTGTATGCAAAAATGTGACACAGCAATGAATCTCAAGTCAATATAATATCTAAATTTTGAGATTGAGGTATAATTTTAATTGCTGAAACTGCAAGGCCAAAAACACAATTTTAAGGGAGCAAATGAGAATGTCTCAAACTGATTAAATGCTTGAAGTCCACTCACATTTGGTCTTCCTCTTCCTCTTAGGTGTGATACACACTTTTCCTTTATGAGGACATACTTGGATTTCACAAGGATATAATCAATTAATTCTTAAAAATAAACATAAACAATATAAATGTAACTATTCAATATTTATTGTGTGAAAATAATTTAATTTGCACAAATCTATACATAAATTGCAACTGTGTCTGGTGTCATTTCCGCCACAAGCAACAATTTTGCTGCTTTTAAGTTATTTTTAAAAGGTTCATGTACTTGTTTACATCTTTAAAGTCAAGATGTATTTTTTTTTTTTTAATTATACAAAAATGAATAATATTTAATGCAAAACAATTATTTAATTGTGTTTATGTACAGTATAGAATACATGAAATGCTAACTATGAAATTAGCCACAGAAATTGTTAAACAATACATAATGTGAGATGTGGTGGAAATGTTAATTACAATGAAAACAAGATCAAAATTGTCCTGTTATGTCCTATTGGAGATAATAATCAGATAAATGAAATAAAAATAAGCTAGCAAGAGTGTGAAATAATATTTCCACCTGTTTATGTACAGGATCATCTATCTTCACAAGCTGCAGTCTCTGTGGTCCCCGCTCTTCTGCCTTCAAGGGTCTCAGGTGTTTAATGCAAGAGGCTCATGACCTGTTGCTCTGCCGATTACTCAAATGCTCAACTTTTCTGTTATATGACTAAAATGTCATGCATCAACATTGAATAATATTTTATTTGACATTAAGCATCGCTTAATGTGATACAGTATCTCTAATGTATGTATCAGCTCAAGGTTCATATTTCATATTCCATATTAATATTGCTCAAGGTATGCTGTACCAGAGCTGGGTGGTGACAAGTTCAACACACACACACACGTGCCATAGTAGATAAATCAGTCAGAGTATACCACCTGACTGAAAACTCAAAAGCATGAAGTTAATGTAAGACATGCCTTCAGATTAGAAGAACACTGAACACTTGTTAAAAAAAAAAGAAGATATTTTTATGGAAATACAGTAAAAATACTGTTTACAATTAGAAAAGATTTAAGAAAAAGATTAAAGATGACAATAAAATCACATGGTTTAAGAAAAAGTAAAAAATGCTAATGTGCAAAGCCACAGATTTCAAGTGGTCTCTCTACTGAAAAACTGTTTACAGCTTTGCGTGTGCATGTCAGACCTCAGGTCATTAAAGAGCAGGTAGAAGCTGTTACACGGTCCAGAAATGGTTGCTATAGGTATTCAGGCAATGTGTTAAGTTACAGATCATCTTTTACAAGCATTTTAATAACACACTGAGAATGAGGACAGATAAAAACACAAGACGGAAGCTTCACTTCACATATCATATATCCTACTGACCTATGGCCTAAATACATCAACAAAATACATATAGTGTAAATGTAGAAGTCTCATCTGATTGGATTGATTCCCTTATCAATTAAACTTCCTCTCGATTTCAACTGCTTTTTTTTATCTGCAAATGTTTTATCTGCAAAATTAACGTGTAAATATTTGAATGTACATAAAAAGATTCAACAACTGAGACTTAAACCAAATTTCACAGATCTTTCCACCAAGGCACCAAGGTGTTTTTCTGAGTTATTGTATTGTAAACTTGATTGGCTACCGCCTGTAAACATTTGGTGTCTTGAGGACTGTTCAACTGTGCATGTGCAATAATTGTTTATGGTTCATTGAATAAGCATCAGAAACATTGCTTAAACCCTTCCCAATAAAGATCTGTGAAGTCCTGCCCTCAGGCCAGTAAACACATCAGAGAAGAGATGACATACCATTATTTTGATTAAAGATTATGGGGGATCATGAAAGAAAAAGAAAAAGGATGTCCATGGATAAATCATTTATAATAGAAAAGGTGTACAACTTTCCATAAAAAATAAGAATTATCTATTTTGATTTGATTGTGATTTTAATGATACAGATGAAAGTTTACGCAGTGGTGAAAAAATTCAGTTCACAATTCACAGATGTTTGCAAATTTAAAATCTTTGATTTGATTCACAATAAAATTACAATTTTAACGTGTTTCGATTTGTGTATAAACAAAAGTATTTATATGATTATTAAATGATCAACCCTCTAAATACATTGTACACAGTGTCTTTGAGAAAATGTTATTTTACATACATATATTAAATATACATATTTAATCAGATTTTCTCGCAAATATTCCATGTCAGCCCCCAGTTTAAACCCCTGCACTAATATTATAATTTTATATATCCAACTTGTTGAACTCTTGATACAGTTATTAAAGAAATACGTTAAATACGTTAATCTTCCATTTGTATTTTTTGTTTTTTTCTGAGCTGCTATGAGCAACATTTCTGAGTTGCTATGAATAAATTTAAATGAATAAATAAGACACCTGTGTCCATAGACTCCAATGACAATATTTTGTACTCTTCATGATGCTGATGATACAAACAAATAGGTATTTAGGAGGGATCTCTCTGTCTAACACCAGTGAAATATTCTGCTTGTTAAAATATGCTATATGCAGTGCTTAAGAAAACTTTGAAAATGGCACTCAATTAGACATGGTACAATGTCACTATATATTCATTTTAACAGATAAATTCTTTAGATCTGCATCATTTCTCAGGTTTATAGACCATGTACATGTGACAAGTCAACCATACATGTGACTCATTACTCTACGTGATTCATGGGCAGCTCCATTTAAAATAGTCACAGGGTGTGACAATTTGACCTGCTCTTGTAACAGAAGTAATGTAAGTGATGAAACCCAGAAGAAAATAGCCTCATAAATGAAGACAGCTCCCCTAATATATGAGACAGTCAAAACTGATTATGATGTTATATTCATAACTTCATAAACATTTGTGTGTGTTATGTGAAGTGGTGTTCTGTGATTTCAGCTCTGTGGACAACTGTAACTCATCCTTGAGACAAGGGGCTCTATGGCGGCACCTCGAGTTCCCCTCAGGTTTCATTTTGGAATGTCAAATGTCTCTCAAAGGCATTTAACTTCTGAAAATGGTGTTTTTTCACCTTCAGCGCCACCCAAAATGTGACATCACAGTGATGAGGGACACCTTAGATGTGGGAGTCACTGAACAAAATGCAGGACCATCACCTCCTCCAACTGTCGCCACCACATATGTAAGTGACACTTGGCTCAGATGCTATAGTTTTGACACAAGGAATTTTCAAGTAAAGTCATGGGAATCCTACAGGTCGATGAACTGGTAGGCACTTCTAAATGTCTTTCTGTGTATTTATATATATATATATATATATATATAGTTTCATTTGATGCTTTTGATCCAGTTTCTTTTGTGCATCTCAGAATTTTAGGTCCTAATCTCCTGCTCTCCTTTATCCCTGCTCAGAATTTTTGTTGTATGTTTTATTTTTGTACAAAAGACATACCGGGGCAGTTGTGGCATGTGTGTGTTCACTACTCACTAATGTGTGCACTAACTTGGATGGGTTAAATGCAGAGGACACATTTCGAATATGGGTTACCATTGGCCTTCACGTCACGTCACTTCACTACATACAGATAATACCAGGCATACTTATATTATTTGAAGTATTTGAAAACAAACTCTTTTTTCAAATAGCTCAAACTGCTTGAGAAATCTGAAAGGAGATGGATTATATCTCTTTATATATTTTACCTCTTTTTTTTATCAACACTGCATTTTCTGTGTTCTATAATGGGTGTTTTAAAAAGGGATAGTTTATCCAAAAATGAAAATTCTGTCATTTAATCACCCTCATGTCATTCCAAACCATGACTTTCTTTCTTGCATGGAACACAAAATAAGATATTTTTACAATTTACAGTTTGGTTACTAACATTACATTATGAAAAATATGTTATTTTGTGCTCTGCAGAAGAAAGAAAGTCACACAGGTTTGTAAAATGATGTAATGAGTAAATGATGACAGACAATGATTAGGTTATCATTATATAGGTGTTTTATTTTTATGCTACTATTATTTTAGGTTACAGACATAAGTGGAAACAAAGAACAGGACGATGTGGCACAGAAATATCCTTCTGAAGAATGCAAGATCTCTGTTGACCATCATCTGAAAAGCCATAATAATCTTCAGAGTGATAGTGAAGATGGTTTTAATACCTCAGCAAGCATGTGATTAGAAGTGTATTTTCTTTAGCATATGAAATGATTTTGCAGACTGACAACAGCACAAATGACCTCCAGGAGATTCTACAAGGGAGTCAGAAGATAAAAATCAGTACACCAGTCTACAAAATAAAGTCTGAACAAGAGATAGTGGTAAACAATGGTCATTTTGCTTCAAAATAATCCTCATTAATAAGAGATTTCAATCCCTGAAATAATCATATCTCATTGTTTCACAGAATGATTTTGTTGACGAGGATGACTTCCTGAAGGCAGCGCTGGATAACAAATTGCCAATGATCAAGAGTTACCTTGCCAGAGGTGCGGACCCAGATGCATGTGATAATGTGAGTTTACCCAACACAATGAATAAAAGTCAACTGTAAGCATTAAAGGACTAAAACACAATACTGTTTTTTTTTTTCTAGTTCAACCGTACAGCTTTACACAGAGCTTGCTCACAAGGAAACGTGGAGATTGTGAACACGCTGCTAGAGGCCGGTGCTTCAATTGAAAATAAGGACAAGGTATACTGAATTCTGTTTACATGTACTTTTTATATGGATACAAACACACATTTGTGCTTGATAAAAACGTGCAAGGTAAAGACAAGGGAAAATATTTTAATACTGCTTAAAATCCATGTACCAAATTCTTAGAAATGTTTGTATTCATGTCAGTTTCATAATGGTTTTGAAAAAACATTTATACCATTTTCAATAAAGTCTGAGTGTAACCAAGTAAAAAGTATGGCATGTTTTCTTGAAAACATGCATTTGCATGTTTCTTTTATTTCTAATTTAAAAGTTTATATTGAATTAACAAGAACATAATAGACGTACAGAGGATCACAATGTATTCAACTGTTACATTCATAATAGTATCAAAGAAACAACAAAAAGAGGAAAACAACTACATAGGGGATAATTTGCATGAAATTAGCCTACCAAGAGAAAATTATTAAAGAAATTCTATATATTCATTTTGCTTTTCCATTTCTTGCATCTTTTAGGGCCTCAATATAATATATTAGTTCATGTATTTTTGATCCTCATTGATCTTTATGTCATGGGGCCAGAGGTTCTCACCATTATCTCACTTCCTGTTGTTTGCCCTTCACGTTGGTTGCACCAAATTTTGTTTTCAAATATATATATATATATATAATAAAAAAATGAGCAGCATGCCATTCCTCCATAGTACATCTATTCTGTGGATACAAATTTGGATAACATCAGTGGAACTTCTTACTCTCATGATTGTGTTTAAATAGCTTCAAGCAACTGAAGTTCACTGGGCTTGTCGTGGCGGCAGTTTGCCAGTGCTGGAAGCACTACTCAATCATGGGGCAAAACTGGATTCCAGAGACAAGGTAGAAGTAGTTATTCAAACTGCAAATTTGTTTTAATGATATAGCTGGTGTGGTCTGACATACTGTCTCTTTTGGTCACTCTTGGCGTCCTTAGCTTCGCAGCACTCCCCTTCATGTGGCAGTCAGGACAGGACAATATGAATGTGCTGAACATCTCATTCACTGTGGCGCAGACGTCAACGCAAAAGACATAGTAAGAAATCAGGCAACACAGACTCTGAGTCAGTAAATGGTTAATTAACTTTAATGGTCACTTAAATGTCATTCTTCATCAGGAGGGTGACACACCAATGCACGATGCTGTCAGACTGAATCGTTTCCAACTGATCCAGCTTCTTCTGATGCACGGAGGAGACTTAAAACTCAAGAATTGTGTAAGAATTTTTAAATGTAATGTTTAGTCTATATACTATTATCCTGTTGCTGATGTATTAGGATGCTGATACTGATATATGCTAATATAATTTGCATAGGGTGTAGCCAATCAATGCATATCTGTCTAAATGACAGCTATTTATTTAAAGGGATAGTTCGCCCAAGAATGTAAATTCTGTCATGATTTACTCACCCTCATGTTGTTTTAAACCTGTATGAGTTTCTTTGTTCTGATGAACACAAAATATATTTTGAAGAATGGTGGTAACCAAACAGTTGACGGTAGCCACTGACTTCCATAGTAGGAAAAAATATATATATTATGGAAGTCAATGGCTACTGTCAACTGTCTGGTTACCAACATTTTTTAAAATCTTCTTTTTAGTTAAACAGAAGAAAGTAATTCATGCAGGTTTGGAACAACAAGGGTAAGAAAATCATGACAGAATTTTAATTTTTAGGTGAACTATCCCTTTAAGCTGTGTGCAGTGCCATCTTCTGGTAATTATGTAAACTTATTCCTTTTGCTAGAGGGGAAAAAAGTTATCTAAAATAATTTTTATTTGACATTTTTGTAGAGTCTTTTCACTATTGTTTGATCACACTTGCTGTTGCTTTGTTTTCTTCAGGAGGGAAAGTCACCGATGGACAGTGTTTGTGAGTGGCAGAACGGAGCTAAAACTATCTTTGACAACTTTAAGGATGGTAAAAAATAGAAGCAATACTTGACCACCACAGCTACACTTTGGGCATAATATGCTCAAAACCTGCATTTTTAGAATCTGATATTTAAGGAAGGTGTATTATTGAGCTCTGCATGACATTACACCTTTTAAAAAATAAACTTTTAGAAGAGTTTTTGAAAATGAAGCACAAATGGAAATGCATTGCCTGAATTAGCTCTGTTGCTAAGATTAGATTTGGCTTCAAGCTAAGTTTTGATCTTGATTGATTTTATTTCTGAAAGTATTTAGTAAGACATGAACCATTTTGGTTGCAATTCTTCCAAAGGTTGATGAAATAAAAGTAATTTTTTCATGACTATTACATTTTTAAGTAGATTGCAAGACTTTAAGGAACAGGGAAAAAATATATATATAATTTTAAAATACTATAGTTATTATACATGAAAACTTAAACTCCATCTAGAATACTGATACTGGCTACACTAGTTCAATTTTGGCCTTTTTAGGTGCTGGAGTTTCCTCTTCTTGCTTCTCAGGAGTTTGTGGTTTCTTCATGGTGTGAACAACACCAAACGCAGTAGCTCTCGTCTCTATTATAAAGAATCATGAAAATCACCTATGAACAACATTCATATATCATTTTTAACAAATGTAATATCAAAAAGATCTGAAAGATCAATAAAAACCTCTCTTATGCCCACTGGTTTAAATGCATACTCCACAAATCAAAGAGCAAACTAACTGGAAACAGGACTATGTGGCATAGATGTATGCCTTTACTGAAGAAATGGGAAATAGTGAGGCTATTTCCCATCAATTTACCTCCATGCAGCAAGACAGATCGACAGTTAGTAGAAACGGCAGCTTTGGCGTCTCCATCAGACAGGCTGAACACAAGCCCCCTGAAATCTCAATGAAGGAACATACCAACATGCACACAGTACCATGACATATTCAGACAACTTATTTATATACTAATTTAAAAAGGATACAAATTGGCAATGTCATATGGGCCTCTCAACTCAAGAGGCTAAGAAAAAAAAAAGAACAACAGATGTAAAGGTCATACTGACCATACAATACAGTAATATTGAAATTATATATTAACAAAATACTTTTTTACCCTTTCTGCTCCACTGGACACTATGATATTCTGTGGGGGGAAATGCAATTTCTGAATTGGCGTAACGTTTTATGGGCATTTATGCATAAAAAAGGGACAACATACTTTTCCTTTGCAGAGTTCCATAAGGACGAAGGCATTGGAAATGGTGTATCTTCTCATAATGTTGTCTCTGATGGCTGCTGCATAACAGATCTCAAAGAAAACCCCCCTGTCAATAGCCTGAAGTGACAAACAATGACATCAGTGATGATAAAGGGATAATTAAAGGGATAATTCACACAAAAATTGCAATTCTCTTATTTATCAAAGTTCATGATGTTTTAAACCCATATTGAAAGGTGGAATGTTAAAGATATAATGAAAGTATAAGAAAAGTGGTCCGAAAACACCATGAGAAAATATTTGAAAAGGTGCTCATACAACTCAACATGAGGCAAGTACATTTATTTTAATTTTGGTGTGAAATATGTCCTCATATTCACATTGTTGTAATTTTGGTTATTTAACTACCAAATCAAATTTAAAGGGCACCTATTATGCAAAATTCACTTTTACATGGTGTTTGAACATAAATGTGTGTTGGCAGTGTGTGAGCAAAACCACCCTAGAATGATAAAAATCCACCCAGTGGTTTTTTTACAATCTCAATAAATCATAAGCACTGTCTCAGAATGAGCTGTTCTCAGATTCGGTGCAATGTGACGTAGAATTGCACAGGCCCCTCCCACGACTCCTTGATTGACACTTCAGTTTGAGCATAGACCCGCCCTGAGTGAGCTGGACACAGAGTCCGCCATTGTTCGACGCTTGAGCCGCTGTATACAAGAATGTCTCGTAAGCGATTGAGGTGTGTTGTTGTTGGATGTAAGAATGAACATAGCAGTCTTCATTTACTCTCGTTGTTACTCGAGGATGGATCTGTACTGTTTGTGATCCAGCTTACGGTCTTCAGAGCGACAGGACTAACGTTATTGATCACGGCAGAAATGAAAGTGCGAGCGCGCTCTTTATGACAGCTCATCGAGTCGTTTTACGGATATAAGGTTTACCAGTTTATTTAGCACCCACTGAAAAGGTGTGTATATATTTGTTTACTGTTAGTTGTAACGAGTGTTTTGTGTACTTCGCTGTGTATGTTGATGATAAGGAAAGGGAGAGAGAGAGAGTTTATGGATAAGACTTTAATGCTCACTTCTTATACTGTGTTTATTCAGCTCTTACTTTGATTCTCTGGAGTAAAACTAACGCTCATCTTTTGTGTGATGTACAATAAACTTCACTGAACTCATCACAGTATATTTTGGTCATCATTCGGACGGGGTTTGCTACAGCAGGCTTGTATTAATAGTGGATAAAAGCAGATGACAAATACATTATAACCATAATTAAACTAAACTATACCTGTTCTATCTCTATACAGCATATATTCTCTGGCTCTGTGGGCATTATTGTACGACTCCCGAGTCGAAATGAACACCGCAACTGAGAGTTTCTGTTGAGATTGTCCTTCTGGTCCTTCTGGTTCTTCTGAGCGCGAGCTCATGAAGCTCCGCCCCCTGGGCCGGCAGCAGCAGTTAATTTGCATTTAAAGGGGCACACACTAAAACAGCACGTTTTTCTGAGCCCCAAAAAATGACAATTTAAACATGCTGTAAAAAATGATCTGTTGGGTATTTTGAGCTAAAACTTCACATACATACTCTGGGGACATCAGAGACTTATTTTACATCTTGTGAAAAGAGTCATAATAGCTGCCCTTTAAAATAAATGCCTTAGTGCTGCTTGAAATCACCTGGTAGGTATGGCTATAAAATGCTATAAACTCACCCCATTAACCGGAGCCCTTTTAAAATGGAAAGGCTGTTTTTCAGTCACTGCAATGCAGATAATGTCGACATCAAAAGTCATGCAGGCTGCCTGGCTCAGATGAGGGAAAACATACAGACACTTTAATAACACACAACAACTGTTGGTTGTCATCAGAAATGTAAAGAAAATAACTAATACTAATTGGCCTAAACTGAAGCTAATTCAGAATTGCAATTTCACTTACATGAAAGAGTTTTTCTGTTTTGGGGTACACCGCCACAAGATCAAAGTTTTTGTATTCATTGGTTGGTCTCTGAAGAGAATAACAACACGACAATACAAATCTCACCATTTGAATACTGTAACAAAAATGTTCTTGTTGTTTCCTCATTATATACTCACAAAATGAGATGCATCAGAAGCCACAATGGTCAATCGATTCAGTACTTTGATGGGTGATGATTTCCCCTATGAACAACAAAAAAAAAGCACATACTGTTCATTAACAGAATATTCATCACGGTTAATTATGCTCTGGAAACATGCTGAAGTAAATTACCTGTACTATTGGGAATTTATCAAATATGTCTGACACACTCTGTGGCTTAGGAATTTCCTGTAATACAAGAAAATAATAGCATCATCACATGAAGTCCCTCAAAGTGTACAAATGAGAGTAACTTATTTATATCATACCGGTTTCTTCTGTTGTGGTTCAACCACATAGTTTATTGCGACTGTTGAGTAGCCAACTGAAATATAGATTAACGTTACAAGTTTATAACAGCATTAAGTGTTTCTCTAAAAGTACAGCAGATCTAGGCTTTTATTTACCCTGTTTTCAATAGTTAGATTATCAATGCGTTACATTTCAGATAAGATTAAGCCTTCAAAACTACTACTATAACTAAGTTACTATTAATGATACGTACGATGCGCAGCTGTCTCTATGATGCTTTGGAGTCTGTTCTTGTCATTACTGCTGATGATGTTTAAATCTATAAACACCGACATCTTTCTTCCACTGACACCGACCCGCAAGGTTTTACAAGCGCAAATGTATAGTTTATTTCTTATTACACAAATCTAAACCATTTCAACTAACGTACTGAGAGCCACATGCACATACAGAATCGACTACACGCTAAAGCGTAAACCACGTGAGTAAATGGAGCTTTATGTGCTATGTAGTTCATACATGGCATTCCTTGCCTTAGTTTTGTTCATCCTGTCAGTTAACCAGAACTACAATACATTTACTTCCTCTTTTGGGGGTGGAGCTACGTCTTTAGCGAGCTGTCCGATTGGTCCGATTTGAACAGAGAACCGCGACGGCAGGAAAGAAGCAAGCATGTTAGCAATGTAAACGGGATAAACAAAAGAAAATAATAACAAGTAAGTGAAATTAGCGAGAATGAAAACACATAGGTAATACTTTTATATTCTTACATGTCATTCAAAATTGGTTCTAAGTTTAATAGGATAACATCTTAGTTAAGAGCTCATTTTAACACGTTCAATGGCCGATACCTCATTATTGTTTTAATTTTGCTTGTAGCCACTTAATTAATGTAATCATTATCATATAATAACAACATGTTTAGCTAAACGTCAAACATTTTGATAGGCTTTTTCAAGATGATGGAATCGTGTTTAAATCACAAGCCTGAGAATGTTGGATCTATAACGGTTGAAGACCTCCGGAAAGATCTCTTCGCCGAGTTCTCCAAATTATCAAGGGTATTTATTATTACCAGACAGAACTCACGTTTAAAGCCTTCGAATCTGATTTTAAGGCTGTAACTATTCTTTAATTTTGCTTGTTTCTATTTCCATAGGACTCAGTATTGCTGGAAAAAGAGAATTTACAGGTCTATCTCCGTGTACGTCCATTCACTTCCTCAGAGAGAGCAGAAGGAGAATCACAGGTGCCTGAATATTTTTAACAAATATTTGACTATTTTATAATATTTCTGAGAAATTCTGTCACCACAACCCACATGTTGTTCCAATATAACCATCTTCAAAAAAATGTAAGGTTGAATTAAAGCCTCAGTTAGGCTACTATTCAATTTTATTGTAGGCTATGTATCTGGGTTTGGAACAACATGAAGATGAGTAAATGGTGACAGAATTTTCATTATTTCATGAACTATCGTTTAATGTAATTTGTTATAATTGTAATCTCTACAAATAGGAATGCATTTCAATTGAGCCTCCAGATACTGTGATTCTGAAAGCACCTAGAGCATCTCTGACAGCCAGACACAGTGAGAGATTCGGCCCAAATCTGGCACAACGATTTCAGTTCTCTCAGGTATGATCGGCCACAGTCTCCTCTAGCATGATCATTTATTGTGAACAGGTTTCGAAAAATGTTAAGTGTTTTCTGATGTAACAGTGTTTAATTCATATTTTAGGTGTACGGTCCAGAAACAACTCAAAGACAGATATTTGATGGAACAACTAAAAACCTTGTGAAAGAAGTCTTGGAGGGAGGGAATTCCTTGATCTTTACATATGGAGTTACCAATGCTGGGAAGACATTCACTTTTCTTGGTAAGGGTTTTGTATGAGATGTTTTTTATATATGTTTAGCTGTCTATTAATACATTTGAATGTCTATTTTGCTACTTGTATGTTATAGGCCCTGAATCAGATGGTGGAATTCTGCCCAGGTCATTGAATGTTATCTTTAACAGCATAGAAGGTAGAATTTATTCTCAAAATAACATCAAACCTCTCAGATGTGTCGACTTTACAAGGCTCACTAAAGAGCAGCAGGATGAGGATGCTACAAATAAGAGAAACCTTCTTCGTCGATTTAAAGATGTAATTTTTTTTGTTTATATATAAGTACATTTTTTAACATAACATTTTTTAGTACAGAGAAGTACATTACTAATACTCACATCATGGCTGTTTCTTGATGTTTATCAGAATGACTCCCAGAAAACTCTGTCCAGCATGTCCAGCTCTAGTTGTTCATCTTTTGAAAGTAAGCATTAATAATTGTTTAATGACTTTCTCTCTGCCTTTGAAACAGTTTTTTAGCATTTTGTCAGTAAATGTGAGCTTGCACTTTACATTGATTTCTTCTTCCAGGCTCCACTTCTAGTGAGACAAATGGGGACAGTGTCTGTTTGGATGAGACCTCTCATGTTAAATTCTCAGTGTGGGTCTCCTTTTGTGAAATCTACAATGAAAGCATCCATGATCTGCTTGATCTTGTTTCAAACGGCTCTCACCGAAGGAGCGTTTTGCGACTAGCCCAAGATGTTAAAGGCAACGCTTTTGTAAAAGGTAACCGAATAATTTAGAAGACTAAAAGTTCACTTGTCTGTGTAGCAAATGTAATAGTGAATCATTGAAATAATAATAAAATAAATATTTACATTTCAATATTTTTTCAATAATTAAATATAGGTTATTTACCAGGATATTATCTTTATGGCTGGACATTTTGACATATACGTTTTGTCTAAATATTTTTTCCTAGATCTAAAATGGTTTCAAGTTAACAGTGCAGACGAAGCATTAAAAGTTATGAAAATTGGAAGAAAAAATCAAAGTTTCTCATCCACCAAGCTCAACAACATCTCAAGCAGAAGGTATTTCATTTTAAACCACTAGCATTAATTTTTAACTCTCATTATCATGTTATTACTTTTTAAAGTGACCAAAAATTTAAATATAAATTTTTTCCATAGCCACAGTATATTTTCCATTCGAATCTTGCGGGTTGAAGATGTGGGTGTTCCCCGAATTCAGGCAATAAGCGAGTAGGTGACCTTAATCACACCACTGTTACTTTAACATAGAATCAGTGATTTATTCATTAATTGATTTGTCTTTAAAGATTGTCATTATGTGATTTGGCTGGATCTGAGCGATGTGCAAAGACTCAGAACCGAGGTGACCGCTTAAAAGAAGCTGGAAACATCAACACTTCCTTGTTAACTCTTGGAAAATGCATCAACGCTCTGAGGCTCAACCAAACACAATCCAAGTGAGATAACGTCCACTTTCAAAACAATTAATTTGTTTAATGGGCTGCATTAGATGGAAATTTCTTTGAACCTGAACTTATGTCTTTTTGTGCAGGTTTCATCAGCATGTCCCCTTCAGAGAGAGCAAGCTCACACATTATTTGCAGGGTTTTTTCTGTGGCCGTGGAAAAGTCTGCATGCTCATCAACATAAACCAGAGTGCCTCGATGTACGATGAAACCCTGAATGTCCTCAAGTTCTCAGCGGTGGCTCAGAAGGTCTGCAAGGACCCATTATTCTTTTTTACACTGACAGCTTCAGATTATCAGAAGCACTGATTAAAGGCATTTTTTGATTCTTTGTTATTTATTTATTTTGAACTTTGACTTTGTTCCCTTTTAGGTAGTGGTCCTCAACCCTAAACCAGCTCCTAGCGTTGTGCTCAAGAGATCTGCCAGAGATGTGTCCATGATAATCAATAACGCAGACAAAAAGGATTGGACCAGGAGAAGTTCACTCATGGGCTGGGAGATGAGTCTAGAGGATGTGCAAGAGGATGAAGATGATGAAGATATTGGTGAGGAAGATGTGGAGAGTGGCGATGAGAGCATGGAGGACAACACTGTGCTAGAGACTGCACAAAGTCAAGAGCTGTGTGAGGTATTCAAGGTGTCTTTTCAGTTTTCATCAATACATGTTTATAGTTTTCAGTGTTATTTTAAACACTATGAATGACTATTGACTAATGTGATATATTCGCCTCAGCTTCAGGTGACAATTAAAGAGCTCAAAGAGAAGTTGTCCAAAGAGGAGTCTGAAAAATTAACTATGGAATCTCGTATTCGTGAAGAAGTCACCACAGAGTTTATGGAGCTGTTTTCTAATATGGAAAAAGACTACAAGTAAGTCAAACACTGTTTTACAGATCATAGTGGTGAACTGATGATGTATTTTCACAGATGTAGCATTCAGATTGAGCCTGCAGAGATTTTTTGGCCGTGTTTACGCCATTCTTTTATTTGCATAATTCTTTTAGTGCACTATAAGAGAGCACAGAACTGTCAATGAGTGCAATTCATTTTTAGTGAAATTCTCTTTGATTTTATTGAAAATGCACTAATTTATGTTGCTATTTTTCAATGTTTCAGTGAACGTCTCCAAAGAGAGAAAGAAATAGTTGAGGAAAGAGCAGAAAGGAGGATGGAGATACTGAAGAATCTGGTGAACAGAACAGTTGAGGAAATGGACGCTGTTAGCACTGACGAGAATGCAGCAAAGGTGAATGCAGATGGTTGTAATAATATAAAAGATTAAGGACAAGTGCCATTAACATCCACTGTTATTAGTCAGTGTGCATTTTCTGTAGAGCTGCATGATTAATCGTTAAAAGATTGCAGTCTCGATTCAAACACCCACGCGATCTTCCTAACTGACAACAACGAAAGTACCCGGGTTTTGGCATGTTCACATCGCAGGAACTAGAAACGATTTAGGAACTCCTTTTGGAGGAACTATTTTAGCTCCTACTTCAGAGTATGGTCTAAACTAGCACTATAGGAACTACCAGTGACTTTAGTGTACGTTGATTGGCCGAATGCACGCAAATACCAGCACCCGCCATTTAGAAAAAAAAAAAGTGTAAACGCACAGATTATAGCCTATATATTGACTCCACAAACATGTAAAACAGTGATAGATGAGCCTTTTAACCTTTACGCTAAGGAGAAAATCCAGTGCAACTTTTAGGGGACCAAGCCAAACATGTTTATGTATTTCTGCTCCGCTAGCAACACTGGACATCAACCACATGACATACACTAATACCTTTTCATATACTGTCTACTTTCTATGTATAACAGTTCCAGAGCTGCCAACTCTCACGCATTCACTGTGAGACTCACGCAATTGACACTTTGCACACGCTCTCACGCCACACATCCATTTTCTCACGCCCAGAAAAATCGCGAAGCAAAGAGGACACGGACACCGACAGACTAGACAGAGCAGGTTACTTAGGCCTGCCATTTTGCCGCTTGTAAATGTGACATGACAGATCCCGAGCGGCACGTGAACCGATCATCTCTACTAGCTAATAGTAAATAAACACGAATGAACAATATTGAAAAATACAGTACAACTTACCGAAATGTATATTCCTCATACATAATATCGATCAATCAGTGTTTTTCAATCGCGGAAAGGGGTCAATGAAACAGCTGGAGAACAATTATGTCACATTTACCTCAGGAAAGCCATTTAATGAACATAATTTAGGCTATAGCACGTTAGCTGGCTAGAAAAAAAGAGCTATAGAGATTATTTAGCTAAATATGTGTACTATATTACATATTTATTACATTTTAACTTATATCATTAAATAAAGTTATTATAATAAAAAACGCATTATATTTACAGCATTAGGTGAGATTTTTATTTTATTTTTCTTAAGAAAAATGAACACCTATCTTGTGTACCTAATATTTATCCAAATGAGTCAATATTAAATCAAATCACAAGAATTGAATTGAAATAGTGAAATTTGTGTCAAGCAGTAATAAAAAACGTAGCTTACCAGAAATTGTACCATGTAAACATTGTAACATGTTGTCACTAAACCTAATAAAATTCAGTTTAGTTATGTTTATAAAACATTTTAAAGGTCCCGTTCTTCGTGATCCCATGTTTCAAACTTTAGTTAGTGTGTAATGTTGCTGTTAGAGCATAAATAATATCTGTAAAATTATAAAGCTCAAAGTTCAATGCCAAGCGAGATATTTTATTTAACAGAAGTCGCCTACATCGAACGGCCCGTTTGGACTACATCCCTCTACTTCCTTCTTTAATGACGTCAGTAGAACCGTTTTTTGACTAACCTCCGCCCACAGGAATGCTCCCTCAACTCTACCGAAATTCGTTTATGTACTTGCGCACTTCTTATAACTTACTGTGTTTACTCAGCTCTTACAGTGATTTTCTGAAGTAAAACTGACGCTTCATCTTTTGTGTGATGTACAATAAACTTTATTAAACTCATCAGTATATGTTTGATCATCATTCAGACAGCAGACTTGTAGGCTATTAATAAATAATGGATACATACAAGCAGATGACAAATACGTTATAATAACCGTAATTAAACTACTAAACTATTGAGAATGAGGAGATGTCGTCACGACACAGCGCCCCGCCCTCAGAGACCGCGTCATCCTCCCCTTTCCGCCATTTTGGGAGGATACCCGCCAGCGCCGTTCATTGTTTGTATTGGTAGTAGAGGATGTTGTCGCACTATTTTAGAATGCCTGGAAAACACTGATGTGTAAAAAAACTGCTCCAGTGTCTCACACGATTGTCGTGGAAACCGTAGCAACCATGTGTTACAGTTTTTTCGTATTTTAAATTTTAAAAGTAAAAAAAAAAAAAAAAAAAAAGTTTGGCATTGGTAGTAAGTTTCTCCCTGTAAGGACCCTTTTCTTTTGCCGCATTCATCTCCATTTCTTCTTAATTTTCTCGTAATTTCTATTATAATTCCTCGAGCCGTCTTTCTGCTCCGTCTCTGTATTGCTCTTGCACTGTTGCCCCTGGCAACCGATAGCGTATCCTCCCAAAATGGTGGACGGGCTCAATTCGTCACGTGACCGCAAGCTACCTATGAGTATGTCCTCATTCTCAATACCCGTTTCATCTCTATACAGCACTCTGACTCTGTAGGCATTATTGTCCGACTCGAAATGAACACCGTTACTGAGAATTTCTGATATTATCATCATTCCGTGAGATGAAATTGTCCTGACTGACTGAGCACAAGCTCATGAAGCTCCGCCCCCTGGGTCGTCCAGCAGCAGCTTATTTGCATTTAAAGGGCACACACTAAAACAGCGCGTTTTTCTGTGCCCCAAAAAATGACAATTTAAACATGCTGTAAAAAATGATCTGTTGGGTATTTTGAGCTGAAACTTCAGAGACTTATTTTACATCTTGTGAAAAGGGGCATAATACGGGACCTTTAAACATTTTAAAAAAATCCTGGTGGCTAGTTCCTAGAACTACGTTCCTAGAACTACCTGGTCCGAAAGCCATTTATATACAATAGTTTGATACATCTGAAAAATAGCGGAGGGCACAATGTGAGCTGCTGCGTGGAAAAGCTGAAATGTTCCGCAAAGATTTTTGGTACCCAAATAATCGGCAAACAATGACCTGTGTTTATAGCTGTTATTTCTGTTGTTTGCCTCTATCATTTAGTTCGGGGACTGAACTTTCTTAAGCTTCCTTGTAACCCATGATATTCAAACCAGATGGATCTAATGTAGTGGGTATAATAGCTAATAGTAGGATTTAGATCTAGACACATTTTATAGGATAAGACAAATGAAAAGTGGGGAATTCTATGATACCTGTATCAAGGCACACATTTCAACACAATATATCTGTTTATGAAAGAAAAGACTAAAAACAGATATGCATTTGAAAATATAATGTTTTCCTTCTCAACATTCTAGGAGGCTAAGATTGAGCTTTTGGACAGCCTGATCGAAGTTATGCGAGGTGATCTAGCTAAGATAAAGGGAGATGCAGAAGCAGTACACATGTGCCTGACGAATGTCCCTGAATCACCTGGAACAGTCAGTCGTCTGAGGACACAGCTGGAGGAGATGAAAGAGGAGCTTCTCAAAAGCCAACAACTTCTCAGTCTTAAAACTAAAGGTGTATTAATTTGCCTTAAAGGGGAAAACTCAATATTTTATGACATAAGTCTAATTATATTTCTCTTTTTTTAGAATTTGAAGCAATGTGTGTTCAGGCACAAGAATCAAATGATCAGCTTCTCCAAGCAAATAGGGTAATATGAACTAAAGTTTTCTTTTAAATATCTGAGGTTATTGTAAATGAATGATTTAAATGGCTTCTGCTGTGTGATAATATTTTTGTTTGTCTCTTTTAGAATTACGAAAACCAGAAAGTGAGATGTCAGGAACTCATGTCAATCTGCCAGGAGAAAGATGACATGGTCTCTGTATTACAGACCACTTTGGACCAAAATGTGGAGACAGCTACTAAAGATGTAAATGTATTTTACACTTCCTTTATTTTAAATCCTTGCTGGAAAAAAAAAAAAAATTATATATTTCTAAAGAAAAAAATCTTACTGACCCCATAACCTTACTAAGTTTTACAGACATGGTCACTGTAAACTATTGGCGCTTTTCCACTGCATGGTATGGCTCGGTACGGTTCGACTCGACTCGGCACGGAACGGTTTGGCTCGCTTCGCTTTTCCACTGCGTGGTACGACTCGACTCGGTACGGCACGGTTCGGTTCGCTTTAGCTTGGTTGCTTTTCCACTGCAGTTAGTACCGCTTCAAAGTGGGTGGGGACTGATCGTTATAGTTGCTGTCTCTACTGCCATGACATCATCATATTAAATGCGAATTTTTCATTCCGTGTTTCCCCATCCACTCCTCGGCAACCAACGAGAGGAACGTCTGCACCTCGTCCACTGACCACGATTCAGCCATTTCTTTTTTTGAACTTTTTTGAACTTTTTTTTAAAGCAAATACTTTTAAAACAGGTGCTACAGCGTTGGCTGTTGTCTACTGGCTATTTAAATCTAGCGGGTTTAGTGTCTCGTGTCGTAAATACAATGACGCTGGTAGTGATGATTCTGTCTGACCAATCAGTGATCTGCAGTGTTTTCACGTCACATTTTAGTATCGGTACGGTATGCTTGGAACCTCAACAGAGGTGGTACCATTTAAAGCGAGCCGTACCGTACCGTACCATGCAGTGGAAATGCACCATAAGTGAGCCGTACCGAACCGAGCCGTACCGTACCATGCAGTGGAAAAGCGCCAAAGCGTGCCGTACCGAGCCGTACCGTACCATGCAGTGGAAAAGCGCCATATCAGTGTATTTAAAATAGTTGTTTGAAAATTCTAAAATTCTTCCGTTGTGTTCTAAGGAAAAGTAATAGCTTTCCTTTAACTTTTATCAGGTCATATATATAAAATACATTAAGTTATATATTTGAACTGTAATGACCCATGATTTTTCTTTTGTTTTCACATGTACAGAGGGCCTTAATTAACAGCATCAAAGAAGAAATTCTACATTTTAGAAACAATTGCAAGTGTTTGCTGAATGAAGACTCTGACCCTAGAGGGGAGAAAATGACAAGTCATGAAACTCAACATCTGCAAGAACTGAAAATGAAAGATGACTGGCTGAATGAACTTAAACTTGAAAACTGTTCACTTGAAAAAACAGTGTGTGATCTCACTGATAGAATGGCAGAGCTGACTCATGCACATGAAGCCACTGTGGCGATGGAGAGAGCAGAGGTCAGCAAAGTCACAAATGAGAACAAGGCTCTTGCCAATGCGTTACATGTACTTCAGCAGTCAGCCAATGAGATGAGCTCAAAGCTCAAAACTCTCCAGATGGAATTGAGCGCTCAGACAAATATGGCCAGTGACCTTTCAGAAACACTTGACACAGCCAGAGCTCTGATTAAGGAACATCAAGCAGAGTCTTGCAGTCAGTCTAAAACCATTGAATCCTTAATGACGGAGGCAGGTAATTTGCGTCAGGAACTCAGTGCCCTCCAACTCTCACATGACAAAAAAGAAGATGAATGCATGAGGATGGTGGAATTATCTCAGGAGAACAGCAGACAGATCAATGATCTGGAGCAGGAGGTCAGTCAGACTAAAGTGAACGTGTGCCAGCTGGAAGAGCTCTGCAATCAGCTTAAATATGAACGAGATGCCCAGGCACAGGAATATCAGAGCCTACTGAGCCGATATGAAGCTCAAAAGTTGGTTATGGCCCAAATAAGAAGCAACTCTGAGCTGCTGAAAGAGCTGACCACTCTGAAACATCAGCAGGGGAGGATGGAAGACCAAGAGCAAGACTTCAGAGATGATTGCTGGAAAACTCTGCAGGACAAACTCATGCAAATGCTGAGCAAACTGAACCAACATGAGGATGTTCTGAACATAGTGAGAGCAATTGTAGAGAATGAGATAACTATGGCAAGAGATGAGGCCAAGAGGAGATTAGCTGCGATGGAGAAAGATCTGTCTCATAAAGATGCAGAACTAGAGACTAAAGCTAAAGATCTTTTGAAGTAAGTCTTATCCAAACATTCTGATAACAAAAAAATAGGTCCTCAATTCTGTTGAGTGTCTTGTTTGATATGCTCTAGATCTTGCATGACTACTCTTTCTTTTCAACTATTTATTTCTAATTGCTAAAGCATGGAAATGAGAAAAAATGGTTTAAGGAACAACAGCTGGTCTGAATGACCTTTTGGTCTTTTCACAGGTCGAGAGAACTTGTGACCGATGGACTTAATAAAATCAAGACCATGAGTTGCAATTTGCAGCAGGTGGAGAGGGAGCGATCTAATGTCAGTGATCAGTTATGTAAGGCTAACTTGCAGAAGGAACAGTTAGAGAAACAGGTTTGTAAAACACTTTTGTCCATTGTTAGTGTTCCTTTTGTCCATTGCTAGTGTGCTTTTTTAAACAGTGCTTTTTTATTCCCACAGATTTTAATCTTGAGTGAAGAAAACAAAATGTTTCTGCAGAAACTATGTGAAGCGGAGGAGATGAGGGATCAGGCTGGACACAGTTTGAGCTGCACAGAGCAAACTATTGATCCACTGCAGACTGTGAGTGCTGCCCTTTCCCTCAGCTTTGTTCAGTTTGTGATGCTATCAGGTCTTAGATGCTGGATTATTCCACTTCCTTTCACTCACAGGTGCAGTCAAACCATGCAATAGAAGAAGAAAACATACAGCCTTTCAAAACAACCTGCCATGGTAACCTATGTGTCTTTTCATTTATACCATTTTTTCCACAATACTATTTGGTGTTACAAAATTGGCTTATGTTTTGTCCTTAATAAGATTGATTTTACTTCCAGATCTTTTGGCTGAACAGAAGCTGATTGAGGAGACATGTGTTAACTCAAATAAAGAGTGCACACAGACAGATGAGGAGGAATTGCTGGAGGCCAGGCTGAATGAGATTGAATCCATAACTGAAGGTGACTGAGTCTGTTCTAATTGTAATTCCTATAAATCTCTTCTAGTCAACACACTGTGAGAAGTCAGTAAGATTCAGTGTAGGTATTTCAAAATTACTGTTATTTTAAAACGAAAAAAACGAATTAAAAAAATAGCAGTCTTTCTTCAGTATTTGCAGAATTCATTTATAATAATCAAATCTGTTAATATTAATCAGCAATATTGACTTTTTAATTTTCAGTATTGGCTGTATTCATATATAATTATAATAATCAAACATGTTTATATTAATTATTAATCAGAAATATTTACTTTTTAATTTTCTATTTTCTCATCATAGAATCCTGAAAATAATTGTGTCAAATAAATCTTAAGCAGTACAACTTGATAATGAAAAGAATAATAGTAAGAAATGTTTCTTTAGCTCTAAATCAGCATATTAGAATGATTTTCTGAAGCAAAAATGTGACATTGAAGACTGGATTGTAATTGGTATTGAGAATTGTAAAAATTCCCTGGTATTGGTGTCTTGTACTGAAATTCTGGTTTGGTAACACTACTTCAGTTACACTTTAACTACGTCTCACCTGTAACTGTGATGCAGTCTGAATCATAATCACACTGTGTTCGTTCGTTGGCCAGAAGAGAACTGGCACCCCAACTGAGCCTTTTTTCTCCCAAGGTTTTTTTTTTTTTTCATTATTCTGTCACCTGATCAGAGTATGTGAGCGGAGTTGAGTGGCAGCAATGTTCCCTCCGCGCTCAAAGCATTTAATAATCACTCAACTCGGGGTTCACCATTTACCGCTCCCCGCTCCACTCCTCACTAACTGATATCAGAAACACTGCTCCGTCTTCGCTCCCTGAGGTATTTAAGTATGCTTTGAAATCTCGCAAAAGTTCTGTTCATAATATATAGGCCTATTAAATGAAAAAAATCAAATAAATAAACAATACTAGAATAATAGTTTCAACGTGGTTTATTGGAACACTGTTGTGCAAACATTTTTCCTACGACATGCCAAGCTTATTACATTGTTATCAGCATCAAAAAACATAATTTGCAAATTTAGTTTGGAAAGATGAAAATAACAGTATGTTGTCGTCAGTTATTTTATCTACGGGTCACTACATTTCTTATAGATTTCTGCTCATTCCAAAATCAGATACAGATAAAGTAACACTGTAAGATTACATTTGTTTGAATGCATTAGTGAGAGAGCGATTGTGTGTGTGAATAAGTGCTACCTTTTTAAAATGTGCTTTCACCCGATCATATTCAGTAGCCCATTTAGAAGGGACAAACAAATTCCTTGAACTACAACCTCCCGCTCATGTCCATCATAACCTCCACATTCTTTCTAATTTGAGTGATCCATCTGTATCATGCAAGGTAAATGTGTTTAACGTGTGAATTCTTGCAAAAATGCAGTTAAATTATGGGCCGTTGGCATGAATTATACTCGTGATGGAGCGCTCGGAGCGAGTGAAAACCACGACACTCCGACTTTTACTCTGCACCTGGTGGAGTCTGGGTTCCTTGCCACTGTCACTTCTGGCTTACTTAGTTGGGAATATTCTTAATATTCAACAATATTATTGATTTGACTGCACTGACTATAGGATGAGAACTGAACTGAGCTAGACAATGACATCACTGCTTTATAGATACAGTTAACTAATTTAATAATTGATGATCTTTACAACAGAACTGAATCAACACTGAACTGACTTAAGCTGAACAAAGACACTATTTTATTTTAGAGCTGCTGTACAGACGAAAAGAACTCTGTTTTCAGAGCGCTATATAAAAAAAGGTTAACAAAAATGAAACAACACCACAAACATCTCTTTGTTCTTCTCAGATCGTGCTAAACTGCAGGAAATGTATCAGAAACCAAATGTTGGTCTCTCTGATAAACCCCAGCAAGAGGAACGGAGAGCCTGCAGACCTGCAGAAAGCACAAAGGTAAGAACCTGGAAGTCTTTAATCTCTCTGACTTTTCCACAACTGGGTTTTGCCAGCAGTAGAATGATTTCTTTTGATGTTTCAGCAGCTTAATGAGGAGCAGGCTGATGATAAGCAGGGAAATGGGCAGGATGGAGCAGCCATGGGGGAAGAGGAGAGAGCGGCCCAGGCAACAAGGCAACTAGAAAGCGACCAACAGGACAGGCTGCAGCTGGAGCTGGTAATAGGATCAACATTTCCATTTCTCTCACTCTGCTTCGTTATTTTCTTTTTCACAGGCTTGAGGGCAGGATTTAGCTCAGAATAGTAATTTATTTACACAGCAGGTTTCTGAGTTAATATCACTTCTGTGATTCGAGTGACCTGCCAACAGGAGGAATGACAAGACTCTAGCAGGACAGTAATGGCACAGCAGAAAAATGGAACGTGCAAAACTATTTTTTCTTTTTTTTCTTTTTTTTTTTTAAACGACTAATTCACTAATCAGTCTTACCTAAGCCCTGTATAAATAAACAGGGGACATGATCATCTTATGAAATTAAGTTGTGTACTATTGTTAAATAGCATTCTTTTGATGATGCATCTTCTTCAAGGGCATATTACTGTGCAATA
Source organism: Abramis brama (assembly GCF_963993115.1). Taxonomy (NCBI): domain Eukaryota; kingdom Metazoa; phylum Chordata; class Actinopteri; order Cypriniformes; family Leuciscidae; genus Abramis; species Abramis brama. Next base: position 19,621,965 of record NC_139976.1, on the reverse strand, counting down.
CTTGTGTGTGTGTGTGTGTGTGTGTATATATATATATATATATATATATATATATATATATATATATATATATATATATATATATGCATATACACACACACACACACACACACACACACATATACAGTGAGGAAAATAAGTATTTGAACACCCTGCTATTTTGCAAGTTCTCCCACTTGGAAATCATGGAGGGGTCTGAAATTGTCATCGTAGGTGCATGTCCACTGTGAGAGACATAATCTAAAAAAAAAAAAATCCAGAAATCACAATATATGATTTTTTAACTATTTATTTGTATGATACAGCTGCAAATAAGTATTTGAACACCTGTCTATCAGCTAGAATTCTGACCCTCAAAGACCTGTTAGTCTGCCTTTAAAATGTCCACCTCCACTCCATTTATTATCCTAAATTAGATGCACCTGTTTGAGGTCGTTAGCTGCATAAAGACACCTGTCCACCCCATACAATCAGTAAGAATCCAACTACTAACATGGCCAAGACCAAAGAGCTGTCCAAAGACACTAGAGACAAAATTGTACACCTCCACAAGGCTGGAAAGGGCTACGGGGAAATTGCCAAGCAGCTTGGTGAAAAAAATCCACTGTTGGAGCAATCATTAGAAAATGGAAGAAGCTAAACATGACTGTCAATCTCCCTCGGACTGGGGCTCCATGCAAGATCTCACCTCGTGGGGTCTCAATGATCCTAAGAAAGGTGAGAAATCAGCCCAGAACTACACGGGAGGAGCTGGTCAATGACCTGAAAAGAGCTGGGACCACCGTTTCCAAGGTTACCGTTGGTAATACACTAAGACGTCATGGTTTGAAATCATGCATGGCACGGAAGGTTCCCCTGCTTAAACCAGCACATGTCAAGGCCTGTCTTAAGTTTGCCAATGACCATTTGGATGATCCAGAGGAGTCATGGGAGAAAGTCATGTGGTCAGATGAGACCAAAATAGAACTTTTTGGTCATAATTCCACTAAACGTGTTTGGAGGAAGAAGAATGATGAGTACCATCCCAAGAACACCATCCCTACTGTGAAGCATGGGGGTGGTAGCATCATGCTTTGGGGATGTTTTTCTGCACATGGGACAGGGCGACTGCACTGTATTAAGGAGAGGATGACCGGGGCCATGTATTGCAAGATTTTGGGGAACAACCTCCTTCCCTCAGTTAGAGCATTGAAGATGGGTCGAGGCTGGGTCTTCCAACATGACAATGACCCGAAGCACACAGCCAGGATAACCAAGGAGTGGCTCTGTAAGAAGCATATCAAGGTTCTGGCGTGGCCTACCCAGTCTCCAGACCTAAACCCAATAGAGAATCTTTGGAGGGAGCTCAAACTCCGTGTTTCTCAGCGACAGCCCAGAAACCTGACTGATCTAGAGAAGATCTGTGTGGAGGAGTGGGCCAAAATCCCTCCTGCAGTGTGTGCAAACCTGGTGAAAAACTACAGGAAACGTTTGACCTCTGTAATTGCAAACAAAGGCTACTGTACCAAATATTAACATTGATTTTCTCAGGTGTTCAAATACTTATTTGCAGCTGTATCATACAAATAAATAGTTAAAAAATCATACATTGTGATTTCTGGATTTTCTTTTTTAGATTATGTCTCTCACAGTGGACATGCACCTACGATGACAATTTCAGACCCCTCCATGATTTCTAAGTGGGAGAACTTGCAAAATAGCAGGGTGTTCAAATACTTATTTTCCTCACTGTATATATATATATATATATATATATATATATATATATATATATATATATATACACACACAAGGAAAAAATCTAGATAAACTACTCAATTCAACTAGTTGTTTGATGGATGACTAGTACTTTTGGAAATGATCAACTCTTTATTTTCTCTTTACTTTAGCAAGATCAATGTCAACTACAATGTTTTTTTTTAATGGGCGATAACACTATCTAGAGAGAAGGTTGGCTGGTACAATAATTAATTAACTCAACAACATTTGCTCAAATTCACCAAAAATTTGTAAAATTGCACTACTCTGATTTTGGAAATGACACTGAGGAATGACCAAATACTGCCTCATTGATCATTCTGACCAGTATAACAGCCTACCACTAGTTAAGATGTGGGATTTTTAGAATACTTTTAAAATACTTTGTATCAGCAACAATATTTTGTGGTAGTGCTATAGTATAATATTAAAACATATTTTTCTCTTCCTCACTTTCCTGCATACTGATTACAGGAAATGTTAAAGCTTCAGCTGGCTGAAAAGCAAGATACCATTGTAAAATTACAAAAGGAAAAGGGGGATTTTGCTGCTTCTCTTAAATCTGCTACCCAGAAAATTGACAGACCCAAACAGACTTCAAATGTGAAGACAAAGAATGAAGGCGATTTATTTAGTCCAACACAAGAGGTCAGTAGAATGATATTAATGCAAAATGCATGCAGCTGATAAGAATTATTTGCGCATGTAAAGATGGGAATAGTTCTGGTCTGTATGAAAATTGGTTACTGTGCATAATGTGTTGGCATCACTCAAAGCAGGTTGCAGTACTAGACTCCTCTGTCCTTTCCACGAAGAGTCTCAGAGATGAACGCTTCCCCAAACCTGAGCTAGAAATCAGCTATACACCTCTTAAACCTGACCGAATGAATGTCAGGAAACCGGGAGAAGAAGAGTCTGTCACAATCAAACTCCGACGTACAGCCAGAAAGAGAAAGAGCCCAGACATGCAGGTATACAAATACCATTTTTAAACCCTTTGTTGTGATTTCCTAAACAATCTAGGTTCCGACGGTCCAGGAAAACTTGGAAATGTCAGGGAATTTCAAGACATTTAACAGGAAAAGTCATGGAAATTTCTATAGTATATACATTTTTAGTTATGCTCAGTTCCAAAGTATTTCTTAGGATAAAATGTAGCTTTTGTGAGTGCGATCTCTATAAAATGATTTTCATCACAAAAAATATCATGAAAAAATCATGGAAATTCACTGGTTAGAGCCTTTAACTAGTCCTGCAATAATTTCCTAATTATATATTCATTTATATTTCATAAAGCGTATAATTCGACCTATTAACTGATTACATTTTTTTGTAATGATTTTTAGTAATTCATTGATGATTCAATCCAACGTTTCACAATAAAAAGAATGCAAATGAGTTAACTTTTGTTAAAGAGATGGATTTGTAAATAAATTAGCTGTGAAGAGGGTATTTGTGTTGCAGCTACTGTTGCGATAAACTCTGAAGGTTCCAGTCTATTTTTAGATATCACATCCTTTTCAAATTGAATGGCATTAATCACATTATAAATTGATCTATGGCTGCATTTACACTGGCACAATAAATCCTTTTTTTTTTTTTACTCTCATCTGACACAGATCGGAATTTGTTGCACACGTGTAAACACAAAAATCTGCACGAGATCTGATTATTATTTTTTTGCATCCGATCTGAGCCACTTCCAAATGTGGTTTTAAATCAGATATCTGGACATCTGACCTACGTCTAAACACGTACATCCGATTCCTCTTTGAATTCCAAGCCACCATAAGGCAAGGGTGACACGTTTGCCCACAAAGAAAGCTTTTAAATGTTGTATTATGAAGCAGATGTGGCTGTATGCACTTGCTCGCAGCTTTTTTATTGAGGTGTAAACTTATTAAGGGAAAGAAATTGCACGCACACGTAAACATTCAGGAGTTGGAGAAATGGGGCGAAACATTTTTCTTTACACAAGTTTTTTATCTTACAGTGCTACTTTTTCACTTCAGATTTCTATATCTAACGACCTGTAGATAAAATAAATGAAATTTACTGTTATTTTCCTGTTTCCTGCTTTTTGCACTGCAAAACATCCATGACAGCTGTTATCTTGTCCATGTTGGCAAATAATCATGGCCACCCGACATGAGTTATATAAATAATTTTAATTGCACGGCCATTCAAAACCAGAGGGTCTACCATGTGCGCAGTAAAGCGATCACCGACAATCATTTTTGGGCGGGAACAGATATCGGATGCCAGTCGTGTCTAAAGTGAATGTAAACAGTCGGTCTAAAAAATCGGATATGGTTAAAAGATCGGATCTGTGCATTATGAATCAAATTAAATTAATCACAGGCGCTAACACAGTAACTTTAACATCTTTACATATAATGCAACACAAAGCCATATAACTTGTATTGTATGCGTTTGTTGTTGTTCTAGAACTCGGTGGAGTCAGAAAATCTGAAAAACCGACGGCTAAAGGTGAAAAACTGGGATAATAACATGCAGTCCGTTGAGGTGATTTTTCTATTCTGATCTATTAATACGTATACCTGTGCCATCTTACATCTGTCCCTGTAATGTTTATTTTATAATATTTTTTTGCTTCTTAACAGACTCCCACAGTGCAAGGAAAAAAGGTGAGTCAGTTAAAGCAGAAAGACACTCCTGCCAGCCTGAAATGTAAAAAAGATGGAGCCCTCCAAAAGATTGGTGACTTCATCCAGAGCTCTCCAACCCTCTTTGGAAGCAAAGGTCAGCTCTGGCTCTTAATTTTACACACAGTCAATGGTATTGATTGGAGCTCTCTGCCAAAAGTGTTTCATACTATATCTCAGCATGACCAAACCTTTAACTTCCTCCTCAGCCAAGAAGATCATGAGCATGGTGAATGTTAAGTCTCCTGAACTGCCAAATGTTTCTGAATACAACAAACCCAAGAGATCCAAACGAAAGCTCTTCAAGACTCAGGTTTCCTCCCCGCTGGACATCCCCTCTTATCCTGTAAGTAATGTTTCTTTTGCGTAAGTCATGGACAAGTAAATCAAATGCATGTAGTCATGAATGAGAAGCATGCCTTATGTTAGCGGTAATGTCGCAATGTTACGACAACTATGTAACATTTGATTTAAGCCCCCAAGAGACAAAAAAGGTTGATAGTCAATTGTTTTAAAGCTTTCCAGTGTTAATATACTAGATTTATTAAACATTAAAAAAGATATGTAAACAATACTTGGTGAAAAGTTTCACACTATATTGAAACATTACTGCGTTAACGTTATACTTTTAAAAAACCTCCATTGTGCCACATTCTATTTTTAATTTCATTCATATTTATATTTATAATTAAATATTATTCTTCCATGAGTTTAACTTTGAGCTTGATTATTTTAAACTTTTGAGTATTTAAAGCAGTAAGTTCTAAGGCTTTGTTGAATGTTCAGTTTGAGTAAAAGAAATCAGATTATTTTATTTGAGATGTGTTTGTTCTGGGATGGAGGTACATTATTAAATTTATTTGTAAAAACATTAAAACTGCAGAAATGCTGCCAGGTGAATGTGTATTAAATTCATGAAATAATTTAACAGGTCACTGGAAGCAATGAAGATGATAAAGAGAGCGATCATCTCATAATCAAGAGAAAACTCAGAACAAGAACTGCCAAGAGATGATAAACACACAATTTGATGGCCAAGTGTAATTTCAGTTAGTTTGCTTTTTCTTTTTTCTTCAAATTGTAATATTTTGTTTGTTTAATACTTAAATGTTGTTGAACAATTCATATTTGTTTTATTAACACTGAGCATGTTTGTAAATATTTTATGTACCTCACAATGTTTAAAAAAAAAAATTTCTTTTTTAATTTAGCTTTTGATTTCCTGTGGTAATTGGACAAAATATGGCCAAAAAAAATGCTGTTTATTAAAAAAATGCCTAAAAGCATACATCATTTGGGTTTCAGTTCTTATGCTTAAGAGAGAAATGTTAACTGAATATGCTTAAAGCATTACTGTCCCTTTATGTTGGATTTCACATCATGATATCCTTTAAAAAATGCTCAGATGAGGAAAGCAGTACTAAACAAGCAAGGTGAATGGGGATGAAGAGAATGTTCCAGATGAATGTTTGGGGGTCAGCTTGTTGTATGATACTCATTTATTTCCACTGTCAGTAAATGGAGGGTGGCTGTCATCAGAGAAGAGTAAGTAATACATTTTATCTGCACCTCATGATCTCTGCACTAACAGGTCAAACCTGCACTAATACACATCTCACTTCTCACACTAATACACAATTTCACTGAGGTGAAATTAATGTGACATTGAAAACAAACATTTTTGTGGGTGTGTTCTTGCATGTCATCATAGTAGCAAATTTCAATTTGCTTTGTGGCATTGGGTTATACAAGCGTGCTGTCCTTAATGCATGTGATAACATTTTGTTTAAAGTCAGCATGAAAAGGAAGTTGCGATAGTCTTGTAGATCAGGACATGATTTTGTCCATCAGAAATTGATTGGATTGTTGGATAATTGTGGTTTACTATTGCAATAGACAATAGACTATTGACTATACTACAGTATATATATCTGTAGACTATACTACAGATAAACAATAGACTTACTGCAAATAACTCTGCTTTTTACTTAATAACTTTTGCAACTTTTATAAGGAATTATCTATATTTAATTTATACAGTGAATACTATGCAGTGTTATTTTACATTTGTATATTACATTTTCAAATGGTTCAAGTCTTACCTTTCAGGTAGGTCCTTTAGAGTGTCGTGGAGGGGTGAGGTGTCGAAGTTACAACATCTATTAACTGGGGTGCCTCAGGGCTCGGTGCTTGGACCACTTCTCTTCTCCATCTACATGACATCAGGATCTGTCATTCAGAAACATGTTTTTTTCCTATTACTGTTATGCTGACGACACACAACTCTACCTCTCATTCCAACCAGAGGATCTGACGATAGCTGCTCGCATCTCAGCCTGCCTGACAGACATTTCTTGCTGGATGAAGGACCACCACCTTCAACTAAACCTTGCAAAGACAGAGCTGATTGTGGTTCCCGGCCAACCCAACACTACACCACAACTTCTCCATTCAGCTTGGTTCGTCATCCAGAACTCCATTGTGAGTTGTGATTGATGATCAATTGAATTTCACAGACCACACTACTAGAACTGCCCGGTCCTGCAGAATTGCCTTATACAACATTAGGAGGATCAGGCACTTCCTATAGGAGCATGCTGCACAACTCCTTGTCCAAACACTTGTTCTATTCAGACTGGACTACTGTAATGCTCTCTTCCAGCATGCACTGTCAAACCTCTGCAACTGATCCAGAATGCTGCAGCTAGAGTGGTCTTTAATGAGCCGAAGAGAGCACACGTCACACCCCTCCTCACAAAATTGCACTGGTTGCCAATTGCAGCTCGCATCAAATTCAGGCACTGATGCTTGCCTACAGAACCACTGGCTCTGCTCCCTTTTACCTAAACTAGACTTAAGTATCATCCAGAAGGTGGATCTGCTGGTGGAATGACCTGCCTATGTCAATCCGAGCTGCTGAGTCCATAGCCATTTTCAAGAAACTGCTGAAGACACATCTTTTTCGGCAACACTTGATCCATTAATACTAACACTTTCTTTTCTTTTATCTTCTACTCTATCAATTTTAAAAAATGGATACTGCGTTAGACTAAACTGGGAGGGGTCACAGCACTTGCATATTGTTGTCCTATTGTTAGTTTAATTGCTTGTATTAATTATCGCGTTGTTTATCCAATGGATCCTGGGATTTACGAAGAATGTTTTTCCTACAAGTCCCATGGGACATACCCTAATGGGTTGAGCAAGACAAAAAAAAAAAAAAAAAACACTGCGAAAAAAATCGCACAACTTTGAGATTGAAGGTAATATGTTTTTATTTATTGAAATTTTAACTTGTGATGTGATTTGTGTGTATGTATATATATATATATATATATATATATATATATATATAGATATATCATAAAATGTTTCATATAAATTTACATTGGCTTCACCCATTCAATATAGGCCTACCGTACACTTTATAGCCTACAGCTCATACACACCGCGTTATCAGGATTTAGTTCAATTATTTAATAGAACAGAATAACAGAATTAAGCTATAATAAAGAATACATAATTTTACTAGTTTTACTTCTAATACACACAACAAAATATTTTTAAATTATATTTTGTTTAAAATTCAGTAGGCTACTGCAGTGTTTAAAGTTCCAAGTTTCCCAATTTATGTGAATGTTTATTTACAGATATGCATATGCAGGGGCGGATATACCAGTGGTCAGGGGCCCATATACCAGTGGTCAGGGGCCCCTAGGCTGCTCTTTGTGCAAAAAAAAAACAAAACAAAAAAAAACTTTTTATATATTCTAATTTTGTCAAGAATTATAAAAAAATCGTCAATAACCTCATAATTTGTGCTAAAATAGTCTAAATGTTTAGTTTTAAAAACGGGTTTGTTCCGATCAGAGCTCGTGAGTGGAGAGCGCATTTCTGAATATTCCGCTCGCTCATTCCGCTCAGGGTCTCGCTCAGCCCGGAATGGCCTGCTGCCTGGTTCGAAAATATGTGGAATAAGGGCTACCTCCGACAAACATTTTTTCTAGTCGATTAGTAGTTGTTCATTTAAGCCATTCGTGGACAAATCGCCTCTAGCCGCACTCAAGCGTACGAACCAGTGGCGGAGCCAGAGCACTGGACACCCCTGACATGCGATTGGCCACCCCGGGTGCCACCCCAAAATTTTATTTGCTACTGGCAGTTGCTGATGCTGATTTTTTTTTAAAAAAAAAATACGTTCGCCGCGCAGTTTTCAAACGGACGAGCAGAGGACGAGAGATGGTTGCAAGATACCGAACTTCACCGAATAAGAAAACATATCATATTTGAAGTAAGTTTTTAAGGTTTAGCATCAGGGTGGTTTGCTCCGAATAGCCTACATTAGGCCTAATACACGCATATGCAGTACCTTGCCGTGTGTACGTTACAGTATACAAATGTTCTAGCTAATGTGAGGATAGGAGATCAAAACGCAGGCAAAGAAGAGCAGAAACAAGTGATATCATAATGCGATCACTATAGGACTATGAAGCTTTATGGGTGTAGGGTGTTGATGGACTCGATCTACTGTGTTTTGATCATCATTATGAATCTGATCTAGATGTAGTCTTTGATAAAAATGCGATTTTCTCAGCTTTTTGCTCATGTTGCTTTTTATGAAACTTGCCAACATTCAAGTGTTGATAAAAAAAGACGCACAAAGCTAGAATAAAACAATTTTTTGTCTGTCCATTCTTTTGGTATGTTCAGATATTCATACAACAAAATATTCTGGGGTGCCATGAAATTGTGAAAATTACCAAAAACACCATTTTTTTTTATAGGCTACTGCGAGAAAGAGTTAAGATAAAAATGTTGGTAATTGGATGATGATTAGAATATAAATATGATTGGAATCATATTTTAAATTTGTCATATTTTTGAACAGGGTCAATTAAACATGAAAAGAAAGGGAGAGATATCAGAGTACTTTTTAAATAAGCACAAACATAGTCCAGTCATTTTATGAAAAAAGGTTGAACAAATTGCAACAGAAGCAAACTCAAATAATTTTGTATCCTCAATATGTCCTGAGTAAGGAAAAAAAGTCTAGAAGAATCCCATTAGGGGAAAGTTTCGAAAACTGTTTCTGGGGATTCACTTTTTATTTTACCTTTTGTCCTTTGCATTCTCCTTACCATTGTCTCCTGTTCTTCCCTCAGACTCGTCCCCCAGACCCAGTCCCAAACCCAATCTCTTGCTTCTGTTGAGTTTGCTTCTGTTGCAATTTGTTCAAGGTTGACCCCCATTTTGGCTTAAAATGACTAACAGGCAGATCAGGTGCAAACAGACCCCAGCCCTTGCATCACCACTGGCTAGTCAGAGTCAGTGTGGTCAGACTTCAGGACCAGCAACAGGTCAGAGCATCTACCAGACACAGGCAGTCAATCACATACCCAATTCAGGAATTTAAGTTGAGATGATTTTGCCAGATTAAAAGGATAGTTCACCCAAAAATGAACACAAAAAAAATAATTTAGAAAGAATAATTATAAATTATTATAAAGAAATAATTATGTTGTATTAAATCTTCCTAGGATAAGATTTTATATTGATGGGCAATACAATTGTTTAAATTTTTCAAGTACAATTAAAAAAACAGTTTTTTTTTTTGCAAATGTGAGTTTTTTTGTAAATAAACGCAGCAGTACATAACAGACACATGCTACGGTATCTTATCTCCTTGGTGCTTAAGCTTTGTTTTCTGCAAATATTTTGGATGTTCAACACTTATAGACACAAACAGAGTGACCCAATTCCTTCCATAAGCTTTTCCACTGTGTGTGTGTGTGTGTACTGTGTACCCCCGAAAGTAGCAGTGGCCACCCCCTGGCCACCCCATGTATAAAACTCTAGTTCCGCCACTGGTACGAACGCATGCATAAAGCTTGCCACAAAGAACCGGTAAAAGTAATGATTATGAATGTGTCTAAAATAGCAAGGAGACATTTAATTGTTTATTAATAAACTGGTGTTTTCTGTGTCGCTGCAAAGATGAAGTTGATGATGCGGATTTGCCATAAACGCCAGAGAGAAATGCATATTTCATACGGATTACATATTCAGAGAGTAGCCTATTTCTTTTGGTTCTTTTAAAAGTAAACATTTCAAGCTTTCTATAATAGATAGCCTATATTTCTCAAATCTGTGAGGCACAAGCTGAGTTTTGGCGCCCTCCAGTTCACGTGCAATGCAAGTGATCGTGTCGGCGCCTTATTACATTGTCTGCTATATATTTGCTTCTTATTTATTAAATGCAGGCAATTGGTTGAAACATTGATCAAAATTAAGATACAATTTATACAAAACGAAAATCTTTTAAAAAGAGACTTTCTACAAAACAAAACTCAATGAAGAGGTCAAAAAGTGATCATGTTTTACCCACTCCATGTCTCCAAGATATATTGCGCATCTCAAAATGTATAATATATTTCTGATGCTGCATGCTCATTTTCATAATCAACATTGATTAAATTAAAAAAACAATGACGTCACATATTTTCTAACCCAGCCCTCAGCCCTGTCGCAACCGTCATTGTTTAGGTACCTTAAACGTGCACGTCCACTCTCGGAGTCATCACTGCAACCAGGAGATGAAGAGAACTGAGATCCACATCACCCAGCACATCTTCATCTCTGCCACCCCAGGATGATAGCGCGGCTAGTGCAGTTGCTAGGAGGGCGTCAGCGCCTCTGCCTCTCAGCGCCTCTGCCTCGCGAGTGGATGATAGCCTAGCAATGGTATACCTTTAGTGGTAGAATAGCTTTAGTTAAGTTATACCTTAAGAGTCTTCGTAGCGCGCTAAGAGACAACGTTATCGGGAAATGCAGCCCAGGTATGATGCGATGCGTAATGGAGATTCCAAAGCGCTCTTCTTTGGTCAGAACCATTGCGCTCTTCTTTGGTCAGGACCTATCCGAACGCGGATAGGTCCGTCCTATGCACCGAAACTTTTTACAATGCAACAAAATATTTAAAGAGTATCAAGCTATTAACATATGTATTATGTATACGCACAGATAATATAACAGTAGGCCTATATTAGTCCGTAATTTTTAATAGGTTAAACAGAGATTGGATAACGTTTTTAATTTAGTGTATAATAAGCGTTAAAATAACTATTAATTAAAAAAAAATGTCTAAGGTTTCTTTACATTCTTAGCTTTAAGTGTCAATTATCACTAATAATTTGTTTTATTTCTATTTTTAAGACGCAATTAAGCAAAAAACAAACAAAAAGACAGGTATTTGCCTCATATATATAGAGAATATGTATTTGATGAACTCTTAAAGCCTATCTTCGTGAAAAAAGGTTAAATATTATTATTTTTAATAGCATTCATGTGCAATGGGGAGAGTAATACAATATTTTCCTATGAACCACAGCGTGTTTAACACACAAACGATAAGTTCAGTTAAATTAAGTGAAATTAACAGTTTTGTTTTGATAGCTGGTAGCTTTATTCCTTACCCGTCGAAGTTTATAGTTTGAATCGCTCTGCCATGTTTTTTTGTGTTTGTTTTTTGCATCTTTTATCCACACTAGTTCATTTTCTGTTAATTTATTTAAGTGTAGACAAAGCTTCCATGCAGGATCTGAGTGCTTGCTGTGTGAAAAATTGATCGATAAACGGATATAGCAAAGGAAGTGCATTTAAACTCGCTTGTGCGTGCACCCGAAAGGGAGTGCGATTTTTCCGGGGAGTCGGATTTCGGTACAACACCTGCAACGGTAAATGGCAGTGAGCCCAGCCCACCCATTCAAGAAGTGTCAGCTCTTATTTTGAAAAGGGCTTATTGAGGGGACGTGACATCACATTGAAGCAATACCCCTGATTGGCTGACGTAGTCACACACACTGCGGAAAGATAGTGCCAAAAAGATCTGTAGACGTGTGCAGAGGGATTTGTGAATGCCCTGTGATCTGCAAACGCAGATTCAACACTTGCATGCTGAGCTTTGCACAGAATGTGTAAAAATGTCTTTTTACAGTGGTTTGAAAATACAAGTTAGACTGTGTGTGTTTGCAAATGGTGAAGGAGGGCATTTGTAGATTTTTAATGGGAAAAAACAGCGAAACAGTTGTGCCAAAATTCTGAAAACAAATGCAACACAATCTACAAACATATAATGACCCTCATGCGCAGACAAATCACTTAGCATTCATTCAAATTCTGGTTGTCAAGTACAAGTCCCTGATTTCTATTTGTGAATCATAAAGAGTTTGTTTGCGGATTTTAAATCTATTTGTAGATCTTGTTTTACATTTGTGGATCATGAGGAGTTTGTTTGCATATTTGGAATCTATTTACAGATTGTGTTTTACATTTGCAGATTATGAGTTTGTTTGCAGATTTTAAATTTATTTGTAGATCTTGTTTTGTGTTTACAAATTGTAATATGCATTTTTGACTCGTAGTCTCTTCATTTTCAATGATTATGGCATTATTTTGTCACAACAGCGATACAATAGTGTCAGAATTCTGAAAACAAATGTGACAATCTACAAACAGAACATGATCTTCACCTGCAAACAAGTCACTTTACATTCATTCAAATTCTGGTTTTCAAGTACAAGTCACTGATTTCTATTTGTGAATCAGGATGTGTTTATTTGTGGATTTTTAATCTTTTTGTAGATCATGCTTTATATTTGTGGATCACAAAGAGTTTGTTTGAGGACTTTGTATCTATTTGTAGATCTTGTTTTACATTTGCGGATCATGAGGACTTTGTTTGCAGATTTTTAATCTATTTGTAGATTGTGTTTTGTGTTTACAAGTTGTAATATCTATTTGTGAATTTTAGTCTGTCCATTTTCAATGGTTTTGGCATCAATTTATCCCCATAGATATGATGTTGTATTCTGCAAAAAATAAATTATGTTTTATAAACAAAGTTCGGGAGGAGCACGTTCAGATAATCAATCCAATCTACTTGTCATCAAACAATTACGTCTACCCTAATCAGCATGACAAGATCCACTCTGTCAACTCACCTAACATTCCTTGACAGTTTTCCAGCATTTGGTCCCGCCCATTGAGATCGAAGTCGAACTCTTCCCGTCTGACGACGACGCCCTCGCTACCCAGGATCCATCGCAGTTTCTCAGCACTGCAACGAGCTCCCATGCTCAACAGGACACCACAACTGAACCTCCAGCAACACCTCGAGGCCGCCGGCCTAGCTGAGCCACTTCCCGTACCCCAAGGCGCCGTGGCTTGCCCTCACCACCACCATCAAGATTTCCACCACCATCTCCAGCTTCATCCTACACTTCAGCACAACCGACCATTCCTGCAATAGAAAAATGGACAGTATTGGGATTGAGACAAGCGCTAATCAGCGCTGATTTTTCCAGGAGAATGAATAAAGCACAACTGTACAACCTGTATGTTTCACTCCAGTCAGCTTTCCCGTCTCCAAAATCCACTCCACCTGCAAAATCCGCAAAAAAGGCAAGTAATGACAAAGCCCCGAACTCACGTTCCCAGAAAGCTCCTACCCCCTCTCGCGCAGGGCCCAGTTTTCCGCGAGCGTCAGGCCGCAGCAGACCTTCAGCTAGCCTTGAGCCGCGCTCCAGATTCCGCCGCTGCTGCCAGGCCCCAGTCTCCTCTCCGCTCCGCCGAGCTACAGACCGCAGCTTTCTCAAGCACCGCGCCCCACGTCTCAATGCCATTTCTAAGCGAAACAGTCTGCCCTTTCAGCGTGAGTATGCCTCCACCAACGGCACAGGCTCAGCTACCATATAATTTTCCTGCCACTTTTTCCAACTCGTTCCCCTGTCCGTGGCCTGCAGCCCCACCTCCAGACTCTAGCGCGAGGCTGCCTCAGCTAGAGACGTAGGCCCAGACACCATTTCTACCTCCCCAGCTCCCTTCCTTTCCCACTTTTTCTGTTCCTCCACAAGCTCCAGGGGTCGACCCAAGTGTGAGGTTGCCTCCACAAACGGCCCCGGCCCCGGGTTTTTTTCCTCATAACACTTTTTCTCAAAATCGTTCTCCTTTCACTCTGTTTTCCGCAACGCCGATGCCCATCCCGCCGAACGCTACAGCTATGGAACTGCCCCCTGTTGCCAGTAACATCAGAGCCCAGATCCTCACAGGTGCGGACATCGATTTATCTTCCCTTCTCTCTTTACTTCCTCCCTCTGTCTCAAACCGTCAAATCGACTGCGGCGATTTTGAAGTCACCCTCAAAAACCCAGTTCACAATTCATCCCGCATTCTTTCGTCCTCTGAATTTGCTATTGCTTTCAGCCGTTATAGCGAAATAATTTGCGCCGCACTACCCCACAGGAGAAGAGAGTTAAACGATTATCTCGCGATAATTGCAGAACTCGCGCTATCATACGGAGGAACCCATTTCTATACTTACCATAAATTGTTCTCTGCAAAGTGTGCCGTCCGCGTAGCCCAGTGGAACCAGTGCCCTTACTGGGGCGCCCTAGACACAGAACTACACAATAGAGTGTTCCTAGGCTGCCGTAACATATCCTGCGCTGTTTGCAGATCCGTTTCTCACTCCACCACAGCTTGTCCCTTGATTAACCCTCCAAATCCTCCCCGCCCAGATTCATCACCAGCTGAAAAATCAACCAGTTACGTCCCGCGGCCAGCAAACATAAATTTCAATGACTCAGATTCCAAAAGAAGAAATTTCCCATCCAACAGCCAAGTTTGCAATAACTTCAACTCAGGACGTTGCTCACGGCAACGCTGCCGTTATTTACACATTTGCAGCTATTGTGGCGGCGCTCACGCCCGCACTATATGCCCTGTAAAAAGGTCCGTAAATAAAGATTCAAAAAATTACTTGTCGACTCCTGTGAATATTTCTCGTCTGTCTAATGAATTGTCCCACCACCCCAACACTGACTTTACCAACTATTTACTGTCTGGTCTCGAGCACGGCTTCAAACCCGGCGTTGAAAGCCTCCCCACTCAAAGTATCATATGTGATAATCTCCAGTCCGCGCTCGCTGAACCCGACACAGTCGACATCCTGATTAAAAAAGAAATCGAATCAGGCTTTATGATTGGTCCTTTCAACAATCCTCCTTTCGAGTGTTTCCGCATCAGTCCCATTGGAGTGGCTACCAGGAAATTTTCAGGCAAAAAACGCTTAATAATCGATCTCTCAGCCCCACACAATTCCCCGTTTCCAAGCATAAACAGCCTTATTTCGCTTGAACAATTTTCTCTTAATTACCACACCATCGACCAAGCTATAACCTTGATTAAAGATGCAGGTTACGGCGCTTGGCTTGCTAAAGTCGACATCACCTCTGCTTTTAAAGTGATGCCCATTCACCCAGATTCATGGCATTTGTTCGGCGTACGCTGGCAAGGAAAATTTTACTTTTCCGTCCGTTTAACTTTTGGCTGCAAAAGCAGCCCCAAAATTTTCGACATGCTATCAGAAGCCATTTGTTGGATCCTTTCCAATAACTACTCAATACCCTACTTAATCCACCTGTTAGATGATTTCCTTATCATCTCACCGCCCGACATAGTCCCAGCCACGCATCTTCTCACAGTCCAAAAAGTCTTCGCTGAGCTCGGGATTCCAATTGCCCAAGACAAAACCTTGGGTCCAGCCACATCCATCGAATTTCTGGGCATTAATTTGGACTCAGTTAACTTCCAGGCCTCACTACCCAAGGAGAAAATCGACAGGATTATTCTGGTCGCATCCACCCTCCTAGAAAATCCAAATTGTTCTAAACGAGAGCTACTATCTCTGCTCGGCCACTTAAACTTTGCGATGCGCATCATCCTGCAAGGCCACCCTTTCATCTCACATCTCCTCTTCCTCGCATCATCAGTGCACGCGCTAGAGGACCAAATCTCCCTAACTACTTCATGTTGCAACGAGCTCAGTTTATGGATAACCTTCCTTAAACAATGGAACGGCCTGTCATTTTTCTATAATGATTTGATTTCTCTCCCCGAGGATATCCAACTGTTTACTGACGCAGCTCCCTCCATTGGTTTCGGGGGGTATTACCAAGGCCGTTGGTTCGCGTCTACATGGCCCGCCCAGCTGTTAGACTCACCGCAGTCACTAACATCCTCAGCGCTGTTTGAGTTGAATCCTCTAGTGGTAGCAGCTTTCCTGTGGGGTAAAGAATGGTCAACTAACAGCATAATGGTACACTGCGACAACGAAGCAACCGTGCATTGCATCAATAAAGGCCGCTCAAATTCCCCCGCACTAATGCCTCTCCTAAGACGCCTCATTTGGATCGCAGCTTGCGATCAGTTCATTTTAACTGCAAAACATGTTCCAGGTTCCAGGAATCAAATAGCTGACTCTCTCTCTCTCGTTTTGCTTTCCAGAAATTCAGGCTGCTGGCACCAGATGCGGACCCATTTCCAACCCCAGTGCCTCACTATTCAGAGCTGATATTCCCATAAACCACCCATTGGAACCACTTCTTGACGCCTCTCTCAATTCCATTCTTCAAGCCGTTTCACCCAGCACCCTCCAATCCTACTTAACCGCATGGAAGTGTTTTAAGTCTTTTCACTTCACATACAACCTGCCTTTTCCCGATTTTTCTTTGCTCACCATCACTTCATTCATATCCTATCTCAACAGCATCAAGAACCTCAAAGCCTGCTCCATCAAGGTTTATCTAAGCGGAATCCAATTCTTCCACAAACTCCTTGTTGGTTCACCTTCCACAGATATAGCAAATTCTCAGACATCAATGCTCATCAAAGGCATCCAAAAAACCCAACCCACCCGCCCAGATGCCAGACAACCAATAACGTTAGACATACTAACTAAATGCATCTCCACCCTCCGCAGAGGTTACCACTCCACTAACACTGCCCGCACACTGGATGCAATGTTCATATTGGCTTTTTTCAGTTTTCTAAGATGCTCAGAACTCACCATCACTTCCAGCTTTAACCCAAAAATCCACCCCACAATCACAGATCTATCAGTGCTAGACAACAAAACCATCTCCTACTTCATTAAGCAAAGTAAGACAGATCAAACCAGGAAAGGCCATTTCATATATATTTTCAATCTCTCATCACCAATCCAACCATACCAAACTCTCTCAGCCTACTTGCTTTTCAGAAATTCACAGACTAAATCTCCTTCCGACCCACTTTTCGCAGACGACTCCAACCGTCCTGTCACACGTTTCTGGTTCCAAAAACACCTAAAATCCATTTTGCTCCATTCAGGCATCCCAGCAGAACACTTTTCCAGCCATTCATTCCGCATAGGCGCAGCTCAAAAGGGCCTCTCTCAGCAGCAAATCCAATCACTTGGCCGATGGTCATCGGAAGCTTTCAAGAGTTACATCCGCTCAAACCGCTTCCATATCGAACAAGCCCAACGAACCCTCATCAGCTAATTATTTTGCCAACTCTTCTTACACCCAACCCTACAGACCACCACTCCTGCAGGAGCCACGTTCCCCACCCTACCTCGCTTTCTACCACAGCAATGCTATTACCGTTCCAGCCGGAGCTCAGATCTCCGCCCCACTCACCTCTCAGATCACAGTTTGAAAGCAAGTTATTTCCAACACCACAGCAGCACCACCTCTTCATCTAACAGGAGCCCTTTCTTGACCCAAATGGCTCTCCAGTCAGTTAAAAGCAAGTCAACAAAGTTCTTCTTCTACAGCTAAACTACTCCTCTACCACAGAAGTTCCGTCACTCCGTCTAAACTTG
Source organism: Abramis brama (assembly GCF_963993115.1). Lineage (NCBI taxonomy): Eukaryota > Metazoa > Chordata > Actinopteri > Cypriniformes > Leuciscidae > Abramis > Abramis brama. The sequence continues at coordinate 19,603,839 of NC_139976.1, read as the reverse complement.
TTCCACTTCCACAGCAGTATCATCTACTCCGCTCCCGCAGGAGCTCCGTTACTCCGTCCAAACTTGCTCCACTGCCGCAGCAGTGTCATCTACTCCGCTCCCGCAGGAGCTCCGTTACTCCGTCCAAACTTGCTCCACTGCCGCAGCAGTGTCATCTACTCCGCTCCTGCAGGAGCTCCGTTACTCTGTCCAAAATAGTTTGGATATTTGAAAGCAAGTTTGGTCCACTGCCGCAGCAGTGTCAGCTACTCCGCTCCCTCTGGAGCTCCGTTACTCCGTCCAAACTTGCTCCACTGCCGCAGCAGTGTCATCTACTCCACTCCCGCAGGAGCTCAATTCTATGTCCAAAATTGTTTTGGATATTTAAAAGCAAGTTGAAAGCAAGTTTGGTCCACTGCCGCAGCAGTGTCAGCTACTCCGCTCCCTCTGGAGCTCCATTACTCCGTCCAAACTTGCTCCACTGCCGCAGCAGTGTCATCTACTCCGCTCCCGCAGGAGCTCCGTTACTCCGTCCAAACTTGTCCACTGCAGCAGCAGTGTCATCTACTCCACTCCCACAGGAGCTCAGTTACTCCATCTAAACTTGTCCACTGCCGCAGCAGTGTCATCTACTCCGCTCCCGCAGGAGCTCAGTTCAGTTCTAAATAGTTTTGGATACTTAAAAGCTAATTGAAAAGCAAGTTTGGTCCACTGTAGTGTCATCTCCTCCACTCCCGCAGGAGCTCCGTTCCCCGCAGCAGTGTTTACTCTTCCGTTCCCACAAGTACTCTATTATCCATCCTTTGTCATCAGATAGTTGAAAAGCAAGCCAAAGCAAGTTTGATCCAAGGCCGCAGCAGGTTCATCTCTAGAGCTAGTTCTCCATCAAACTTGCTTCCACTGCAGCAGTTATACCATTTCTTCTCCGCTTCCGCAGAAGTACATCACATGTGACCATCCCCAGCCTACCACCTTAGAGGCACACCCATCTGACGTCATGACAACCAACTCCCGTCTGATGTCACAAGAAGCCTTCCAGCGACTTACCCCTTTCCACTTCTGATACCTTAAGCTTTGCACTCTGCAAGTTTTTGGGGGGGTCATCAACATCATCATGGCGGCTGTCCTGCATTTATTTGCAGCTTTTGGGGGGAGTACTCTGGGTTCGGGCCGAATACCGAGCCCGGAGCCCTCTCCTCGGACAGCACGCCAAATACGCATTTATTCTATCTGACTTATTTGTAAGTGTGAACTCGTGAAATGATGTTTTATAAACAAAGTTCGGGAGGAGCACGTTCAGATGATCAATCCAATCTACTTGTCATCAAACAATTACGTCTACCCTAATCAGCATGACAAGAAGTATATATATACCCACTCTGTCCACTCACCTAACATTCCTTGACAGTTTTCCAGCATCCCTCCACCACCCCGACTCATCACTCTTGGCTCTTTCTTCATAGCCAGGAATACGGGGGGAGTACTCTGTGTTCGGGCTGAATACCGAGCCCGGAGCCCTCTCCTCGGACAGCACGCCAAATATGCATTTATTCTATCTGACTTATTTGTAAGTGTGAACTCGTGAAATAAAAAATAAATAAAAAGATAACGATATGAACAGTTTTTCAAAGGTGACAGCAGAGCCATTTCAGAGACTCCATAACAAAGGAGTTGTAAGTTTAAGAATGTACTCCATCTTTTAAATTGAACCACAATGACATGTTAACTTGGGCTCCATATGCATGCATGCAAGTTGATTTTAAATTGATGAGCCTGTATCTCCCAACGGATTTTATAATCTTACCTCTTTGTTCATGGATCTTTCTCAGTTCTTCTAGAAATAAAAAAAAATTAAAATAAAATAAAGTTCATCTACAGGTACATTTGTCAATTAAGATTCAAATCAACAAACTACAAATTACTTATAAATAGTCAACGTCATTCGCACAACTTTACAAAAAAAAACATTTATACAAGAAATTGTACAACCCTCTACGCTACGGACATAATGAAGCTCGAGTCGCCATTGGCTAGTACATTTTTTTATTTTACTCGCCAGACGTTTTACATGGAATGCAAGAACAATGCAAATGAAAAAAAAAAGTAAACAGCAATAAACTAACAATCAAACTACAAGCAATAGCACAAATAAACAAAATAACAAAAATGCTAATTAAATAAACTGTGCTTTTCAGATTTTTCAGGTAGATCTAACAGTAGCCTAATTAGAAACAGATTAGGTACAACCAAGCAGCCAATGTTGTCCGCACACTGAAAAAATGCAATCAGACCAAAAAAAGTCTATCAAAAATGTATATTTAATTTTACTTATGCATGTGAAAAAAGTGCAGTGTCTTAAAACAGACCAGAGAGCAGCCCATGCCCACGCTTTCTTTAGTTTCTCATATGACAAACAGCAACATCACTCTTTCGTGCACAATTAAAAATTGTCACCAGCTGAGCTTTATCAATGAGGGGGAATTACAAAGAACAATTCTATGAATACAAATGAAAAAGAAAGTATTTCACTGAACAAAACAAAAACAGCACAAAAAACAACACATTACAGAAAACAGGCATGATGATAATGGTTTGCCAATTAAGTTCATTTGTGATATGGCTGAACTGATGATTTTATTTTATTTACAATTCGAGGGCACAGCCATGGGTGCCACTATATGGCCTCTGATTATGCAAACCTGTATCTTGGTTATCTTGAAGATTAAGACCAATACATCTGGAATAATAATCATTTTATTGAAAATTTGATTTTGTTTAAAAGAAACACTGATGATTGTTTTGTTACATAAGCTCTGTTAGTGATTAGGAATTGTTGCCTTATATATGAATTGCAACATATATAAATGTATTGGATACAAACATTTCATTTATGGTCAACTTGTCTCTTCTTTGTATAGAAACGAAACAGCTTAAAATAGTCTTTTACATGCGACGAGTGCTTGAAATGTCTTTGAAATGTGGCTTACCTTACAGTCAGTTCATGAGATTTTATCGTATCTGCTCCAATAAGGATGATGTTGATGTTAAAGCCCAGAGTTTACACAGATCACGGGGATATTCAACCAAGTGGTTAGACACTGCATTAAATATAATTTGGTCTTTGTCAGGTAACACCAATTTGATCTCCAAAAATAAGAAGTTCTCTTGTGTTTTTAAATCTACATCCAGTCCCTTGAGTTCAGAAATGGAAAATGTAGCCTAATCAACATCCACTGGCATATCATGCAAAGTGATTGTGAATTGTCAGGTTTGTTTACTGATCCAACTCTCCGTGTCTACTCTAGGAATCCAAACAGATGCAGATACCTTCATCTCCACTCTTAGGACCCTCACAGATGCCCAGGGAAACTTTACGTATAAAGATTTTACTTCATGTTTTTATTATTTAAAATGCAAATCTTTCACACATCCACTTTCTGGCAAAACCAAATTCACAAAAACAATTGGTTTCACCAACCACTCAAAACCAAAACAAATAATATTCCAACAAATCACCGACAGGGGGAGGGTGTTGTGAGGTTTTGTGCTCATGCACGGCTGCACGCGAAGTCGGAGCTGAAGAAGAAGCTGGCTCAAAACCTCACAACACCCTCCCCCGAGCGTGCCCTCGGTCAGGGAATAAAACAGGTCGCAGTGGGACGAGTCGTGGGAGGCAAACAGGTCTACCTGAGTGTCCCCGAACTGGCCCCAAATCAGCTGTACCGACTGGGGATGGAGTGTCCATTCTCCAGCGAGAGGCCGAATCCGAGACAGCTCGTCGGCTGCGAGTTGCGACATACGGCGGGAGCGCAAACCACCCTGATGGTTGATGTACGCTACTGTCGCGGTATTGTCTGATCGGACTAGTACGTGCTGGCCCCTGAGCAACGCACGGAAGCGGTGCAGGGCGAGACGTACAGCCAGCAACTCGAGGCAATTGACATGGCGCCCCAGCCCGTGGAGGAGGCATCTGTTGACACAACAACATGCCGGGAAACTCGTTCCAAGGGCACTCCTGCCCGAAGGAAACTGAGGTTCGTCCACGGGGTGAAGGTACGACGGCAGGCCGGAGTTACTGGGACCCGGAGCGTGCCGTGATGCCATGCCCACCTCGGGACTCGATCGCGAAGCCAGAGCTGAAGCGGTCTCATATGAAGCAATCCGAGCGGCGTAACTGCGGCTGCGGATGCCATATGCCCCAGGAGCCTCTGAAAAAGTTTCAGTGGAACCGCGCTCTTGTCTTCGAACTGGCGAAGACAAGTCAGCAGTGACTGGGCGCTCGCTCGTAAGCTGCGCGCACATGGCGACCGAGTCGATATCCATACCGAGAAAAGAGATCCTCTGCACGGGGCAGAGTTTGCTCTTCTCCCAGTTGACCCGAAGGCCCAGACGAGCTAGGTGCCGGAGCACTAAGTCCCTGTGTTCGCAAACCTGGTCTCGAGAGTGAGCTAGGATCAGCCAGTCGACGATGTAATTCAGGATGCGAACCCCGTGATCCCGAAGGGGAACAAGGGCTGCCTCGACGACCTTCGTGAAGACGCGAGGCGACAGGGCTAGCCCGAAGGGGAGAACCGCGTACTGGTATGCCTGCCCCTCGAAGGCAAACCGTAAGAACGGTCTGTGTCGAGGAAGAATGGAGACATGGAAGTAGGCGTCCTTCAGGTCGATCGCTGCAAACCAATCCTGTGGCCGTACGCACTCGAAAAGGCGTGTGGCTGTGAGCATCTTGAACGGCATCCTGTGGAGGGAGCGGTTCAAGACGCGCAGATCCAGGATCGGTCGTAACCCACCGGACTTCTTCGGTACAATGAAGTACGGGCTGTAGAAGCCGGACCTCATTTCGGCTGGAGGGGCATTGCCACCGACCATAGTGAAGCGGACTCCCCTGAAGCGGGGAGGAGCCCGCGCAAACTGAATCGCGTAGCCGAGCCTGATGGTCCTCGCGACCCAGCGGGACAGTCTAGGAAGCTCTAACCAGGCCTCCAGAACTGTACCAGCGGGGTCATGCGGACCTCGGTGGAGCAGTGAGGCGGAATGACCGGCCCAGGCGTGGGTAGCATAGCGGCCCGGTGCGGGGGCACGGTCATTAGCCGCGTCCTGCCAGAGGAGGCCAGGGGAGGACCAGCGTCCCACTGGGGCATGCTCTGGCAGGGGTCTGGTGACAGAGGGGGACGAGAGTGGCAAGGCTCGAGAACGGCGCGCACCGTCATCCGAGAACTCTGTGTGCTCAGAGATGGGGGTGTTAGTTCTTTCTTTGACCACATTAGGGTGCTGCCCGTCCGGAGAGGAGCAGCGGGAATGGGACAACCAAGGATTCTCTCCCCGCCCCTCCACCAGGGGAAAGGAGCGGCCCTGCTACCGGCTCCTGGAAAGAACTCAACGCCATCTCTGAGCAGCCCGTCTCAGGAGCGCCGCTTTGCCTGGCGTTTAGCGGGGCACGGGGCTGGAGAGGGCTGTGGCGCCTTCCTACGGTTTCCTCTGCGCCGCGGCCCGGATGGAGGCTGCTGCTGGGGCCGGGCGGCAGGGAGGGGAACCGCGGGAGGGCGCCCTCGGCGGCGAGCAGACTGAGGCGCCTGTACCGACGGCTGGGTGGAGGCAGCAGCTGGCCGTCGGGGCAGGACATGTTTGAGAGCCTCAGTCTGCTTCTGGGCAGCCGAGAACTGCTGGGCAAAGTCCTCAACTGCCCCGCCGAAGAGGCCAGCCTGGGATATGGGGGTGTCGAGGAACCGGGTCCGCTCGACCTCCCGCATATCGGCCAGGTTGAGCCACAGGTGTCTCTCCTGGACCACGCAAGTGGACATCACCTGACCCAGGGAGTGTGCGGTCACTTTAGTCGCTCGGAGAGCGAGGTCGGTGGCGGCACGCAGCTGATCAAAGAGCCCTGGGTCAGTCCTCCCCTCGTGCATGTCACGCAACAACTGGGCCTGGTAGACCTGCAGCGTCGCCATGGCATGCAGAGAGGAGGCTGCCTGCCCCGCAGCTCTGTAGGCCTTCGCCACAAGCGTGGAGGAGAACCTACAGGCCTTGGAGGGGTGCTTAGGATCACCGCGAGAAGAGGCACTCTGAGGACACAGTTGCATGGCAACAGAGCGCTCAACTCGGGGAACCCCAGTGTACCCTTTAGCAGCCCCCTGGTCGAGAGGAGGAAAGGCGGAGGAGGTCGCCGAGCGATCACAGGAAGACAAGGGTGCCTTCCAGGACCTCGAGACCTCCTCATGCACGTCCGGGAAGAAAGGCATTGAGGTTGGACACCGACGAGGGTCAGCGGCCGCGCCCAAAAACCAATCGTCCAGCCGCAAGCGCACTGGACCAGGTGGCGGGGACCACTCAAGTCCAATGGCCGCGGCTGCCCGGGAAAGCATAGCAGTCAGTTCGGGATCTGACTCGGACAATGCTGGCACACCCGAGGGTGGCAACACAGCCGAATCATCACTTCCCACTGACTCTTGGCCACCTTGTGATGCTGCTATCGACATCTCGTCTTCCTCTGGGGCGCCGAATGAGACCCGCGGTACCTGTGACGGCATTGCGGGCTCATGCGGCACACACACGGGTTGCACAGAAGTAGAGGGAGGGGTGGAGCGTGGAATAGTCGGCGCTTTGTTCCACACCGTAACCCTCAGATCACCCTGGCCGCCAGCCGAAGTACCAGCCCTAGAAGAACTGGTAGATCGGGGTGCGGATGAGGGGACTCTACCACTTACGAGGTCATTGAGTCTCGATCGCAACTGCGCGATGGTCATGTTCCCGCAATGGGAACATGAGTCATCCACAAACGCTGTCTTAGCGTGGTCAACACCCAAACACACAAGACAGCGATTGTGCCCATCAGAGTCAGACAAAATCTGACCGCAGCCAGAAGTGCACGGGCGAGACATCTTTAAAAAGACGTGCCACACGCAAGCTCTTTTGTGAAAGGAGAAGCTCTACAAGTGCTGAAGCGACCAGGGAGATGAACACACAAACACTGGCAAATCACTGCACAGATAAGCAGGGAATGTGCACTCGCTGGAACTCGTTGTCACACCAACACCTGGAGAGAAGCTCGTCTCGAAGAGTGAAGAGATGAAACTCAGGATTTGGCTGGGAGTGAAGTACATCAACTTGGCTCCGAAGCGAAAACATATCTGCATGTTGCGGCGTACTTCCTTTTATACCCACGCGCTGGGGCGGAGTTACGCTATGCAAATTTCGCAGACCCATGGCATTTCTTTGCCATTGGCTCGTTTTATATACTCGAAGGTGATAGGATTTCTAAGCGAAACCCCATTCGTCCTCATCCGACGTAACTCGGAGTGACAACGAAAGGGAACTACAATTTACCTCAACAAGGCGACATATAATGAACAACACTTGTCTCATTCGTGGAGGTGGAAAAACAAGTTCTTTGTGTCATGCAAGATTTATTGTATTAAAATTTAAATGCAAAAGAAAAGGCATGAGAGTCGGCTGTTTTTGTACGCAGCATTTCTCAGCAGTTCAGAAGTATACTCTACCACCGCAGTCGTTGCGGGCCAGTCTGCTCATCTCAAAGGATGCCCCCCTGATAGAAGCACTCCGTCCCGACTGGACTTGCTGTGCAATTGTGGTGAATGGCAAAAAGGACACTAATGTACAAATAGAGCAAGATAAAGAGCAGACTACACCACCCCGTTTCTATGACCGGGGAAATTTCTACCCAAAATAGGGCACACAGGTTCGTTACCACGGAAAACAGGAGACGTAGATATAAATACAAAATACTTTTATTTCACAACAACAACTATATAAAATGTAGAAAACTGCTGACTCAGAGCAAGAGTTTATACACAACTTCAGTGTGCACCATACAAAAATGAAGAAAGAAAGACAAAAAGAACTTTCAGGCTGAGGCTTACCAGTAGGGCGGCTAGCTGAGCAGTGAGTACCACACCACTCACCCAATTATACTCCACACAAACACACTCTCACGCACACAAAGTGAGGGAGATGCAGTTGCCAATGGCAAAACACACAGGTTCGTTACCACGGAAAACAGGAGACGTAGATATAAATACAAAATACTTTTATTTCACAACAACAACTATATAAAATGTAGAAAACTGCTGACTCAGAGCAAGAGTTTATACACAACTTCAGTGTGCACCAGACAAAAATGAAGAAAGAAAGACAAAAAGAACTTTCAGGCTGAGGCTTACCAGTAGGGCGGCTTGCTGAGCAGTGAGTACCACACCACTCACCCAATTATACTCCACACAAACACACTCTCACGCACACAAAGTGAGGGAGACGCAGTTGCCAATGGCAAAACACTCTGTGAGAGAAACACCACCACCAAAAGGGCAAGGACAGCTAGCTTCCCTACACCGGGGGCCTTCAGCTCCTGAAATAAATATAAATAAAAAAAGAAAATATATTCACAATTAGTCAATAGACATTCATCAACAAATTATAATAGAATAAGTTCAAACCATAAAGGAGGTCAATAATTGGCGATTTACTGGCCACAGGAGTCAGACAGAACTGGTGTAGCCCAATAGGTTTACACCAAATTGCAAGTAAAACCTAGACAGTGGGGAAACCAACTGCTAAAAAAAGGAACAAACAAAATGTGATAACTTGAAAATGTTGATTCAACACTAATGCAGCAAGCTTCCCTTTAAAGATAACAAGGCAAGGCAAGTTTATTTATATAGCACATTTCATACACAATGGTAATTCAAAGTGCTTTACAGAGAAGACATTTAAATAATCAAAAGAAATAAGAATAATTAAAACAGTTTAGAATAAAAAATAAAATAAAACAGTACAAATAGTTAATCATTTCAGTAAATGCACAGCTAAACAGATGTGTTTTGAGCCTGGATTTGAATGTGACTACTGTAGGAGAACATCTGATCTCTTCTGGAAGGTGGTTCCAGCTGCGGCTGGCATAGTAGCTAAAAGCAGACTCACCATGCTTAGAGTGAACCCTTGGTATTTCTCGCTGATGTGATCCTAATGATCTGTTGATCTGTTTATAGTCAGTGAGCATATCTGCAATGTATTGAGGTCCTAGGCCATTGAATGATTTATATACCAGTAATAATACTTTAAAATCAATCCTAAATGTAACTGGGAGCCAGTGTAAAGATCTGAGGACTGGTGTGATATTTTCATATTTTCTGGTTCTGCTCAGAATCCTGGCAGCAGCGTTCTGTATGAGCTGCAACTGTCTTATGATCTTTTTGGGAAGGCCAGTGAGGAGTCCATTACAATAATCCACCCTGCTGGTGATAAAAGCATGCACAAGTTTCTCTAAGTCTTGACTGGAAACAAAGCATCTAATTCTTGCAATATTTTTCAGATGATAGTATGCTGATTTAGTTATTGCTTTGACATGACTACTGAAACTAAGGTCTGACTCTAGAGTCACACCAAGATTCCTGACTTGATTTTTAGTTGTTTGACCCCGAGAGTGAAGGTATGCATTCACCTTGAGAGCGTCATCTTTGTTTCCAAATGCAATGACTTCAGTTTTGTCTTTGTTTAACAACCCCCCTAACAGTAATGATGGAGGATGCGCGGGCAATGATTCAGAATGGGATCCTTACCAGTCCAGCTGCAAACTTTCCCGCCTGATACCAAGGGAATGTCCTCCATCATTAGTATTCTGTCCTCTGAACATGTTTCTGTGGAAATGTCGGGCCACTGGACATCTGAAACAGTACAGTACTGGACACCTGGACACCTACTCAAGGCATCAGCATTTACATGCTCCTTTCCAGGCCTATAAACAATAGTATATTCATACGCCTGCGACATAACTGCCCACCTCTGAATTCGCAGTGACCCAAATTGTGGAACAGCTTTCATCTCACCCAAGAGGGCTAACAGCGGTTTGTGATCTGTGCAAATTGTGAACTTTCTGCCAAACAGATACTTGTGGAAACACTGAATTCCAAAAATCACAGAGAGCCCCTTTTTGTCGAGCTGTGAGTAATTGCGTTCTGCTGGAGTGAGAGTTCTGGACATGAAACTGATGGGTCTCTCTTTACCATCCTCCATTTGATTTGACAAAACAGCTCCCACCCCATAGGGTGACGCATCACAGGCCATGATGAGGTCTTTTTGAGTATCGTAATGCACAAGCACCTCAGAAGACTGAATGAGTTGTTTGGATTTCTCAAATGGCTCGCATTGTTCACTACCCCAATGCCATTTCATGCTTTTTCTCTAGAGGCAATGTAAGGGGGCCAGCAAGGTTGATAGGTTTGGCAGGAACTTGTGATAGTAGTTAAGCAACCTCAAATTCGCTTTCAATTCGGTCACATTTCGGGGAGCTGGTGCTTTGTGAAGAGCTTCCACCTTGTTTGATAGTGGACGAAGACCTGTAGAGTCCACTCGGTGGCCCAAGAACTCTCTCTTTTAGCCTCATTCCGCCATCCTTAAGCCGCTTCAGAACTTCACTCAGCGTGTGCAGATGTTCTTGATCATTCCTACCCATTATGAGAATGTCATCTAGGTATATCGCCACCCAAGGGATACCCTGCAGTAACCCCTCCATGATTCGTTGAAAAATGGCAGGACTGGAAGCCACACCAAAAGGCAATCTATTGACTGTGAATAATCCCTTGTGAGTGTTCAGTGTTACATATCTTTTAGACTCCTCATACAAGATCACTTGCTGATATGCATGACTGAGATCCAGCTTACTGTATTTTTCACCCCCTGCTAACTTTTCCAACAGGTCTCAAGTTTGGGAATTGGATACTGTTCCAGTTTGGATGACCGATTCACAGTAAGCTTGTAATCTCCACAGATCCTCACTGAATTATCTGGCTTAAGGACAGGTACAATTGGTGCAGCCCACTCTGAAAATTTTACAGTTTCCAACATTTTTTCATTGAGTAAGCGCTCTAACTCCACTTCCACTTCGCATAAGGTACCGGCCTGGGCTTATAGTACCTTGGCACCGCATCCTTGTCAACATAAACTTTCGCTGGAGGACCTGTCCATGTCCCTAAACCCTCTTTGAACACAGCTTCATGTCTGGACAACACCTCCTGAAGGGTCAAAGTTTCTGTGTTTACTTGATTCACCGCACTCCAGCATATGTCCAGCTCTTTAATCCATCCCATTCCCAGAAGATTTGGTCATTCGGTGGATACCACCACCACAGGAAGCTCTCTGAACTGATTACCATGCCGAACGATCACATCTGTGGCCCCCATTATCCTTACAGACTCACCTGTATATGTTTTCAGGTTAAGAGAACAATCATTCAAGTCGGGGACTTTGCCCACACTCCATAACTTGGCGTATTCTGTATTTGATATAATAGTGACACTGCAACCCGTGAACCCAACTTCAAAATTTGCCTCCGTGTCATTCACTTTTAAAAGCATAGTAATAGGAGAAACTTTTGGAATTTGAGTTTCTACCACACTATACATAGTGAAGACTTCTTGCCTGTCACTGGCAGCATGTCCAGCACGTCTTTATTTGCAGATAGATCGCCAAACCCACAGATTATTCAGTTACTTTGTCTATAATAGGCAAACCACAAATATGCAGGTGTTCCATCTGAGCATACACATAAGATGTAATACGATAGAAAGTTGCCGGGGGTCACACCAAAACAACCATTAATCCGCTGGAATTGACATGCTGGAGTGTAAGACAGCCAGGACCCAACAGCAAAGTCGCACCAATCCTGACCATAACCTGGCTACAAAGAATACATACACACTCAAAGAGTGCATAATGCACTAGCAGCAACATTAGCCAAACAGCTAGGTACGTACCTCCTGCAGAGCTGCACGCACACACACAAAAGCGATTGTAACAATGATGCGTACCCAGGTGGCATAAACTCCGCCTTAAATAGGCCAGGAACGGCCACCACTAGGCTGTCACACCGTCATTTATGTGACAACAATTAATAGGGCGGGATCTAACCTGCCCTGCTACACAATAATGATTTTACACCCTCAATTTCTTACTCAACTTTTCAGGACAGCTTTGTTCCCTACCGTAACTCAAAGCTCACGCACCTCCTCCAGAACTGCCTCAGAGTAGAATACATGTTTTATAGCCTGTGATGTATTTTTTTTTGCAGTTTTGCAGAATATAATTCTTTTTTTGTTGTTGTTTTTAGAAACATGTCTTATTTCTTTACCTCTGTACAGTTTGATGTTTGTGAATATATCACCTGAGGAGGAAAGCTTCAATGAATCACTCAATTCTCTACGCTTTGCCAGCAAGGTGAGTAATCTCATGCAATCACGTCAATGTTTTTATTTTATAAGAATACAGAACACAGTCTGTAACTCATGTCTGCAGACTGTGTCATCGGAATATCAAATGCTTATTGTACTTTAACTTGTAAGAGAGAACAATACATTTTTCATTTTGACAAAATTGAAGTGCAGTTGTGAGCCTGATTATGATGACATGAGACAGTTTGGACAATTTTGTTCTTGTGAATGCTTAATTTGTTTGCTGTGAAAATGCAAATGAGTTGTTTCTCTTACAAACTAATTACCATAGTAAATATGGTTTGTCAAAATACTTGTTACTACAAGAAAACAGGTAATTTAGCCACTATTATCATTAGAAATTCTGATGTTTTAAAGAGATCCTAAGGGTAATTTTGATAAAACATTGATAATATTAAGACCAAGGAACCAAAACTCCATAAGTTGACAGAATGGAGAAGAATAAAAAACCTTGGGAGATACCAGGCTCAGTCAGGGGGTCAGTTCTCCTCTGGCCAATGAACAAACAGTGTATGATTATGATTCAGGCAGCATTACAGGTCAGAAGTCATTGCATCACATTTTGCATCACTTCTGGCCACAGTACCTCTTGTTGTCTGGACATGTGCCACATAGGATTCTAACCCACGACCTGAAAGGTTTGGGGCTTGTGGCATTACTGATTGTGCCAATCAGTTGACGCTGGTTCACCAGGCTGCTGAGGAGAGCCTTCAATGTGAGAAAGAGCATGCAAGAGCATTACTTAATATTTTAACCAGTTTAAATCAAATCAAATCAAATCAAGTATATTTGTATAGCGCTTTTCACAATACAAATTGTATCAAAGCAGCTTCACAGTATTAAATTAAAATAAAATAATACAACAAGGTTTGTTTCTAGTGGAATTTATTGATTGATAAAATAAAATTAAATATCCCCAAAATATCCCCAACTGAGCAAGCCAAAGGCAACAGTGGCAAGGAACTGAAAAAACTCCATCAAGTGACCTAATGGTGTCCTAAAACTCCATCAGGTGACCTAATGGAGAAAAAAAAAAAAAAAAAAAACCTTGGGAGAACCCAGGCTCAGTCGGGGCCAGTTCTCCTCTGGCATTTATGAACTGGATTGTACTGGAGGCCGGATTGTAGTTTGAACTGTAAGATTAAAAATATTATATGAATGCCTGGCCGAAAAGATGCGTCTTTAATCTAGTTTTAAACTGGGAGAGCGAGTCCGAGCAACGAACAGTATCAGGAAGACTATTCCAGAGTTTCGGAGCCAAATGTGAAAATGCTCTCCCTCCTTTGGTTGATCTGGATATCCTAGGTATGACCAAAAGCCTCGAATTTATTGATCTTAAAGAGCGCGATGGATTATAGGGCGATAGAAGATCCGTTAAATAGACTGGAGCTAAGCCGTTTAGGGCTTTATAAGTCAGTAGCAATACCTTGTAATTAATACGGAACTTTATAGGTAACCAATGCAGTGATGATAAAATCGGTGTTATATGATCATATTTTCTTGATCTAGTAAGAACTCTAGCGGCTGCATTTTGGACTAACTGTAGCTTGTTTATTGAGGATGCAGGACAACCAGCTAATAAAGCATTACAGTAATCTAGTCTCGAGGTCATGAATGCATGAACTAACTTTTCTGCATCAGAAACTGATAGCATATTACGTAGCTTAGCAATGTTTCTAAGGTGGAAAAAGGCTGTTTTTGTAACATGAAATATGATTTTCAAAAGACAGGTTACAATCGAGTATAACACCCAGGTCTTTTACTGTAGAGGATAAAGTAACAGAACATCCTACGATGTCAAAGTTGTATTGTGAGAGGTTCTGTGGGCGGTTTTTTGAACCGATAAGTATTACCTCTGTCTTGTCTGGATTTAATAAAAGAAAATTACGCGTCATCCAATCTTTTATATCTTTAACACACTCTGTCAATTTGGATAATTTAGCGTTTTCATCCGGCCCTGATGAAATATATATTTGAGTGTCATCAGCATAACAATGGAAACTAATTCCATGTTTCCTTATAATATTTCCAAGTGGCATCATATATATTGAGAATAATAGAGGGCCCAACACAGATCCCTGCGGCACTCCATAGTTTACTGAAGTTATGATCGATTTTTCTCCATTCAAATAGACAAAATGGTAGCGGTCAGATAAGTATGATCTAAACCAGCTTAATGCTTGTCCTTAAACACCAGTATAATTTTGTAGTCGATCTAAGAGTATTGTGTGATCTATAGTATCGAACGCAGCACTTAGATCAAGTAAAACTAGTATTGAGATACAGCCTTGGTCAGAAGCTAAAAGTAAATCATTTGTGATTTTAACGAGCGCAGTTTCAGTGAGCCCAGTTGAGCGGACACAACTTTTTCTAGTATTTTAGACATAAATGGAAGATTTGAAATGGGTCTATAATTTGCTAGATTATTATGATCTAATTGTGGTTTCTTAAAGGGTTAGTTCACCCAAAAATTTAAATTCTGTCAGTAATTACTCACCCTCATGTTGTTCCAACCGCGTAAGACCTTCGTTCATCTTCGGAACACAAATTAAGCTATTTTTGATGAAATCTAAGCAATGTTTCACTCCTCCATAGGCTTCTATGTGACCGAAACTTGCTGGCCCAGAAAAGTTATTAAAGAGATCGTTAATATAGTCCAAGTGACTCCAGTGGCTCAATCTTAAGTTTATCAAGCGACGAGAATACTTTTTGTGCGCAAAAACAAACAAAAATAACGACTTTATTCCACTATTCATTTCCTTCTCTCTCGACCTCTAGTTGGTTCGCGTAGTGTTTTTGCGCAGCGCGTCTGTTACACGTCACCACGTAGGCTCACTATTGGTCGACGCCGGTCATGTGTGTGTTGCGTGATGACGTGCAACACAGACGCGCAGCGCAAAAACACTACGAGGCCCAGAGAGAAGGAAATGAAAAGTGGAATAAAGTCGTTATTTTTGTTTGTTTTTGTGCACAAAAAGTATTCTCGTCGCATGATAAACTTAATGTAGTGCCACTGTAGTTACTTGGACTATTTTAACGATGTTTTAATAACTATTCTGGGCCGGTGAGTTTCGGTCACACTGGAAGCCTATGGAGGAGTCAAAATTCTGTCAGATTTCATCAAAAATATCTTAATTTGTGTTCCGAAGATGAACGAAAGACTTACATGGTTGGAACAACATGAGGGTGAGTAATTACTGACAGAATTTTCATTTTTGGGTGAACTAACCCTTTAATGAGAGGTTTTATAACTGCCAGTTTAAATGTTCTTGGAACATGACCTAAAGATAAAGATGAGTTAATAATATTGAGGAGAGGCTCTTCCACTACAGGTAACACTTCTTTCAGTAGTTTAGTTGGTATAGGATCTAATAAACATGTTGTTGTTTTAGATGAAGTGATAAGTTTATTTAACTCTTTTTGTTCTATAGTTGTAAAGCACTGTAATTGTTCTTGCGGGGGGATAATTGAGGCTGAATTATAAGGCGCGATTGAGGATTGAACGTTTACAATTGTGGTTCTGATGTTTTCTATTTTTTCAGTGAAGAAGTTCATGAAATCATTACTACTAAACTGTAACGGGATATTTTGTTCGGGTGACGTCTGTTTATTTGTTAGTCTAGCCACAGTGTTAAATAAAAACCTTGGATTGTTTTGGTTATTTTCTACTAGGTGCTCGGCCCAGGCCGCTTTTAGGGCCTTTTTATAACGTGACATACTGTCTTTCCACGCGATTCTAAAGATTCTAAATGAGTTTGTTTCCATTTACGCTCTAAATTACGGGTTTCTCTCTTTAGAACATGCGTAGTATTATTGTACCATGGTGCTTTAATTTTCTCTCTGACCTTTTTTTAATTTAATGGGTGCAACAACATCCAATGTTCTAGAGAGAATGGTGCTCATAGTGCTAGTTAGTTCTTCTAGTTCATCTGTTTGTTTGGGTTCAGGCAGCAGCTGAGACAGATTAGATAAGCAATTTGAGAAATTATCTATGGTGGATGGAAGGATTGATCTGCCTGGTCGATAACGCGGCGCAGCATGACAAATTACAGCAGTACGTAATATGCAAGTTACCAAGTAATGGTCAGTGACATCATCACTTTGTGGAATGATATCTATATCGGTTGGATCGGTTCCATATGATATAATTAAATCGAGTGTATGATTAAGACGATGAGTTGGTCCGGTGACGTTTTGCTTGACCCCAAAGGAATTTAATAAATCTATAAACGCAGCCCCTAACGCATCATTTGAATTATCTACGTGTATGTTAAAATCTCCAACAATTAATGCTTTATCGACATTGACCAATAGATCTGAGAGAAAATCTGCAAACTCTTTTAGGAAATCAGCGTAAGGCCCAGGCGGTCTATATATGGTAGACAAGGCTAGAGATAATATGGATTTTTTTTCTAACATCTAAGAGCGTAACATTTAGTACAAGTACTTCAAACGAAATAAACTTATAACCCGTTTTCTGAGTAACATTGAGAATATCTCTATAGATTGTTGCAACACCGCCGCCACGACCAATCAGACGGGGCTCATGCTTATAGGAGTATACAGATGGAGTAGACTCATTTAGACCGAAATAATCATTTGGTTTAAGCCAGGTTTCAGTAAGGCAAAGTACATCGAAGCTATTATCTGTGACTATTTCATTTACAATAACTGCCTTAGGTGTGAGTGATCTAATGTTTAGAAGACCTAGCTTTAAAAATTGTTTTTGTTTACTAATAGCAACATTTTCTGTTTTAATAACAATTAGATTTTTCCTAGATCCTGCAGTAGAATTATTATTTGATCTCACTAAACGAGGAATAGACACAGTTTCTATGCAATGTTCTACACTAGTATTTATATCATTTAAATTGGTGCAGGAGAGACTATGATTTGGACTTTTGGTTACTAGTCATCTAATGGTATTTAACATTTTGGAGATGTTATCCGACAGAAGATCCACTCCGAATCTGCTTGGGTGTAAGCCATCGGCACGGAAAAGCCTAGGACGCTCCCAAAACAGATTCCAATTATTTACAAAGAGCAGTTTCTGCTCATTGCACCATGACATTAACCATTCATTTAGCGCGAATAGTCTACTAAACTTTTCATGTCCTAGTCGGTACGTGGGAAGCGGTCCTGACACAATGATCGTTATTTCAGGCGATGTGCTGCGTACCGTATCGATCAGATTCCTGAAGTCTTTCTTCAGAACCTCCGTCTGGCGCAGCCTGATGTCGTTCACTCCCGCGTGCAGGACCACAGTTCCGACGCGCTCGTCACCGTTCAGAATCTCGGGAACGCGAGCAGCGATTTCAGAAACACGAGCACCAGGAAAGCAGTGACTGTGCACCTTACTTTTACCTAACGTAGCGTGTATGTGCCGAACGATGGAATCGCCGATGATCACAGCATCGCGTTCGGTTTCGCGAAGAGGGGAGAAGCGGTTTTGTGTGGATAACTCGAAAACCGGGAGGGTCGGAGAGAGTCTTGGTCTAGACCTGACTCGCGTCTTCCGCTGCGGAACCATCCAGGCTTCGTGGTGGCGTGTTGGAGCCGGAGTGAACGAGACCATGGCTGATCGCGACCTCGGCGCTCGGGACCGATGCTGAGTAACGCACGGAGTAGACGAGGTCGGAGTCAGCGGGTTAGTAACGTTAATCACTGATTTGTGTGCATCGGCGCGTGATGTTTCAAGAGCTAACCGCCGGTCTATCAGCTCGGCCTGTCTCACTAAAAGGTTGTGGATCTGTTTCTCAACAGCTTCCAGCTCAGACTGCAATGCGTGCAGCTCAAATGTGTCCTCACCTGCACCAAGAGGTAGACTACTTACATCTGATATATTCGCCATGTTTGTTTGTAAGTGAGTGTGGAGAAGACGCGTTCAGCCGTGATTCACGGACGTAACCTATAAGAGTATCCGGCGTTGGATCACTAATAGGCTAGAGACGCGTCTGCTCAACAGTCCGCGTTGTAACTATGAGGTTTGAGCAGTAGTGCTTCTCAGTGAGGAAAAGTAGAAAATGTTCGTTGTAAGTGAGTTTAAAGGGAAAATCAAGAATTATAAATCAAATCGAACAGGAAGTGAAAACATTAGAGAAAATCCATATAGATCTGAAGTTTAGCATGCTAAGCTAACGTAATGCTAATGTAGCTTATTAACCTAATAGCTGAAGACCCATATTAGAAAGAATAGCAACTGGTTAGCATGCTAACCAATTAGCATTCCCAAATTTGGCATGGACTCTCAGATCATAGTTCCGATGAAGCGTCCCAATTTTCTTTTCGATTGATCGAGGTTTGGCCAGATACAGCCTCTGAAACAATTTTGGGTCAACCTTGTTAAGTTCGTGACATCATAACTTAATAAAAGCAAATCTGTTCAGTCATTTCTATGTGGCTCAGTCCAAAGATAATCTGAGCCAATTTTCGTAAGAATTGGACAAAATTTGAAAGAGAAGCTTAAAAACTGAAAACTGTACTTTTCAAAATGGCCACTACTGTAATGGGTGGAGTCTTAATGTAAGATGTTGAATATGGTCAGCATGAAGAGAGGAATCAGGTGTAGTTGGTCAGATTACAGATACAATCACTACAAGTGTGCCAAATTTAATCATTTTCCTACTTCAGGGCTTGGCCCCTAATTTTACCAACATGAGACAAATTCTAGGTAAAATAGTTTTAGATGAAGTATAGTTACTGTGACATGTCATATAAACTGCTCGAATGTTGCTCTAGGCAAATATGGTTACCATGGCAATTTTTGGTGGTACATGTTTAGATATTCTATTGTTTCTGGTTCTTTGAAACAGCAGTTGTTGCCATGACAATAGAAAATGGGATCCAGTGTTTGGTTCCTTTTTTTTTTTAGTCGGCCGAGTCTAGAGCAGCTGTCTGGGATTACTTAAAGGTAAAACCCAAACCAGATGTCAGTCCACGGGTGAAAGTACAAACTGATATGAATAAATGATAACTAAACAATTACACTTAAAACAATTAGACTTGCAGAAATCACATACTTTGTGCTCAAAATGAGACTAGAATGTAAAATAAGCCTGATTAGGAATAGTGAACATTCCAAAAAAGACACAAAAAATAAATGCGATTAGAAAAATTTAAATTTATATGTTCTCGTATTTATTTTTGTTTTATTTATTTTTGTAATTTATTTGTTTTATTTTTGTGTTTTTGAAAAATTAGGCTATTTGAATTGTATTAAAGGTGCCCTAGAATTTGAAATTGAATTTATCTTGGCATAGTTAAATAACAAGAGTTCAGTACATGTACATGACATACAGTGAGTCTCAAACACCATTGTTTTCTCCTTCTTATTTAAATCTCGTTTTTGAAAAACACCCCTGAAAAATAGGCTAATCTCCACATAACACCGACTGTGACGCAACAGTCGGGATCATTAATATGTACGCCTCCAAAAATGTGCATATGCCAGCCCATGTTCAAGCCAAGGCCAGGCGGAACTGCGCAGACGAATCATCGTTCGAATCATTTTTCTTCGAGAGACTGTCGGTACACGATCCGTTCCACCTGCACGATCCGTTCTACGCATGCGTATAATGGGATTTTAGCAATATTGCGATTATGCTTTACCTCATGTAAACACAATACTTAATAATGTGATAAGCTCATAATCGCATCAACTATAATCGTATTAAAACAGGTGGGGTACGCCGTTTTTAACCATGTAAACACTTGAATCTCACTAACTGAAGTGCGCGTGTGTTTTTGTCACGCACCTTAAGCGCGTATTCATTTTAAACTTGACATTAGGAAGTTTTCCCTGAACTCTGTCAACACGACTCACTGTCAGCAGTCTACCTTCATCCAGAAACAGCTCAAACAACGTGACAGCGGTGTATAAAACTGTTACAGGCACCGACATAATATTTCTGTCTTCATCACGGCACAGAATAACAAAATACGTCCATAATAACCCGTTTGTTATTTAACGTACGTAATTACACGCATGCGTGAAACGGATCGTGTAGGTGGAACGGATCGTGTACCGACAAACGAGCATAGCATGGCAGTTGCTCAGTGTTTGGATGTACAAATGAACACAAAGGTATTTTTTTAGTTCCTTCATCCGAGCCTCTGAAGAACCAGTGGGTTATGTGAATGTCTGATGTGTAATTGTTCAAGTTCAGACAAGATATATCTTCTTTCTCTCAAAGTCGTTCAATACTGTTTATACATCAGTAAATCAAGCCAGTGACTAAACGATAAACTTCACGTCGTTTCTCTTAGTAGGATGAAAATAATCTTACTTAAACTGTGATTAATATACAGATAGCGATCAAAGAACAATCCCTTTCCAGTCGCCCCAGCTGTCAATCACACAATCACACAGCACCAGTTTATCTGGACACTTGCCAAAACTCGTTATGAAATCAATGACGCTGTTACACTGCACAACGAAGCTCTTACTGTACATACATCATGTTTGCATTGGTGAAATCATTAGTGAGAGTGCAGAAATTCACGTGATCAACAGGCTTACACTGAAGTCTCACAGCAGCCAATCACAGCAGTGGGCGTTTACACTGAAGTCTCACAGCAGACACGCCCCTTTAAACAGACTGTTCAAATCAGAGGCTAAAATCAGGCTAGGAAAAATGCCTTTTATTTCTAAATTATAACAAATTTTGCTCTAAAAAACATACATTATAAGGGCACCCCAGGAAACATTCTAAAATAATAAAATAATCCATGCAAGGGCACCTTTAAAACCAGTTAGGATCAGTTTGACCTGCAAACAGTAGGCCTATATTGTTAATTATAATAATAGTACAAGGAACCCACAACAATTAAAAAAAATAAAAACATACAAAAATGTATTGTCTTTGTTTTGTTTTTATAGATAATGGTGAGATTTCAATGATTTATTGACAACTGAACTAGGAAATGTCCCTGTTTGCCATTTTAGAAATCTAGCAACTTATTACGAGGTCAAAACATATCCACAAATGAATTATTCACAATAAGATGGCGAAAAGAGGGTGAATTTCCAATTAATGCCAACTTTAGTTACTGTGTGATGTGAGTTTTAATGTGTGTAAATGTGATTGCAATGCTATATGGTGTCATATTACACTAAACACCATCAAACATGATAAGTGGATTATAGTTGGCCAGCTTGAAGAGGGATTTGCTTTAGTGCCTGCCCCTGCCACAGTGTGATGAATTGATTGACATCTTCATTCTGTCGTGGTTGTTCATCTGTTCACTCTCTAGGCAGCAAGTGGTCCGTTAACAGAAAGTGCTTGTTTTTGACCTCACTCTGTCAGTGCCACTGAACAGAGAAAGGGCATTGCTGCATGGTGCCGTTTGCTAATATGATGATTTGAAGGTTGAGGGATAAATTTGGTGGTCACTGGCTCATTTCAATGAAATTTAAATTTAATGAAATAAAATCTATATGAATTTAATTTGTAACTGCTAGTGACTTCTGCAATAATTTCAGGCAACACTGGGTGTGGTTATTAAGATATTGGTTGTTTGTGGGTGATAAATATTAGGGGGAAACATACTGTTATTAATTCAGAGAAATGGTTTTGACTATTGGGAATAAAAGCTCATCTACATCCATAAATCTGACAGGAGTTAATAGTATAGTGAGCTGACATTGCTTTCATGTGCAAGGCTCTTTGGTGCCCTAATGTAAACACTGTCCGGATGCCCAATTTTAGAGACAGCAGCAGGCGAAATGACTTATGAAAAGTGGCATTAAATATTGAAAACTGTGCTAGCATGTCAGCTTTCGTTTTCTACTTCATTTGTTTCAGAGTGAAAATCCCATACTGTTCCCAGCCGCCTCCTGAACATTTTCAGAAGTGCCATACTGAGCTTCATTACTCTCTTATCTAATGGGTCTCTGCACCAGCCCAATAACTTCACTTATCAATTACCACGAGATCCCTCAGCAAAACAAACAACTTATTTCTGAGGCAAACTGCTTTTAAATGCAACCAAATATTGGACGTCTAGTAGTATTTCTTCTCACTCAGGCAACTGCAATATCACACAAAGTGTGTTGTACAGCATGCTGCTTTCATACAGTTCTGTAAACATTAATAAGTTAATTGATAATTAACCTGTCAACTGTCAACCCCCTTTTTGAGCATAAACGTGAAAATGCATTATCCAAACTTAAATGCTTGTAGTTCATGAATGCTTTGGAAGGTCGGTCTCTTTTTAAAGAAGACACTCAGCAGATTATTGCCAAAATTGAAAGTCTAAGGGAGTTATATAAGTTTTATGTGTATGTATGGCATAACTGCCCAGCGAGCAAAAAGTCGTCCAGAAGACGTCTAAAAGACGTCATTCTTAGACATCCAGAAGACGTCCTCACAGGAGCCAGAATGAAAGTTTTTTTGACGTCTTTTCTGGACATTGTATAGACGTCAATTAAAGACGTGCTAAAGACGTCATTCTTAGACATCCAGAAGACGTCCTCACAGAAGCCAGAATGAAAGTTTTTTTGACGTCTTTTCTGGACATTGTATAGACGTCAATTAAAGACGTGCTAAAGACGTCATTCTTAGACATCCAGAAGACGTCCTCACAGAAGCCAGAATGAAAGTTTTTTTGACGTCTTTTCTGGACATTGTATAGACGTCAATTAAAGACGTGCTACAGACGTCATTCTTAGACATCCAGAAGACGTCCTCTCAGGAGCCAGAATGAAAGTTTTTTTGACGTCTTTTCTGGACATTGTATAGACGTCAATTAAAGACGTGCTAAAGACGTCATTCTTAGACATCCAGAAGACGTCCTCACAGAAGCCAGAATGAAAGTTTTTTTTACGTCTTTTCTGGACATTGTATAGACGTCAATTAAAGACGTGCTAAAGACGTCATTCTTAGACATCCAGAAGACGTCCTCACAGAAGCCAGAATTAAAGTTTTTTTGACGTCTTTTCTGGACATTGTATAGATGTAAATTAAAGACGTGCTACAGACGTCATTCTTAGACATCCAGAAGACGTCCTCACAGAAGCCAGAATGAACGTTTTTTTTGCGTCTTTTCTGGACATTGTATAGACGTCAATTAAAGACGTGCTAAAGACGTCATTCTTAGACATCCAGAAGACGTCCTCACAGAAGCCAGAATGAAAGTTTTTTTTACGTCTTTTCTGGACATTGTATAGACGTCAATTAAAGACGTGCTAAAGACGTCATTCTTAGACATCCAGAAGACGTCCTCACAGAAGCCAGAATTAAAGTTTTTTTGACGTCTTTTCTGGACATTGTATAGATGTAAATTAAAGACGTGCTACAGACGTCATTCTTAGACATCCAGAAGACATCCTCACAGAAGCCAGAATGAACGTTTTTTTTGCGTCTTTTCTGGACATTGTATAGACGTCAATTAAAGACGTGCTACAGACGTCATTCTTAGACATCCAGAAGACGTCCTCACAGGAGCCAGAATGAAAGTTTTTTTTACGTCTTTTCTGGACATTGTATAGATGTCAAGTAAAGACGTGCTACAGACGTAATTGTTAGACATCTAAAGGCAGCCAGAATAAAAGTTGTATTAGACGTGTTTTCTGTAGTAGAAATGTCAAAGACTGTTAAAGACCCATACTGACATGGAAATCCCATATGTGCATTTTGCAAGGATCCAACTTTAAAAAATATTTACTTACAAATATTTATAAAACAGTGGTTGAACTTGTGAGTGAGCTAGTTCTCACTGAGAAAAACCCAGTTACTCCTTGTTAATGGTTGTCGTGTCATGAAACTGCAGACACACAGACCATAGACCTAAATAAGATTTTAAAGAATATTGATAATATTGTATATTCAATTGAATAACTGTGGTGTATATACTTGCATTTGTATATCTTAACAATATAACTGTAATAAACTGCTTACCATTTTCCTGTAAACCAAACTAATCACTCCAAGAAATCAACTATTTAAATCTCAAGATATATTTTTATTACTATTTTAAATCTTAACAGCCGAAAGAGTAAAGTATAAATTAACACAATAAAACTTAAAAGACAGAACAGTAAAGTTGTAAATTAACACAATTTCCCTTTAAATAATCTATAAAATGTTGTTAAAAAAATATAACATAACAGTTAACAAAATATGGCTGCTATAAGGTTCACAAGCTTCATTTATAGCAGCAAGCAGTTCCAGATGATCGGCTACAGACTTTCTTTGGGCCTCTGTTGCAGCTGGGTCCCATTTCATGACAGCAGCTACAATCAAAGCAAAAAAATCCACATGTAAAATAAATAAATACAAATGCCACTGTTGTGGTTTAGCTTATAGCAGAGATGCATAGTTGAACATTTGAGTACTCGAATCAATTAAATGAAATAAATCACAAATCAAGTAAAATTACATCAAGCCTGATATAAGGCATTCCACACACACACACACACACACACACACACACACACAGGGGCCATTTACAACTTCATGCGATTTTAGTGATCGGATTGCTATATGATCTTGAAAAGACCAGGTGTAAATGCCCTCCGAAACGCATTCGTGACGCATTTGAATCTGAATGCTCAAACCACTTCAGGAGGTGGTCTGGGTCGCATTCCAGAAGAAACTGGACATGCATCTGGTTGTTGAAACCACATATGTAAATTTTACTCCTCCCAAAAACGCTCTAAAATAAAGGTGTGAGAGCGTGTTATAGGCTATATGTCATGTTATAGCCAGTTATGACGACGCTACTGCCGCATCGCCGCTGACCATCTAACGTTATTCATCAAGCCAACGTGCAAACTATCGCAAATCAAAGTGAAAGTAAGTCCCAGATTCTTAACACACAGTTATCATCATTAAAAGTAAAGAAACGAAATGATCTTACCAGGGCTGTTGCGCTCTCTCCTATTGCGGTCTTTGATTTAGAAATTTTAACGGATGATCAATAAAATGCAGCTCATATCTGTTGCTTTCGGTGACGTGAACGCCATTAAATTTGCATAGCGAGGGAATCGAGGGAATTATGTGACCAGGTGTAAATGGAATTGTTGTGATAAAACAGATAGCTATCCGATCTGAGAAAACGCATCAAGTGGCCAGGTTTAAACAGCCCCATATACACACACACACACGCACATATTAGGGGTGTAAGTTAACGGTTCACAAAATCCATGGTTCGGTTCAGTTCAATACGATACACTTGTGTCACGGTTCGGTACGTTTTCGATACAGGAAAAAGAAAGAAATACCAGAGAAATTTCCTTGTTTTAATATTTTTAACTTTTT
Source organism: Abramis brama (assembly GCF_963993115.1). Taxonomy (NCBI): domain Eukaryota; kingdom Metazoa; phylum Chordata; class Actinopteri; order Cypriniformes; family Leuciscidae; genus Abramis; species Abramis brama. The sequence continues at coordinate 19,578,362 of NC_139976.1, read as the reverse complement.
TTTTGTATTAAACCTAACATCATAAAGTATGATTTTTTTTTTTTACTTTGAGGAATGATGAAGCTATAATTGACTCTTAGAAGCATGTAAAACAGCTCCTTGAAAAAAATGAAATGTAATATTGTAGTTATAAACAAAGGTTTATTTTAGTTCAGATTAACATTTGAGGGCAGTAATTTTATTTATGTCAAAAAAATAAAACCAACGTAATGTAACTTGAAAGCATTATAGCCTACTATTCCTGCCAAACTTCCATGGTTACAGTTAGTGTTACTACAGTAAATCCATGGTGAATGTTGCTGATCTGTGGACACTGGATTGTTCATTCATGGCACAATGTTTCTACGTCAGCGCTGTTTGATCCGTTAATAACAGAGAAATATGAATGCTTCTCACTAGATCTCGCAGCGATGTTATTACTTCAGTGGGGATCTATTAGCGCCGTGTAGTAACAGTGTCGCTTGATCAAGATCGGCTCGCGCTGCACTGGTCCAAACTGATAAACGGCCCGTGAAACACATAATAACAGCACCTGCTTTCTGGTCAGTTAGCCTACAGTACCTGCTTTTTTTGTGGAAACCAAAACTTTTGATTGTGAGAGAGCCATGTGTTAAAAGTCAGATGGCACTTAAGCTACTTTATGATTTGCCCTATGTCTGAACAAAAGAAATAAAAGTTAACTATCTATACCATATTGAATTGCATAGCATCATATTTTTGCAATACGTTGAATCGAAATCGAATCGCACCGGATCGTAATAATAGTGAATCGTATTGCATTGCATTGGTAGCTGGCAGCTGCTTATATGTATCATTAATGTATTGTATCGTTGGCTATGCATCGAGATGCGCATCGTATCAGCCTCAGTTATGGAGATGCACATCCCTAATACCTACATAGGAAAAGTAACTACATTTACATACTGTGAATCGTTTTTTTATTTATCGAGAATCGTTTTTGAATCGAAAATCGCAATTGTATCGAATTATGACATTTTCTTAATCTTACACCCCTAATATAAACATACATATAGTACTTTGGAGACCAATTGTGTTGAAATAACATTGAGACAAAGGAGGTAGAGGACGAATACTCACTTCTCTTGGTAGCTGTTCCGATGAATGACGGATCCTGGCCACAGAAAGATAAAAGAGAGAGGTAAAAGGGGGGAATAAATTAGCATGGGTCACATTTCATCTGTTTTGTCTGGTATCTAAAACTTATGTCTGATAGAAAAATGTGCATCACCAAAAGAAGGAACATGTAGATTAACACAGTGGATCTGTCCAAATGGTAATCGTTTTAATAACGTTGTCATCTGAACAAAGAAAGAACTCTTCCGTTTTTGGTACATTGTTGTTGAGTAAAAGTTCCTTAAGTTTGTGTGTTCTTGACGTCTTTTCTTTTAACCCTGCAGGTAGTTACATTAACGCATCTATTAATAAAAGTTTTACCTATGGAACTTCGGTATGATGAAAATGTGTGTAATATAGCAAACCCAAACAAATGTTAAATGGAACTCTTCCACCATATCTAGTTTTAAAATGAATCACAGGAACTTGCCATCCTAGGTCACATTACCATAAATATAATATAAAATTACTATAAGATAAAATTACTTCAGTTAATTTACCATCGCATGCATGTCCCCCTTTGCTAACCCTTTTGTGGAAGGGCTCTTTGTGAAGGGATTTAGATGTTTGCTTGGAACACCCCTTTAATTGTACATTTATTAAATCACATGTAAGGTTTATAAATAATACTAGGTAAAGGAGAGCAAACTGATTCCCCCTTCATTTTATCTACCTTATGCCGACCGAAAGGTATATGATTTTCTTTCTTCAGATGAAAACACATATTTTAGAAAAAATAAACTAGACTTTTAGAAATATTATCCATCTCTTGTGTTTGTGTGTCAAATAATGCAAGTGAATAGACACCAAAATGCTGAAGGTCGAAAAAGTCCAAGAGCATTGCTCACATGATAAGTGCAGAAAACATCTTGTGTGAACAACACAGCAAGCTGTGAGTAGGCTGTATGAAGTTTCTGGCATATGCACTTGCATTATATTGGCTTAGAATAATGGATAATTAAAAAATATATATTTGTGGAAAGAAAGTCAGATATACATCTGGAATGGCACGAGTGAAGAAAAAAAAGAGATCATTTTTTTAATTTCGGAGTGCATTGTGCCTTTAAAATTGACTGCGGATTTAGATACTGGGTAACACTTTATTTCGATAGTCCACTTTAGACATTCTACTAACTATAAGTAACTTTGCAACTACGTGTCAACTATCTGTCATTAGAGTATTAGTAGACTGTCTGCTTAATATTTGCTAACACTCTGTTTTGTTGGTCCCCTAACAGACATTCTACTGACTATAAGTTACTTGGCAACTACAAGTCAACTTATTCTCCTAACCCATTTCCTAACATCTAAACTTAACCTACCAGTCTATTGACTGTCTGCTACAGCCTACTAATACTCTAATGAGAGTTAGTTGACATGTAGTTGAAAAGTTATAGTTAGTAAAATTTCTAAAGTGGACTATCGAAATAAAGTGTAACCAGACACTGCAGTGGATACTTACTAGTGATGGACTTGTTTCTCTGTTGGTGCCTATTCTGCTCCGTAAGTCCAATGCTTGATCTAAAAAATTTTTTTTTTTTTAAAAGAGTGTTAATAGGATTATTGATCGGGTAACATAGGACCATTTTTTTAATGTTCCATAAGTGTTATATAAATCTGGAGAACCCTTACTAAAAATTAACACTGTTTTGCGACACTAACCAAATGGTAATAAATTATTGTAATACGTAAAATAGGAAAGAGGCCGCACTATGCATAAACTTTTATTTGCAAAAACACGTTTCGGCGTGTGCCTTCATCAGTTTGCACGCGCCGAAACGCATTTTTGCAAATATAAGTTTATGCATAGTGTGGCCTCTTTCCTATTTTACGTATTACAATTATCCAGGCCAGCACTCTAAAACTTTATTAATATATGCAGTGAAGCCTGCTCCTATACTTACTTAATAAATTGTTGTATTAAATCCACCATAAAAACATGGTTTCTACACTATAATAAATAAAACATGGTTAATTTAGCAAATGTCCTTAAATGATTAGTTCACCTCAAAGTTGAAAATTGTGTCATCATTTACTCACCCAAGTTGATTTAAACCTGTATGAATTTCTTTCTTCTGCTGTACACAAAGAAAGATATTTTGAAGAATGTCGGTAAACAGACAGACTTGGGTCCCATTGACTTCCATAGTAGGAAAAAAAAATACTATGGAAGTCAATGGGACCCAAGTTACAGACATTCTTCAAAATATCTTTCTTTGTGTTCAGCAGAAGAAAGAAAGAAAGAAATTCATACAGATTTGAAACAACTTGAGGGTGAGTAAATGATGACACAATTTTTAACTTTGAGGTAAACTAATCCTTTAAAAGAACAGCTCATCCAAAAAAAAAAAAAAAAAAAATAGAGTTTAAAAATAGAACACTCACCCTGGTGTTGAAATTTTATGAGTTTAATTTTTAAAATTTTAAATTTTATCAATTTCTTGTGTAGAACCATAATTAAGATATCTTGAAAAATGCCTTTTATTTTTGTCATACAATGAATATAGGCCTAGTTGTTTTATTCCCAAAATTCTTGTGTTTCACAAAAGTAAGTTATAGAGGTTTGAAAAAAATACTTTCATTTTGAAAGACATTTATTTTTGGGTCAGCTAGGCCTGTAAACTCAAGAAGATAAAGCTTGTCTGGAGGGTTTGAACCAGTGCATTTGAGCAGAGTTTACATGTTCTGCCTCTATTTCACGTGTATTTTATGACAATACTCACCGCATCTGAACATCGTGTGGCTGGATAATATTTATTCCCAAAATGCCTGGATCATGAAGGAAACACACACATACACATCAATATTAGTTATTTGTTTTACTTACTAACGGAGACATTTGCAAAAGCTTGCAAAATTGACTCACCAGCTCCAAAACATATTATTACGACTCGTTAATTTAACTGATCGGTTAGCCATCCCGCGATCAACAATATAAAAGCCTAGTTTGCAGATTCTTATAGTAAGACTGTGACAGTTCCTTTCTGTCTAAAGATACAATATTCTCAGTTCACTCGTTGTAAAGCATTATCATAAAGTTAGACAAGTTAACGTTACACATCCTAGCAGCACATAACATTAATACATTGGGAATACCGTATGCACTAATAATATTGCTCTAATCGCGTTTAGATTCTCAATTTAATACACTATATCTTGATGTAGCAGAATTTGTATAAAATAAAGTTATTTACCTTCCGTAGATTGCAATATGTCCGTTGTTAAAATTCTTTGTCCATTTCCTTGTTTGTTCTTCATTTACACCCAGCAACACCCAGCAACTCGCTCAAAATAAACATTTAGCAGTCCGATGTAAAATAATCCATGTTTTAAACGATGTAAAACCCACAGAATAGGCTAATATTGAAGATCCCGCGCAGCAGCAAAGCAAACACCGACTCGCTCAACTGACGTTTATTCAAACTTGACTCATAAAGGCGCGCTTAGTTGTCATTGGCTAGATTCCTGGATGACAGTCAGAATAAACAGAGAATAACCAATCATGCTCAAAACAGCTAGGAGAGACAGCCAATAGTGTGGCAACATTGCAATTACAGGAAAATATGAATATATATATATATATATATATATATATATATATATATATATATATATATATATGTTTTTTCATTGCAGTGCATGATTAAAAATTAAAGATTAAAAATTAAAGATTAAAAATACTGTAAGAACTTACAGTAACTGACCATATATAATATGTATTTACCACTGTTCTTATAAAGCGCAATTTAATAGAGCAAACAGTATATTAAACAGAGCAAACACTGCATATATTCATATACAATTCTGTATAGATCTATATGAAAATCTAATGAATTGGTATCATGGTGGTGACAGTTACATTCATGTGACCCATAATGACCCTTTTACACTTTCACAAATTCTTGACCTTTCCTTTAGAAACACTCTTATGCCTAATAATGTCAACATCCTTTTTCACCCTGTGTGGCACTGGTACACAACCTGTTGGTTTAGGGTTAATCCTCTGTCCAACGCAACACTTTGGTAACATTGGCATAATTATATACAAGTTACAACATAATACCCCGGGTTTCACACTTTCACAGGCAAGACTTAAGCCTGTAGTCCCAGACTAAAATGCATGTTTGAGCAGTATTACCTGAAAGCAACTTGTACTGACATATCTTATGGCAGTGCCATTGTTTTGTCTCAAGATGCACACCAGTAATGTTTTTTTTTTTCTAAGGCACATTTTTAAAAGCTATAATTAAATACCCAAATTGAACTAAGGACAAATCCTGGCTTTATCTAAACCATGTCTGTGAAACTGGGTCTGGGTTAGAAATTAAGGGTTAAGGTTAACCCTAACCCTAACCTTAAGACTTGCCTACAGACTTTTATTTAACAGCTTGGTGTTAACTGCAGTGGTTAGGCCTTTAGCATTGATAAAGGACAAAAATCTTCTCACTGTGACAGTCTGTTTAGTAAAGATTGTTTGTATGGATTGTCCCTAAACTAGAGCTATTGATGCATTCAAAACATACCTGTATCATAAAGATCGTATTTACAAATTGAACATACATGAACGCCGCCACAATGATGAAAATATGAGTAGGAAGCTTGGGATTTTCTTTTAGCCCGATCTTGAAGAGTTATGAGTGTGTCAGTGAGAAACATGTAATACCACAATACTTTGGTATTTAGCAGTTACATTGTCAGGCTTTTCTATTTACGATGAAGTAAGCTAATGCCTGCACAAAATATGACAGTAGTATTACAATATAACATGTAATGATACATTTTACAGTGGCTTCATAAATTAATTTCAACATAAATAGTAAAATAGTAAAACCTCATGAATACAAACTTCCCAGGAGGACTTAAAAGCATCATGTGTGCATCATGAACCCTGTTGGTGTCTGATCAGCAAGATCAATTTAACAGTTAATGATATAGTCCGTAAATTAACAGTCAGTTAATTAATTTACAGATATTGTTTGTCATTTTGTTCTGAACTAGTTCTGGCTGTCAGTGGACGTTTAGATTATGGCTGGATTGGACATCTTTATTCACGTCATTTATGGACTGTTTCTGGATGTCAACGGACGTCCAGATTATAGTCAGTATGAACGTCTTTTCTGAACTAGTTCTGGCTGTCAGTGGACGTTTAGATTATGGCTGGATTGGACATCTTTATTCACGTCATTTATGGACTGTTTCTGGATGTCAACGGACGTCCAGATTATAGCCAGTATGAACGTCTTTTCTGAACTAGTTCTGGCTGTCAGTGGACGTTTAGATTATGGCTGGATTGGACATCTTTATTCACGTCATTTATGGACTGTTTCTGGATGTCAACGGACGTTCAGATTATAGCCAGTATGAACGTCTTTTCTGAACTAGTTCTGGCTGTCAGTGGACGTTTAGATTATGGCTGGATTGGACATCTTTATTCACGTCATTTATGGACTGTTTCTGGATGTCAAAGGACGTCCAGATTATAGTCTGTATGAACGTCTTTTCTGAACTAGTTCTGGCTGTCAGTGGACGTTTAGATTATGGCTGGATTGGACATCTTTATTCACGTCATTTATGGACTGTTTCTGGATGTCAAAGGACGTCCAGATTATAGTCTGTATGAACGTCTTTTCTGAACTAGTTCTGGCTGTCAGTGGACGTTTAGATTATGGCTGGATTGGACATCTTTATTCACGTCATTTATGGACTGTTTCTGGATGTCAACGGACGTTCAGATTATAGCCAGTATGAACGTCTTTTCTGAACTAGTTCTGGCTGTCAGTGGACGTTTAGATTATGGCTGGATTGGACATCTTTATTCACGTCATTTATGGACTGTTTCTGGATGTCAACGGACGTCCAGATTATAGTCAGTATGAACGTCTTTTCTGAACTAGTTCTGGCTGTCAGTGGACGTTTAGATTATGGCCGGATTGGACATCTTTATTCACGTAATTTATGGACTGTTTCTGGATGTCAACGGACGTCCAGATTATAGTCAGTATGAACGTCTTTTCTTAACTAGTTCTGGCTGTCAGTGGACGTTTAGATTATGGCCGGATTGAACATCTTTATTCACGTCATTTATGGACTGTTTCTGGATGTCAACGGACGTCCAGATTATAGTCAGTATGAACGTCTTTTCTGAACTAGTTCTGGCTGTCAGTGGACGTTTAGATTATGGCTGGATTGGACATCTTTATTCACGTCATTTATGGACTGTTTCTGGATGTCAACGGACGTCCAGATTATAGTCAGTATGAACGTCTTTTCTGAACTAGTTCTGGCTGTCAGTGGACGTTTAGATTATGGCTGGATTGGACATCTTTATTCACGTCATTTATGGACTGTTTCTGGATGTCAACGGACGTCCAGATTATAGCCAGTATGAACGTCTTTTCTGAACTAGTTCTGGCTGTCAGTAGACGTTTAGATTATGGCCAGATTGGACAAAATTACTCCGTGTCATTAATCGACTAATTCTGGCTGTCAATGGACGTTCAGATCATGGCCTGGACGGGCGGACTTGATATCAACCTGTTTTGTACGTCCACAGACGTCGCTTGCTCAGTGGGTGATTATGTATTTTGTCAAGATTAGAAAAAGATTTGATTATAAAAGAGTGCAGTAAGTTTTGTAAACATTTGAATTGTGAGACTGCCCTATGGAGCCAGCATCTGTTTCCATGGTAATGCAATTTCCAATTTTAAAATGTTGTCACAGGATGATTTTTTTAGTGTTCTAAAATATGTGATAGGCAAAAATGCAATAAAAAAGCATGGCAAGTGTCCTGCTATAGCGCTTTGAAACAGTCTGTATTGCATAAATCCCTATGTAAATAAAGGTGACTTGACTTAAAAAAAAATAAAAAAAATCAACATTTCATTGGAAACAGCTATTTGCCCACTGATATGAATGCAGTCTACTAGTGTGAGTGTACTTAATTAAAAAAAATTCTAAATATTTATTTTTATTTGTGTAAAATATTTTTAATACCATTTTTGGTAAAACTTTACGTAAAGCCTTTGTATAATGCATTATAAAGGTATTCATAACATTAAAATGCATTATAATATTTTCAGATTCCATTATAGTTACATCTGAAATTGGTTGTTTGTCTCGTGTTTTTAATGCATCACTCTTTTATAAAGTGTAAAAATTAATAGATTAAGTATTAGCCTATAATGTATTATAACTGTGATAACAATTATTCATGAGACCATATAGTTATTTGTATTAACTCTTTCCCCGCCAGCATTTTTTTTAAAGTTGCCAGCCACTGCCAGCATTTTCAATCATTTCCACAAAAATTTCATGGCCCCCAGAATATTTTGTTGTATGAATATCTGAACATGCAATATATCAAAAGAAAGAACAGACCATCTGCTTTTAAACAAACAAAAGTTTGGCGATCTATTAGAAAAGTTAAATCTAGCTTCATGCAAAATTTTTTATCAACACTTGACTGTAAGTTTAAAAAAAAAAAAAAAAAAAAAGCAATATTTTGAGCAAAAAGCTGAAAAAATCATGTTTTTGTAAAAAAACTACATCCAGATCGAATCCAGAACGATGATCAAAATGTCTCGGTCACGTATGTAACCCTAGTTCCCTGAAGAGGGAACGAGACGCTGCGTTGAAATGCTGTGGGAACGCCCCTGCGTGATTGCGTCATGAAGCACATATGGAATCAGTCCAATGGCGAGACGGAACGCCATAGGCGGGTGACGTCATCGACCAGGAAACTATAAAGCACCCCTGAATCATAATAGTGCCAGCTTCTGATAGGCTGAAGCAAGTCGATCACGGGCATGCTGGGAGTATGGCAGGGCGATGCAGAGTCTTGGGTTCTTCTTCAGGGAACTAGGGTTACATACATAACCAAGACATTCCCTTTCAAGGGAACACGAGCTGCATCAAAACGCTGTGGGAACGCTAATACCCACATCGCCATAAGAGCAAGTGTCCGTCCATGTGAAGTCAGTGTGCACATTCAGACCAAAGCACCTGCACCCCTGGTGTTGGAGGGGGATAACCCTGCGGAGAAGAGCTTCTGCAGGAACTCCAGCAACACACCCACTGGGCAGTTAACTGGGTCCAGCTGGTGCTCTCCACAACCAGGAAGTGAATAATCTCCACTTCAAGAACTTATGAGGTCTACACCATAGCGTCCAAACCCAGAGGGACTGGATGGCTGAGAGAGAACCATAGTGGACATTGTGTTGTCTCCTTGGAAGCGAATAGGTCGACCTCGGCATGACCGAAGTTCTTCCACAGAAGCTCCATCACCATGGGGTGGAGTCTCCATTCCCCGGGCCTCGGCCCCTGCCTCGACAGGATGTCTGCCCCCTGATTTAGATACCTTGGTATATAAATCACCCTCAATGAAAGTAGCTTCCCCTGGGCCCACAGGAGGATCTGGTGAGCCAGCTTGTGTAAGAGGCGCGATTGCAGACCCCCCTGATGGTTTATATAAGAGACCACCGATGTGTTGTCTGACCGAACAAGCACATGGTGGCCCCTCAGGTCTGGGAGGAAGTGTTTCAGAGCCTGGAACACCGCCAACATTTCTAGACAATTTATATCCCACGAGAGATGATGGTAAACCCCTTGGTCCTGAGCCACCACTGCAACAGTCTCATGTACAACAGGCCGCAAGGTATAACATTGGACGCTGCTGCCATCAGACCTAACATTCTTTGAAACTGCTTTACACTGAGCAGCTGGCCTAGCTTCACATGTTTCACGGCTGAGAGAATCGAAGCAATACGAGCAGGAGACAGGTGTGCCTGCATTGTTGTTGAATCCCATACCACACTCAGAAAAGTGGTCCTCTGTAGTGGAGATAGCACACTTTTCTTGGTATTCAACCTCAACTTTTTTATGTGAGCCAGAAAGACATCTCGATGCCGAACCGCCTGATGCTCCGATTGAGCTAGAATAAACCAATCGATATAAGAACGGAGAACGAAAGAACGGCAAGCACTAGCATGGAGGCTGCATGCGGGAAGGCCGAAAGCGTTCATCTAACTTGTTTTTCTGCCTTGACTCTTGTTTGTCCGCTGGCCACTCAACACTTAATTTTTATACAGCACAAGTGAGCACCTCCACAAGCTCCTCAAATGCAGGAGACTGAAGTGACGAGTTTTCAGTATCTCCTGTGCCGATACTAACAACATCCAGCTCCTCAGAACTGGATAATTGCAGTACTGGGGCCTCAGCCTGGGCGGAAGTAACTGCAGTGCGTGCTTCCAAACCCTGAACTGAGGCACTGGATCTGACAGGTAAAGGCTGAGAAAGTGCTGGGCCCGTCTCAAACCCCTCTGTCAGATCCATTTGCGAACCCCACGTCTGAAGTCTCTCTGTTTCAGCAGAAGCGGGACCCAAGCCGCGAGAAGCGCGAAACGAACCGCCCTCCTCGAAGAGCGATCAGCGGGAGCGCAGTGTTCTTAATGGTAAATGCTCACAATGCTCACAACAACGACTTGGCATGCTGCACTCCCCAACAAACAACACATAGTTGGTGTGTGTCCCCACCCATAAGATATCGAGGGCAGGGATGAACACACTTCCTATAGTGCTGTTTCCTCACCATAATATATTTTTTTATATATAGAGATATATATATATGTGAAAAACTGCTGCCTTGTAACTTCTAAGGACAGACAAAAACACTTTCAGACAATTATTCACACAGAGTGCTTGCTGAAGGCACAGAAGCTGTTATGATCCAGGGGTGCTTTATAGTTTCTTGGTTGATGACGTCACCCAGAGGTGTAAAGTCCGGGTTCAGGAAGTAAAAGTCCTCCTCAGTATTTTGTTCCAATTACCTGGATTTGCTAATTAGCACAGTTTTTCAGCCAGGAGATAGAACTAATTAGTAAAATCAGCTGGCTGAGTTCATGGGTGGAATAAACATATGGCAGGACTTTTACTTTCTGACCCCTGGACTTTATACCTATGACGTCACCTGCCTATGACGTTCCGTCTCGCCATTGGAGTAATTTCATACGTGCTTCATGATGCAATCACACAGGGGCGTTCCCACAGCGTTTCAACACAGCTCGAGTTCCCTCTTCAGGAACATAGATGGAGTAGACTGAGTCCATCAACATAATCTTGCACAGTTCTAAAGCTCGTCCTGGGTTGACATAAATCAGCAGTTTTGATTTATATGCTGTCTCATGTTGATGATCGTGTTATTTTACATATGCATATGATTACAAATGATATCGCTTGTTTTCACACAAATGGCAGGGAAAGAGATAAAAAAAATTGTTTTTATGATGCATTATGTATAAAGGCTTTAAGTAAAATGTTGCCAAGTTTTCCTTTGTAGAATGGAGAGAAGTGGCCTGTTTGGTGGTTGTGGAAAGGTAAGACATGGCGCAATTATTGTGGTGAGGGTGACCTTAATGTTGTGATTTACAAGAGCTTGGATGAGCATAGTGGGACTCAAAATATGTCTCCAAATGTAATACACTATAATTCAGGAACACTATTTCTGTGATTAATGTGGCACTAGGGCTGTTTTAGCCCAAGTGCTTGAAAAACTGTTGCCCACAGGAATGAATTTCATCCTTACTTCTTATAAACCATTACTGGAATTATCTAGTTTTTTAGAAGACAGTTGAAGCATCATGGGCCTGATTCCATAAATATTTGCCTGTATTGAAACGTTTTTGTTGATGTTTTTGTTTTTTAGTGATGGCCTTGTTACTGAGAATTAGTTTTGCAACCTCTGATGTCAACACATCACCTCTCTAAAACAGCTGAGACAGCAGGCACCAAGGTTTTTTTTCTGAATTCCAGAAAGAAATATATTTAATCAGTTTCATTATGTTTTTGGTTCAACCATTGGCCATTTGAAATGGGGGTCTCAGCACTGCAGGGTAATTGATTTAATTTTAATAGAAACAGTTTCACATTCATTAAGCTGCTGCACAATCAGTGAACCACCATTAACCTATTTTTTTCCCCTCATAATTACCAATCCAAATTAATCAACTACCTTTCTGCAATAAAAACCTCTGATGAAACGGAGCTAGTTACAAATCACAGCATATAAATAAAGTGATTTTAAAAAATTTATCTCTGGCATTGCCTAATTTATTTCTTAGAGTGCACCAGTCTTGCATTAACTTGCCGTCTGCCTTTGCTGAAGTTCAGAGATTGACTTACATAAGCATCTATGAATAATTTTTGAGCATCGCAGTACATGACTGTGATTCTTGCCATGAGGTCCATCCTATTTAGATGTAAAATACAGCGAGAGAGGATTGTTTGACCCAAAGCTTCGGTCAGGATGCTGGGAGGTTTCAAATTAAAATAAAATCTTGCTTGAAGCAAGACATTTTTTTGCATATTGCGAACAAAAATATCCTCTGATTTCGAGTGTGTTTTGTCATCAGGGAGCTTAATGTGATGGAATTCTCAAATGAGATGTAACCTTGAAAAGACAAAGGCAACTGTGTCATTTGATTGCAATTTGCACCCTGTGTTTCAGGTTGGCGCCCAATACGTTCTGTCTTCGATCATCCCTCTCACACATATAAACAAAGACAACCTGCAAGGATAAATTATGAGTTACGGGGTTCCTTGTGTTACATGTATGATCTGTGTTTCCCCCCTTCATTGTGTTTTTGGTTCAGTCCTGTGTCCTAGTGTTCCATGATTGTTCTAATTAGTCATGTCTATCACCTGTGCATTGTCAATCACCTCATTAGTTATCTTGTTAGTCCCTGTGTATTTATACCTTGTGTTCTCGTTCAGTCTTGGTCCGTTATTGTCAATGTTAGCGTGAGTGTTTGGTGTTTCCCCAGAGAGTTTGGTTATTCAATTTTATTTCTACGTATTCCTCGTCTCCATGAGCTTTGTCCTACACATAATGTGACCCCTTGTTTACCAAAAGAAACAAAGCCAAGGTGGATTTCAATGATAGTTATTTAGTCCCACGTTGATTGATTATAGATTGAGTCTCACTGAAGTAATATATTGAACACATAGAAAGCTTGTAAGATGAGCTCTGTAGAATTTATGTCACTCCTGGGCTTCATTGAAATACATGATAAGAATAAATACTCTGAGGAATTCCAATTTAGACAATAAACCTGACACCTGACATTCTGTCCAGAAACCCTTGGCACATTGCTGCCTGATGAAGGGTCCTTGAAAAGTGTTTCCCTGGTGGATAACTGTATGTCAGCAGAAGGGTACGCTCTGCACGTTTATTATTGGCTAAAGTGAAATGCAAGTTCTAAGGTTACATGTACACTAAAACTTGAATTTGTCACCCAGGCCTTAAGTTTTAAGTAAAACCGCAGTTATTTGAATTTAGAATCTAAGAATAGTTTACGATTAATGCATGCAAGTTGTTTATCTATAAATTGTTTACTTATTCCAAAGAATTTAGTATTTATTCATTACAAAAAAGTATTTTTAAACCTTAAACAAAATGGTCAATTTAACAATTGCAATTGCTTGATCAAAAAAAAATTTTTTTGGTAACACTTTAGTTTAGGGTCCAATTCTCACTTTTAATTAGTTTCTTATTAGCTTGCATATCACAAGGATATTGGCTGTTTATTAGTACTTATAAAGCACACATTAATGCCTTATTCTGCATGACCATATTCTATATCCCTTAATCCTACCCAATACCTAAACTTAACAACTACCTTACTAACTATTAATAAGCAGTAATTAGGAGTTTATTGAGGCAAAAGTCGTATAATTAATAGTTAGTAAATAGTGATAATTCGACCCTAATCTAAAGTGTGACCGAATATTTTTTGTGGAACCCACATATTGATCATGATAAGCCACATATTTTGCTCTATATGAATATAAATGGTGTGCCATTCAGTCATGTTAAATAAGAAATGTTTACTCCGCATATCATGTGTGATAGAGTAGCTGTTTCTCAAGGTTCACTGAAGAGTTAGATTAATGCAATGGCAGCCAGCTTCTCAAAAAAACAAAACCAAAAAAAAAAACATGTAAGTGAGAAAAAATATAGAAGTTTAGTTTACTGTAAAGTAAATGTAATGAACTAAAAAAAAAAATCATACAAAATATATTTTTTACAAAATAATTTGGACTCTAAAATCAAAGCCACGCTAACCAAGTTGTGTTCCAAATTTGAAGTTGATATCACAAAAATGTAGCTATCTGTTGTACTGTTTCTATGGTAACACAATGTCCAATTTCAAATCAGTTTTCACATTATGAATCTATTCAAACTCAAAGTAGTATCCACACATCTAAACATCACTCAAGCTGGTGCTCGATCCAAAAAAAAACTTAGCTGAAATGTAAAAGAACCAGCACAAGATGACCACAAGCGGTCTTTGTCAGGCTGTTCAAAGCCATTTCCACATGCAGTTAAGCCTAAATTTTTTCTTTACTTTTTTCCTACAGCTCCTATCCAGTTCCTGTGACATTCCCATTGGGAACATTTAAACAGTTCACAGTAGCTAGTGAATTAACAGCATAAAACAGCTGAACAAATCAATCAGCATCTACAGAGGTTGTCCTCTCTCTTTCATACCTGTTCCTAATTGATGTCATCCATTAATCCCTGACTTCTTGTTAGTAATGATACCGCTGTGGAGAAATCTCTGAGGTGTTATTCCTGACCGATTGTGAAGTTCTGTTAATGATGTAGTCTGATTCTATCAAAGGGCAATACTTTAACAGCCAGGACAGCTGGCCAATTACAGCTCCTTATCAAGGAAGGAGAAGTTCAGGCTCCTGGAAATAGATCCTCCATGTCAGGCACTATAACTTTTACGGCCATATTTTTACAAACGTCCAACGTGCATAGAGTGCTTAATGAGAATTTTATGTTAGCCTGCATACGTCCAGTTTGTGTGCCAGAGCCCCGATGATGTTGGGCTAATAATATCGCCTCCTCTCGCTTTCAGTGCGTTTGGGACTGTCCTTCAGGACTGTGTGATTTATTAGTCTTGAGACTTCTTTGTTTCAGAGGTAGCGGCAGAGAGCATGTTCACATGGAGTGGCGTATTGTGTGGAATCTGCTTGGGGCCTGCGGTGTATTGAAGAACAACAGACGGGAGGTCCGAGCACTGACAGGGTCATTCTGACTTTCCTTTGTAAGTTTAGACTGCAATTATAGTGATGCCAGGTGGAATTAGTGTCATTAAACTAGTATTTAAAGACATCTGGCTGATGGAGCGACAAGCGTGCTTATGTTTTATATATGATAAAACAAACCAAAAGTAGCAAAGATAGTGTGAACTTCTGTTTGATCAGCAGGATGTAAAGCAAGAAGAATGTAGCTTCCACAGCTTGATAGCCATATAGAAGATCAGTATCTGGAGTATCTTTTCAGGCTGGAAAACATCACTCTTCCATCCTTTGTACATGGTGTAGGTTTAAGGACGTGTCTCTGATTGAACCGATATGTGTGCCGGTGCTTCTGAAACTGCTAGCAATAGATTCACCTTGAAATCTTCCCTGCATTTGGGGTGTTGGAATAGAATCCTGAAATATTTATTTAGATATTTGCAGATAACCTAATTTAAAACAGGGTGACTCAGAGTGATTGTTAAGTATTCTTGTTAGATTCTTTAAAAAAAGATAACACTGTCAGCCACAGATGAAAAAAAACATACAATAATTTATAAGTTTTGTAATTAATAATAGATTAATAGAGTTATTAGTCAAGTCATGCTTTACAGTGATAAACAGGAAAATGATTCAATGACGCAAACAGAATTCAATTCTGCTGAAAAGCAGCTCTAAAAGACAATAGTGTCATTATTCAGCTGTCAGTTCAATGTTGATTCAGTTCAATTCAATAACTGTGTAAAGTTCATCAATTATGGAATGGGTTCAATTCAGCTATTAAGCAGCTCTGCATAAAACACTGATGTCATCATCCAGTAGTGTCAGTGCAGGGGGGAACCTTGGGAGAAACCATGTTCAGTCTGGGGGCCAGTTCTTATCTAGCCAAACGAACAAACATAATGTGATTATGATTCCAGGCATCATCTCAAGTCAGATTGTGGATTGATACCATTCAGAATAATCTCATCCTGCTCCTTCTGCTTGAAGAATCAAGATACAGTATGCCAGCATATGGAGGGGATTTGGTTCTCATGGTCTTAGCTGAGGATCTGTGTCAAGGGCTATCTAGTCAATGAGGTATTTGCAGGGAATCTGTCTTTAAGGCTCATCTAGTTGTTGTGGTCTCCACTAATATTCAGGGCTACGTTGTGGTTGTCTCTATGTGCAGGTGTATCATCTGGTCTGTATATGGACCGGATCTGGCTGACCACGGTTACATCAGGATAAGACAGACTAATATTAGCGTAGATGCCATTCCTCTTACCGATGTAACAAGTACATAGGGTGTTGTAGGAAGTGCTGCCTGCTCTGGTTGACTTTATGCAGTCTAACAATCCTTTAAGGGATTTGAATGATAGAAATGTGTTAGTGTGTTATGTTCATGCTTGGTTAATGAGATGGGCCTTTAACCTAGATTTAAACCGATAGAGTGTGTCGGCCTCCCGAGCAATGCCAGGAAGACTGTTCCAGAGTTTTGGTGCTAAATAGGAAAAGAATCTACCGCCCACAGTCGATTTTGATATTCTAGGTATTATCAACTGGCCAGAATTTTGAGACCCTAGAGGGCATGAAGGAATATAATGCGATAGGAGCTTGCTCAAATAATAAGCTAATTTATTCAGTGCTTTATAAGTAATGAGCAAGATTTTAAAGTGTATACAATGTTTAATAGGGAGCCAAAGCAGTGTTGACAGAACTGGGCATTTTGGACCAGCTGGAGTTTGTTTATTAAGCCTGTAGAGCAACCACCCAGTAAAGCATTACAATAATCTAGCATTGAGATCATGAATGCATGAATTAACTTTTCTGCATTTGTCATAATTTAGAAATATTTTTAAGATGGAAAAATGCGGTTTTACAAATGCCATGTGGCTTTCAAAAGAAAGATTGCTATCGAAAAGCACACCCAGGTTCCTAACTAAAGACTAAAGGCCCGTTCACACCAAACACGATAACTATAAAGATAACGATAAAGATAACTATATATGCGTCCACACCAACGACCGATAACGGTCTTTTTATTCTAAGCACGCGCGCGCCCGGATGATCCAGATCCATTTTAAATGCGCGAGACCTTTAAATTAGAATGGATTCTGATTGGCTGTCAGTGTTTTATCGTTCGACAGCTGGAAAAAAATCGTTCTGAAAGTGATCCCAACGATATCGTTCCTCATATCTTTATCGTTATAGTTGTGGTGTGAACTCTGTTATTCTTTAATATGGAGAACGATTTTTAGAATTATATCTTTATCGTTATCTTTATAGTTATCGTCCTTGGTGTGAACGGGCCTTAAGACTTGACAGAGCAGCCATCACGTGTTAAACAGTTTTCTAGGTTATTATGGAGGTTTTTGGTCCAATTATTAAAACCTGTTTTTTGTTTTGTTTTTTTGAAGTAGGAAATTACAAGTCATCCATTTTTTATAGCAAATGCATTCTGTTAGTTTTTATTGGGCCTCAAAGAAACAGAGCTGAGTAACAGTGTAACAGTCATCAGCGTAACAGTGAAAACAGATGCCATGAATTCTAATGATATCTCCCATGTGTAACGTGTAGAGTGTAAAAAGCAGCGGTCCTAGTACTGAGCCTTGCAGTGCTGAACTTGTATGATAGCTCATCATTTACTGCTACAAATTGATGATAGTCAGATAAGTACAATTTGAACCATGCCAGAACAAATCCACTAATGTCAACCTCATTTTCAAATCTATTCAAAAGAATGTTGTGGTCGATACTATCAAATGCAGCACTAAGATCCAATAAGAGAGATACAGTACAACCTTGATCAGATGATAAGAGCAAGTCATTTGTAACTCTGATGAGAACAGTCTCAGTTAGTCTAAATCCTGATTGGAAATCCTTGCCGTCTTTTTTAAGTTTAGTCATTTCTTCCTCTCCTATAGCAAAGAAAGACTGGAATTGTTCCTCAGGAGGTCTATGGTGCACTGTCCAATGCAACACTAGCAGACGGTTGCACAGTTATAATTTTCTTTCTGATAGTATCAATCTTATAATCTCATAAATTCATTATAAGTCTAAAGTATAAAAAAGAACATTTCTGTTGGTAAATGTCTGAACTTGTTGACGCTTTATTTATTGTTAATTTAGCCACTGTATCAAATAAATACCTAGGGTGTTTGTTAGTCAAAGAGTATGCAGATCTAGCAGTTTTAAGGCCTTTCTGTAGGTAGATATACTATACTTCCATGTGATGCAAAATTGCTCTAGTTTTGTTTTCTTCTAGTTGCACTCCATTTTTCAGGTTGTCTCTTGAGGGTGCAAGTGTGCTTGTTACACAGGGCCGGACTTCTTAATTTTCTTTAAGTGCAAAGGAACAACTGTGTCTAAAGTGCTAGAAAACAGAGAGTCCAGATAATAATCTGAGATGTCATCACTCTGCTGCAAAATTTCAATGCCATCAACATTGATTTCATGTGACAATATTAAATCTAAAGTATGATTACAACAAACCCTAGTGAAAAAAAAATTATACTTTATTGTTTTTGAAATATATTCCCTTTTTCAATAGTAGGCTACATTGCAAATATACAAAAACCCTTTTTTACTATCTTTAAATATATTACAAGTATAAAAAGTACCTATTTTCACAATACAGCTTTTAACACAATTTAAAAAAATATTTTAGAAAAATATACTTGAAGTGAAAATTCTGTTTATTTTTGACATTTTTATTTATTTGCACTTTACTTAAAAATATATTTTAGGTGTATTTTTAACTGTGTGCCGGAAATGATCATTGTAACAATGCATTGAAAGTATACTTTCAAAATATATTATAGTACACAATAGTATATTGTACAAAGTACAGCTAAGTAATATTTGTTTATTAATGTGCATTTGTTATTGAAGACGCAGTGTGCAATTTGTAGTATTTGGAATAAGCCAAAGGTATTACTGAGCATATACTTTTTACTATATACTAAATATAATACACTTATGGTATATTGCTTGTATGTTTCAAAGACATGATGTAATGATCGTAATCAATTCGTATTTGTAATGAATTTGTAATATACTTGTAACACAAAGTATACTTTAATATCACTAATCAAGCATGCAATTAGTCACTACACAGGCATCTACGTAAAGTATACTAAGTATACTTGAAGTTGTTCCAATTTACTCTAAAGTACACAAAATACACTTAAAGTTATCTCTTACTACAATTTAATCACAACTAAAATATACTTAGTACAAAATGAGTTGGTCCAAAATAGCACACTTCAAGTTAAATCATTAACACAGTTGAAGTATACTGAATTAGTTTGGCTGCAAGTATACTTAGCATTTTATTTTATTTTTTTCACCAGGGAAGAGTGGATCCTTATTAGTAAGTAAATCTACTTTGACTTCACTCATTACCAACATATTTTTAAACTGTCAGTATTTGGATTTCATGTTTGATAATCTGTAAATCTGGGGCAAGAAAAATATAAACCTCGCCACAAAATTATGTTTAATACTGTTTACTAATAATGTTTACTGCAAAATGACATACATTTGGCATACATTTTAATTGCTTATTTGAACTAGATTTTCATTTCCCAAAGTAAATACAAGTGCTTGCAAGGCAGCAAATGTGTTAACAGTGTTAAAGGTTTAAATAATGTTAGGTTTTAGGCTTAGTTTTTGTTATGCTATTTTTATGACACTCAGAGTCACTCGTACATAGTGCAAATCATCCTTTACTTGGCAAGAAATTATTAAAAGTAGGCAAGGAAGATGACAAAAGAAATTAATTAATTCAGTATATGCAATTATTACAAAGGCACCATTGCTGTAAGTTACTATTTGAATTCTGTGGCCAATTGCATAAACTTTAAGACTGTGTCTCAAGTACTAGTTTGACACACTTGCAGTTAGACAAGAGGTAACCAGTCTTACTTTTCTGTTTCAAATTAGATCTACCTTTTTATGTAACTGACTTTAAAAAGTTAGGACCAGTCTTGAAGAAAAAAACTTGCCTAAGAACATATAAATGAAAGTCAATGCTTAAATTTTAAGATTTGCTTAAATATATATATTTTTTAAATATCTTACATTTAAGATTTGTAAAAAAAAAAAAAAAAAGGTAAAAAGAAAAAAAGGTAAATCTGCCTTGCAAACACTGTTATTGTTCTGTTAACCAGCCATTTTTTGCCAGACTGCATGGAGAACATATCATTGAAAGTGAAAATTACCATTTCAGAATGATGCTACATATCTAGAATTAAACTACAGGAATACAATCTTTAACTTAATTATTTACAATATTAAACTGACAGGTATACTCTGTTAATAAAGTACACACCTATTTCTTATCACATTGAAGCCTTAATTCAGAATATTTTTGCAGGTACAATGATTCCAAAAAGCCCCCAGGGAAATGGACAGGAAGCAGCCCTCATGCTGTGCTGCCGTAGATGGAAAAACAAGACTGAAAGACTCACACAGAGCATGTCACTGTCACAGAATTCAGAAAGAGGTACAATTTACAGAGCAGTCATTCATGTTCACTTCCGGTATAACATGAGAACAAAACCTCTTGCCTGGTATAGATTCTGAAACTCTTTGAAAGTCTTTCTCGTTTTTCTTTGCTTTTTGTACAGTAATGTGGACAAATATAATACCAATATAGCTATGCTTTTTAGTCTTGGAGACTTGACATATTACACTGATGACATCCACATTTATTTCCACTTCTGTTTATACAATAAAGGACAACGTCACCTCAAATGGGATGCATGCAAACCTTTTTCAAAATCTTTAAAGTGTAATAATGAAAGATTAATGTGGACTTCGGTTCATGTAGAATAGTTTAACCAATACTAAAGCACAATCTCAAGCTTTTTTGTTTTGTTTTTTATAATTAATCATTTAATTCAATGACCACAGCAATTTGTCTTTGTGAATGAGTATATGCCATATTTATTTTCCTCACAAAACCTCAGAACAGATTTGTTGTTTGTTGCCTGTGTGGTGCCCTCAGCATCTTAATGATAAACTTCCATCTTTTCTCCTTCAGGCCTGTAATTATTTTTTAGGTATAGATATAAAATTATATCTAAGATATAAATATAGATATAAATATATATTTATTTAGACAAAACAGTATAATATTTATTGCTAATTGGCCATAACATGAAAATAATCAGCTGCATAATATGAATATACTGTATATAGATATGTTTAGTTGGTTTGTTTTTATATTACTTGTAACTTTATATGCATAAACGTTTCAAATCCAAAAGCGTGGTCACTAAAATGCTTGACGAATACACAGGGCAACTTAGTGTTGATGTATTGTTTACCATCTGTTGGCCAAGCATGCTGATAGAAATTAAAGACACCTGCCCAGTGCCCAACTCTGCCTTTCTCACAGCTAGAAGACAATAAATGCCTTGCTTCTAATAATACAACTATAGGCAAGACACGCTCAACTTGCTGTCACATTATTAGTGGCAATCACTGATGGTCAAATCAGGTGACTGTTTGGAGGGCAGAAGGGATGGGACTGCAACGAAGTGAAGTGTTCATCTTTATGATTGCTTGTATACACTGCATACTTTATTGTAGTGTTCTAATATTGGAGAGAGTTCACCCAAAAATGTAAATTCTGTCATCATATACTCACCCTCAAGTTGTCCCATTCCTGTATGACTTTCTTCTGTGGAACACAGTTTTTTTTCAAGGGGGTCCAATTACATTCCATTGTATTCCATTATATGGAAAAAAATACATAAAACCAATCTTTTCTGACTTAGTAAAGTCAGAGGTTTGGAATGATATGAGGGTGAGTAAATGGTGACAGAATTTTAGCTTTTGGTTGAACTGTCCTTGCTGCCATGGGTTTATTATTATTGAGGACTATTACATATAATATAAAGAGCACAAAGTATACTGCATGAAATATGAACAAGATACTGGAGGATTCATTGCTCATTGATTTTTATGACTATTTTTCTCTTTCATCAAGCACATTTTACAGCAATAAGATCTAATTTATAAAGCATTTTATACAACATTTCATGAAGCTTTACAACCTTTCCAATTTCATTTAATTGAAGTCATTGCAATTCGACTTAATTGAAGTGACTGAAAAGCTCCTCCGCGAGAGCAATAAGGAATTCATCAAAAACGTCTCTCAGCCTCCGTGTGCCTGCATCAGTCCCTAGAGAGACATGAAAGGTACGGACAGCCTACAGCACCAGGTCAGGTCTCTCAGCAAGTTTCAAAGCCTCGTGCATGCTGGCTGCCGAGAGCTTGCGGTTGATGTTCCGATAGCGGCAGCGAATGAGGTTGTGGTAGGTGGTCCTGAGGTCTCTGTTGAAGAATGCATAAATGAAGGGGTTTATGAGTGAGTTGGCATAGCCTAGCCACAGCAGCGTCCTCTCCACCCACAAAGGCATGCAGCTGCATTGCACCCCACAGATGAACGGACGCGCCGTGGAAAGCAGGAAGAAGGGCATCCAGCACACAGCGAAAGCCCCCACGACAATCCCAAGGGTGGCCGCCGCCTTCTGCTCCCTTTTGAAGATGGAGATGTTTTTACGATCACTTTTGAGAAGGCGAGAAAAGCTCACACACTCCTTCACCTCCCTCTGCAGCTTTAGGGCCGCAGTCACGCAGTTCACGCTTTCCTCGTCTTCCGCTTTGGGAAAGCCAGCGATCGTGTGCTTGGCAGCACTCACCTTCGCCACCCTGTATATCCGGTAGTACATAATGAGCATCACGGTCATGGGAATGTAGAAGGCCACGGCAGTGGAGTATATAGTGTAGCCCAGGTCCTGGCTGATCAGACACACATTGTCATCATTGACATTCTGAGCCCATCCGAACAGTGGGGGTAGGGTGATGGAGGCAGAGAGAAGCCATACAGAAAGCACTATTTTGGCCATGCACTTTCCACTCTGTCTCACGGGATACGTCAATGGCTTAGTAATGCCCAGGTACCTGAGAAAATGGAGTGGAGAGTGGGAAAAATGAAAGAAGGCAGAAAAAAAGATTTTCTAAAGTGCATCAGTCAAAGACTGCATAAAGGTTCTTTCTTTCTTCATTATTTGCCCTTCTTTGGAATATTACAATCTAAGCTTGACATAACTTCTTGAAAAGAAGGCTTTTTGTCAAAAGGGCTAAATCTCAGTAGCTATAAGGTTTTGAGTGTTTTTGATATGGCGGTTTTCAACATTTAGTTGAATTTTGAATTCTGTCCTCCAAACTAAAATTTCAGAAGGAAAATTTATTTTTGTAAATATTTGTTTGGTGGACAAGTGAACATAAAACCACAGAGACATGCATTCACACAATATTTAAATATATAAAAAGTGGTAGCCTGCAATACCTTAAAAAGCTATTTCTACCTGATTTAAAATTATTATTATTATTTTACATTAATAAAACCTGCTAATTTAGTATATCCGTTTTTCAGTGTATTGTATGCTGTAATTTTATTTAATTATTTCATCTATCTCTTTCTCTTTACAGTTTGGCTGATTTTATGAATTTTGTTTCATAATTCACACTGGTGGTGGTTAAGGAGAGATTCCCTGATATGATTGTAAAGTGCTTTGGGTGTACAGTAGTACATATGAAAGCGCTATATAAATGCCTCATTCATTCATAATTAGATTGATCTGAAAAGCCTATTATATGCTCCAACTGTGACAATATGCCCGCTGCAGGTAGGCTAAATGTGCGTGCGTGTTTTTTCCTTCTTGGTCAATAATGTTGAAAATGTTGGTTGGCTTAATTGTAGGCAAGTCTTAAGGTATGTGTCTATACAGAAACTGACTTTAAAAAATAAACCCACCCTGAGAAATTTTCACTAAAAGTGTGACAACTTGACCCGGTTTCCTCAACATACTGTATATAGCCTACTGACTGAATAAAACATTTAATCTGAATGTAGTAGTTAATTGATTAGTTTAACTAATCTAACTTATACTTGGTTAGCTAGGCTATATCACACAGCACGTATATCTGGGAGACCTACCTGTCTATGCTTATGACACAAAGTGTCATTATTGAAGCGGTGCAGCACATCACGTCCATGGCGATAAAAACATTACAGAAAACACGACCAAAGATCCACTGTCCTCCTATGAGATCAGTGATGCTGACAAACGGCATGACGACCACCGCCACCGACAGGTCTGCAATGGCCAGAGAAACGATTAAATAATTAGAAGGTTGCTTTAGTTTCTTCACGAAACACACTGAAATGACCACCAGAAGATTCCCGCAAACTGTTAAAAAGGTAAGCAAGGTCAGAACTCCTCCGACGAGCACTTTCTCAACATGTCCGTAACTCAGAATCGGCTCTCCGCATCTGGTCTCGTTGTCCATAAAACTTGGCGCCGGCAAAGTTGTAGTGGTGTCGTGCATCTTATTAAGAAATCGCACATCCATCACTTCAGATGTGAAACTGGTCATGAGTGCCTGCACGCGATCCTTCGTCACCGCCGAGATCATATTGACCGTTGAGAGCTGTCCTTGGTTCTGAAAAGATGTTGCTCTCGAGTCCAAGTTAAATACATTATGTGTAACCACACACCTATACTACACTGATTTTCTGGCTCTATCTGAAATAATAGAAAAACATCCCAGCTACACGCGAAGAGCCACACAAACTGTCAAGTTAACGCTCACAGAATGAACCGCGCGCTCTTCACGGCTTTTATTTCATTGGCGTCTTGACAGTGCGTAATGACGTGAGGTGCTTAGGCGTAACTCTTTAAAAAAATGACTTGTGCTGAAGTGTCTGTTTGCAAATGTGAAGTGTTGTGACTATGACTGTAGCAATTGGATCTTATGCGACAAGACAAACAGGACAATATCATCTGTGTTTAAAAAAAAGAGTTGCCTTTTTTAAAGAATTGGGTGCATGTAATGAAAAAGTAAAATTGCAAATAAGATTTTCTTTGCTTTAGAAAGACTTTTCTCTACTACCATCTCATTACCAATTATCTGATCATAGTGGTATTTACACTTTTATAAAATGCAAACCACTAAAAATGAACAAGTTTAATTGCTACCTTTAAGTAAAATCAAAGTGGTAGGCTACACGATTACAAAGTGCTTTTCATTGCATTTATCAGTTTCAAGTCTAAATCCTCTGAAAAAGTTGAGTAGAATATATTGTGGTTATAATAAGATGTTTTAATTTTTTAATAAAAAATGTTTTCAGGGAGCAATGTAGGCTATTACATAAGTGACCATTCTTTATATAAATTGTTACAGTTTCCTCTGATTGCCTCATGTGAATAACTTTTATAGATGTACTCTTTAGATTGATTCCCCTTAAAGGGATTGTTCACCCAAAAATGAAGAAGATATTTTGAAGAATGTTGGTAACCAGACAGTTGACAGTAGCCACTGACTTCCATAGTAGGAACAAATATATGAAAAATAAGTCAATGGCTCAACTATCTGGTTATAACATTCTTCAAAATATCTTCTTTTGTGTTCAACAGAAGAAAAAAACTCATACAGGTTTGGAACAGCATGAGGGTGAGTAAATGATTTCATTTTTGGGTGAACTATCCGCAGTAGCTTGATTGGCAAAACAAACTATTTAATAATGGAAAAACAGTTAATAATAGGGATGCACCGATCCGATACTGCCATTTTTGGCGGATCGGGTATCGGTCAGACAAGGCCGATCCAAATCCGATATTGTGCGTATACTATTCAGTGTTATTGTTAAGCCCCACAAAAGGCACACAAACATTATAAAGCACCATAAGTTTTTGTGCACAATATTATAAGTGTTCTGAAGCCATTATATAGTATAATGTGAGATATAAATTAATATTTAAGTCGTTAAATTCAAGATCACGTAAACGTTTCCCTCAGCTGCGCTGTCAGTCATTCTCCATTCAGCACTCAAACAGCGCGTCGCGTTCGGTTACGACAGTTAACACGATGAAACTCTCTCCAAGATAATTCAATGATTACGTTTACATGCAGCCAATAACCCGTTCAAAACCGGGATATTAGCATAGACAGTAAAAGAAATGGACACAGCGACCCCATTGGATTCAACGGAGACAAAGTGAAGCCAATTAGAAACTCTTACTTCCTGGGGGTCGAGCGTACTGCGCAGACTCAAACTGAGCTTGACGACGTAGATGTGACGTGAGCAAACCGTCTGTCTTCTAGTAGCTGTGCCAAATCAATCTGAATCATTCCCTTCCGAAACTTGCAGAGACGGAGAGTGTGAGTAGGAGGTGTCCATGAGCTAGGAGCAGGAGAAACTTTTAGTAGGTGTTCTGATTAATTACTTTGTCATTTTGCCTCGACGTCCTCCCGATTGCCCGCGAGCTTCTCCTCCTGTCCATACGGTAATTTCCTACTGTGCGACAGAGAGTCGCGTGGCTATGACGCAATCGTTAGCCTATTTTTTACAAAAATTGCTTCTACGGGGCCATAACGTAAGCTACAAGGTAATGAAGCCTTTTATACATTTTCGTGTTTCTTTAGAAATAAATAATGGACAAATGGAGTCTTTACACGCCTCAGATGTGAAGTTAGTCGCTGTCAAAGTGACGCCAAAATGAATGGGAGTCAATGGGATGCTAACAGCAGGTGGGGGTCCGCTAGCCAATGGCGGCGCCCGGGGGTACCTTCAAAATAATAGAAATCCATGCCCCCCTGGATATTAGCAATAACCCGGTGTGGTATAGTATTCTGTACCCGTATAGTAATGGGTCCGGGCTGAGGACCCAAGCAATCCGATTGGTTCAAAGCCCGTTTTATGGGTAATCGCTTTAGTGCCTGGTTACAAATCATACAAAATCACTTTATTATAGAAGACGTTTGTACTACGTTATAACGAATCATTAATGTATTTAATGTATTCTAAAGTATACGTTTCATATACTAGTATTTAACCGAAGCTATAGATTGTGAAATTAAACATTTCTCGTTGGTAGTGTCAGAGCCCGTCTACGGAGAGCCTGCCCACTCCCTATTAAGTCCTATTGTACCGAATTTTGGTTGTAGTTCCACCAGAGCTCCACTGGGGGCGATCGTCCATGAGTGCAGAATGAATGGGAGTCTATGGGGCTATACGGCTAAATTTGTCTCTTTCACACGATTGCCGTTGAGAAATCTCAGATTTGATTGTAGGTTTTGCAAGTTCAACATGGGTTATAGGTCGAAAGTTGAATGAACGAGTACTTATGTCCTTTTGATTTCTTACAGGTTGAGTTGTTGTTGCCCATAACACGCTAGCATTCTGCTAATGAACGCTGATTGGTCAGTGAAGGACTGATTACGACCAGAGATGCTGCTTGATGGCATCGTGGCATCCGAAGCGGGACCAGAAACAAACAAAACAAAAGCTCTTCTAGCACGTGTATTTACCTGTGTCAGCTGTGTTGTCGATGCCTCGAGTGAAAAGAAAGTGCAAAACGCGAAAGCACCAAAGTGACTGAAGGATTGCCGTAAAGCAGCATCTCTGGTCGTACGATGTGTATGACGTCATTGACACTTTAAAATACTTTTTAAAGCAAATAAGTGACTCTAAAAAATCTAACACCCAGCAATGTGTAATTTCTTTGCATCTCCTTTCGAATACAACATTCAAATTACTACACAAAAAATTATATCCTGAGAAAAGTGGATTTTGATGTGTATAGCGCCATAGACCTCCATTCATTCTGCACTCGTCCTGTGAGCGCCCTCATATGGAATCAGAGTGGAACTGCAACCAGTTCAGAACCCGGAAGTGTACTGAGAGTGAAACTTCTCGCCTTATTAGACATTCTCTGGTAGTGTTTTTTAGTTAGCTTAGATAATAGCATAGCATACAGCTAACGTTATCCGATGATCGTGATTCGTGCTATGAGCTTTTCCTGAGCTTATACTGCACTGATACTGCCTTACCATATTAACAGCCATTCGTAATGCAATTATAATTATGTAATTATTTTTTACACTTTTATTTATTAAAATATTCTTAAAATAATGCTTATTTGTGTATATTACTATTTTTCGTATTAACAGTTTAGACATTTAAATAAATTACAGAATGCTAGCTATGTGTTGTGGGTTATAAATAAATATAAAATATAAAATCTAGCCTTGACTAAAGAACAGTATAATAAAATTATGGAATCACAATTTTTAATGTAATTAATCAAACCCCTTAATTCATATAATAATCTTTTATTTGAAAGAAATAACATTTTTAAAGTATGTTTTGTGACAAAGTTATTTGTTATTCAGCAATGGGGCATAAATTGCTTTTTTATTACAAGCATGTCATTTGTGTACTAATGCATATGATTTATGTCATAATTAATTCTTAATACAGAACATCATACAACACAATAACATTTAATGTAATAAAATGAGAGAACCAAAACTTATATAAAAATTTAATTAAATTACACAATACAATACATAATGAATTCAACTGAATTATGAAATGTAATATATTACATTTTTATTAACACAAAACTACAAGCAAAATGCACATTGTTTTAGGACATTTATAGAGCTTTTTAAAATACACAATACAAAGCAGCTTTAAACAAACATACTCTAGTATGTATTTACTTTCCTAAACACTTTTGTGATAGTCCTCTGGCTATACATTGTGGAGATTTAAAAACAATTAATGTTGAGTTAGCTGTGTTAAAATATTTAATGAACTGTAAGGTTAAAGTTTTTTGAGAGCTAATGAGACACAAATAGATGCAGTGTCTTTTGCTGTATGTAAAGTCAGATCTTTAGTTTGAAGTAAATTCATGTTGTATGTGCAGTCAATTCTTTGTGGAACCATCCTAAGGTCTAGATGATGCAGTCAGTCAGTTTCCCCTTTAGATGGTGCGGTCGTGACCTGGTAGGTGAGGAGGCTGGACTAGGTGTCATGGACTGACTTGAGGAACTCTGTAAAAACACACAAACAACATGTCACATGCAACTGTACACTTGCAGTCCTTAGTGCTATGGAACATCACTCACTGTTTTTGCTTTGATATGCAAACTCAATTTTGCCTTATAGTTTTTTTGGGTCGAAAAATAAAGTTTCTCGGATCTTCTTGAAACCTTGGATTCTGATAGAGGGCGATGAGGCGTAGAGATGAGTGCAAGTCCTGGCTCTCTACACCTCTCCTGAGCTGAGATATGGAGATCCCTTTTTAAATATGTACAAATAACTTTTTAACGTATGCTTTTCTGGTAACAGGGCTGACACAATGAGCGTGTCCCTGTCTTTCAGATATTACATAAACTCAAAGAAAAGAAGAGAACACTTGTCTTCTACCATCAACTTCATGAAAGGCAGATGATACAAGCAGAAGTAGAAAAATCATACTGAGGGACATGCCATTTTCAACATTTCTGCAAGATGCTTTGCACAAAAAATGTGATTAAAATCCTTTAAAAACAAAAGAAACAGAAATTAATTTATTCTTATATTATTAGACATATTACGGAAACTAAATTATAAAATATTTTATTTGTTTTATGGTTTATTAAGATTTACAGAGCTTTTTTCCCCTAAGGGACACAAAATGGCACGTTTACGTATAATGACCCAACTGTGATAGGACTCATTAGATATTGCTTGATGCTGCAATATTTTTTTTACCTACAAGAGTCTCCTAGGATAGAAGGAATGGGTGGATATTCCGGAGCAACTTGGCATTTCTGACTGACCATTTGCCATCTTGGTTTGGAGGGGGAAAAATCGAAACACAACGGCTTGCCACTTGGTTTAAATATATAGGATGATGCACCAGGATGGGTCCACTGAAGAGGATGATGTGCAACTATGCCATCAAAACAAAATTTTATTTTTTTTAATAGCTGTCCACTGTAATGACCACTATGCATGAAAGGGTTAATCCATATAAAACAGCGCTTAATCTTGCAAAGTACGTTTTGGTGTTACTGCTATCATCGCTATGTTGTGAGAAGGTATTCCTTTGCAGAGATCCCAACCCTAACTAAGCATTTAACAAACAGAAAAAAGTGACATCTCATTACCAGATGTTCTCCAGTCCTAAAAGTAAAACAAAAACACAAACAATCTATATTTAAAAGATCTTTTAGAAAGTCATGGTCTCTTTTGAGCCTTTGTCAGTGATGCTTGATTTCTTTCAAGACAACATACTCTGAAATACTTCCCATACATGAAAAGAAAAATACATGCCGTGTTGGTGATATCATATTATATATATATTAAAATATTCTTACATAGGCTATATAAAATAAAATGCCACAACCCTGTCTCTTTTTGTTAAATTTCAGTTTTATTGATCAATAATAGCAATAATGAAAGTATAAGTAGCCATACAAGTCAAGAAATAAAGTAATTAAACGATTCAGTCAAACATAAGTCAGCAGGCACAACGTTAAAGATAAATAGCCTAAACAATTTAACGTTATATAAAGTTATAAAACTAAACTTTGCCCCCCGCCAAAACGAAAACGATAGATTAATGAGATCAAAGATCGTCCGTTAGACATAGCCTACACAAGACGAATTATATCTCATGTTTAACCACTCCACTAGACTCAGCGGCAGACGTCAGCAGCTCTAGCCGAGATAAGACTCTGCCAGGCGGGATACGTGAGCGCTGAGCGCCCGGTGATCCCTTGGATCTCACATCTCCGAAAACGTCAGATCAAAATTTGAAATAGGCGCTATCTGTATAAACAAACAACATATTTGAGATTAAAATAACTACATTCTCGACTGAAAAACTCTTAAAACTACATTTCGTGACACAATAAGAGTAGTATTTTTAAATTTCGCGGTCTTTCTCCTGCTATTGACGCAACTTGAGATTTTAAATATTAGCTATAGAATATACACAATTTACATATACAATATAAAATTTAATTCAATCTTACCTTGCATATAGCAGCGGGATTTAGCATTCTACATAAAGCTACCACATAATGGGTCTCATTCATGAAACATTCGTAAATATACGAGTAAATATGTGAGTGATTTGCGCGTAAAGAGACATTCCCGAAAATTCTTCTCCTGATTCACAAATACTTCGTAAACGTCAGATTTGATAGTGAAATGTGTGTGTGGGTTAATGAATTCCAATCACTCGTAAATGGGACG
The DNA here is from genome assembly GCF_963993115.1 of Abramis brama. Classification (NCBI taxonomy): domain Eukaryota; kingdom Metazoa; phylum Chordata; class Actinopteri; order Cypriniformes; family Leuciscidae; genus Abramis; species Abramis brama. The sequence continues at coordinate 19,547,053 of NC_139976.1, read as the reverse complement.
CGCGTGCACGCTCATTCTCAATTACCATAAATCCCGCCAATTAAAACCGACTGACAGCTATATATGAGCATCATATTATGACACGAAACGAAGGATTTCAACATGTCTTCTCAAAAGCGAATGCTATTGTATTATTACATGTATAATTTTGGAAGAAAAAAAAAAAAAAAAGCGAATGAAGAAGAGAAATTTCTCAGATGCAGAAATTGAAGTTTTATTATCAGAAGTTCATTCAAAACGCCACATTTTATTTTCAAGCGTACATAGTGGCGTATCAGGTCCTAAAAAAAAAGGATTTTTTTAGGTAATAGGCTACATGCTTTAGGTAAAAATGCTTGGCAGCATATTACAGATGCAGTTAATGGAGTTTCATCTTTTAATCGAACAGTCCCAGAAGTGAAAAGAAAATGGTTCGACATGAAGCTTGACTGCAACACTTGTAACTTGCGGACTTGTAAAAAACAAAACAAACAAAAAACAGCTTGAATATAAAAAAATAAAAAAAACTTGTGGACTTGTGTTCCTTTTGCAGATGCTATTACTGGCTCTCGTAATACAAGTAAAAAGAAAAACCGTATGTAATTACTATATATAATACTTTTTCAAAATGCTGTGTAAATATGTACCCGATTACGTTGAATTAAAATGCAGTTTATTAATGAGCAAAACGTTCGGATGTTAAACGTACTATTTACGCGTGGCTGGGAGCAGGTGTAGATTTCTTTCGTACCAACTAACATTTGGGAAATACGAACATTTTAATGAATCCGAAAATTTACGCCAGAACCACTTTACACACGATTTACACAAAAATTCGTTCTGCTCGTGTTTCATGAATGAGACCCATTAACACTTAAACAGCTCACGTTAGCTACAAGTTATCGCGAGAACAGATTTAGATCAGGCATACTACTGGCATACTAACTGGGTCCTCAGGGTTACAGAATACTATACGGGTACAGAATACTATTGAGAATGAGGAGATGTCGTCACGACACAGCGCCCCGCCCTCAGAGACCGCGTCATCCTCCCCTTTCCGCCATTTTGGGAGGATACCCGCCAACGCCGTTCATTGTTTGTATTGGTAGTAGAGGAGGTTGTCGCACTATTTTAGAATGCCTGGAAAACACTGATGTGTAAAAAACTGCTCCAGTGTCTCACACGATTGTCGTGGAAACCGTAGCAACCATGTGTTACAGTTTTTTCGTATTTTAAATTTTAAAAGTAAAAAAAAAAAAAAAAAAAATGTTTGGCATTGGTAGTAAGTTTCTCCCTGTAAGGACCCTTTTCTTTTGCCGCATTCATCTCCATTTCTTCTTAATTTTCTCGTAATTTCTATTATAATTCCTCGAGCCGTCTTTCCTGCTCCGTCTCTGTATTGCTCTTGCACTGTTGCCCCTGGCAACCGATAGCGTATCCTCCCAAAATGGTGGACGGGCTCAATTCGTCACGTGACCGCAAGCTACCTATGAGTATGTCCTCATTCTCAATACCACACCCAGAGCCGCCTTAACCTAATGTTAGGCCCCGGGGCTGAGAGGTTTTGTAGGCCCCCCATCCCCTCGATTTATAGAGTCTCATTTTAAAAAAGTGTAATAGCTTATCTAGGTAATCTACATCACAAAATGCATTAGTTTCTTTCGAGACCTACAACAGTGAGTTTTTTATATTGTTTTTAATTTTAATATTGTTATTAACATATCACTGAGCACATAAACACAAGAAACTTTATTTAACAGCCACACACTGCAACTAAATTTCAACTTTATGCAAATGAGAAGCGATTTTCGCGAGCGACAACCAATAGGAAAGAAGCCTTTCAATGGAGCTCAGCTCCCGTCACCGTCTCGAGTTCAGTGCAGGCAAGACAGAAGAGTTCAAGGGCGATTTCACTGTTTTATATGATTTGACTGTAACTAACCACAAACATGGATATAATAAAATGATGCATGGAAAAGAAACTTTCGACAGTCTCAGTGAGTTTAATTCATACATTTATAGTTCGAGTGTTGTAGTTTTATGATGCAAGTTTAGCACTGCTGCAGTTCATTTTACAGTTTCCCCTGCATTATGTTGACTATTAGGGACAAGAAAATTGATTATTTGTCAAATTCGGATGACGTTTTAGTAATTAATGACAGTATGAGTGAGTTTAATTTGTAGATTGATCGATCGTTAATCTAGTAAATTATTTAATCCACTGAACACTGCTGTGTGGTAATATAAAAACACTCCCAACAGCATACTGTTTCTTTTGAGCCTAATTCCTAGTCAAATTAAAATGATATAGTTGTATAATATCACTTGTAATGGTGTTTTGTATAAATGTGGCCAGACGAGCAATCTAAACGCCTCATTCGCGCCGCGGGACCTCTAGACGCGCATAAACGCGTCTTTGCATTGACTTAACATTGAAATCACTCGCGCCAGACGCTCTATTCGCGTTTGGTGTGAACGCACCATAACAATAACATTAGAGCGACAGCACTACCAACGCCCACAAGCGACTAGCGACAAAATCTGACAAGTTAAAACAATATGACCTTTTCAGCTCATCATGAACCTGAACATGGGAGGCCCCTGAACTTGGGAGGCCCCTGGGCTTCAGCCCAGGTAAGCCCGTGCATTAATGCGGCCTTGACCACACCGGTCGCGCACGGCCATGTAAACACCGGCAAAACCCGGATATGCTCATATCCCGGTTTTTAAAAACCCGGATATGATCCCTGGGATACCTCTTTTCTAACCCGAATATTTGGTCATGTAAACGCGTATAGGGATATCCCCATCAAAAGGAACATTGATTTGTGTTCTGCGCATGTTCTATTCGCAAGGAATCTTGGTCTTTTGAGTAGAGACGGCGCATACAAAAACCCGCGTGCAGTATACCGGAAGTAAACAAGAAGTAGAGGTAAACATGGCGAGACGCAGCACAGCACCACACTTTTGGAGTGAGGAGGAAAGCGCAAACAAAGGCGATCGCTATCTGCCCCGAACTATTCATTATCCGCGTGCTGCTGCTGCTGTTGTTGTTGTCTTTGGAACAGGAAGAAGAATTGGAAATGACGCATATTGCGTCTTAAGGTTGTCCGTACGTCCAGACGCTAATCGTGCGTCGCCGTTTACATCGGGATATTGCCAATTGATTACAAATTCCATGTATACAGGAGTAACTCTCTCTACTCACGCATGTAAACGGGTTATTCTGAATGTTTGTTTCAGAAACCCAAATAGTGACCTTAACCCGACCATAACCCGATATTTGACAGCTTGTAAACGTAGTCAATGTTACTATTATTATACTTGATCTGTAGATAAAGGTCTATGGTTTCGCATAAAACAACTTTATCTTGCTGGACTTTATTGCTGTACCTTAATCATGTTACTTTCTACGGGTGTCTGTTAGATCACAACACTGGAGTAAAGTCAGGTAACGTTACTATTTGTTCTTCACGCGCACAGTAACTGAAATTTAAAACTATTAAAAGAAAATGCTGAATAGACTATTGCATAGATAGATACTGTATAATACACTACGCATCAATATTTTCTTTGTGCTTTAAACTTTTCAATGCGGACTCGACGCGCTGCGCGCTGTGACTCATGTTGCTTCAAGCGCATCATTCTGCGCTCGGGATGCGCATAAAAGCGCTTTGTGCCGCACTGTATAGACCAATTTTCAGTTGGTAAACATGGTGACGTTTTTGTGTGGGCGGAGCTTAGGTGGTGGCAGAACGATCATTTTGGCCGCTTTACTAACGTTAGTTTGCAAGTTTTGTTAGCTTGTTTTTTAATAATGACTGGAGAAAATCCGATTTTATCTTAATGTGCAAGGTCACTCACTGTCCAGGATCGCGATTGTTATTTGCAAAAGTTAATTTTAACGAACACGCTCAGTCAATGGATGGACGATGAGGATTAACGCTACCGCCGGTTGAGTGGCCTGACTTGTACACCTACCTGATAGAGAAACTGAGCGTAAAGAGAAACTGAGGGCATATACATCTTTAGATGCCTATAACTGTACTAAATGCAGAATTTTTGGGATCGGATCGGATCGGTTCTGAAAAAATGGTATTGTTGCATCCCTAGTTAATAACACAACTGTTAAATGATATCTTTTATTTAAAAAGTAGCATGGTGAATAGGTGAATGAAACTTTAAGAAATAAAGAGAACATGATTAAAACCTGTAAACTGCTGTGTATAGCATTGAATAAGATGTGTTAATGCAGAATAATTTCAAATAATCATTTAGATTTGGAGAGAAAGCTGTAGTATTTGTGAATAAAGCTTCTAAAATTGCACTGATGCACTGGAACAGTATTTGGCTTCCGGTCATCATTAACTCATCGAGGTAGGATATGATGGTGTCTTCTGCCTCTACAGAATGACCCCAGCTCACACAACGAGGGACAATGGCAGTCAGAAAAACCCTGCAGGAGAGAAATAAAGAGGTGAGGCCATGTATTATTCAAGAGGAGTAAAATAAATAAATAAATTGACAGCAAGGACAGGTAAGAAAAAGAGAGGGATGAGTGGCTAGAGAACAAGGAAAGAGGGAAGGAAACATGGAAAGAGGCAGTACACTAAATAGGAGGATCAAGATAGTGATGGGGAGACATCAATGACAGTTTAAATTAAGTTATATGTATGTAAGTGGGCATTGTAATTTATATATGTTAAACTGAAAGATGAGTTGTATTAACAGATTATTTAATATTGTGATTATATACACTCTAAAAAGATGGTTATTTAATGGTTATTCACAGTAACAGTTCTATTTAGAACCAGATCATCCCAAATAACTGCTTTAATAATTGCTGTTTTATGCTGAAATGGTTCTTTATTACTGCCTTTTTTGTTAACAAAACTGTAACATTTGTAACTGTCAAAGAATCCTTTCAAACCCTCCTCATTATTGATTTTCTGTAGCTCAACCACTGAACTAAGTCACTCAACGGCTACTTGATATACTTAAAATGTCAATACATTTGTTTTGTCTTTTCGTTTTTTTTAACAGAATATGTGCGACCAGCTCTTAGAGGATACTTCCTCTTCTCCACTAAGCAAGTATATGAAGATACTGAATTTATTATCCATATTGTTAGAGTTTTCAATTATTACTTAGGTTTATGCTTAAACATGCAGTCACACAAAAAAATAATCTTGTGACTTTTAAAAAATAATATTTTCACATACTATCCATTCAGAGTGGCTACTTTTGGCCATGATAAATTTAATTGTTTTTACTTATTTATGTATTTATTCATGTTTAATGTAATTTATGTATTCAGCTAATGTTGTCAGAGCACTGTAATTTTAACTACAATTTCCCATGTCAATAAAAAATAAAAGTACCTAATTGACACAACTGGATTTTTTATGTAAAACCCTGATAGAGGCTACAAAGCATTATAAGACCAGGTAGATAGAGGGGTAAAAAGCATAATAATAAGAAATAATATTTTAAAAACCTAATGAAAATAAGCTATTGTTAAAATTCTCTTTGTAACACCATTAAGGTTCTGTAGCACTTTCAAGGTTCTTTGTGGCACCTTATAAAATAAAGATACCTTACAGTGAAAATGACCCCATTACAAATTACAATTCACCAATTCCAATATAATAATAATAATACATTTTATTTATAATGGACTTTTCTCACACCCAAAGCCCAATATGACTTGAGTTAAAGTCTTAGAGTATCTGATTTTAACAGTACTTCAGTATTTTACTTGTACTGAACGTAGGCTTAAAGATGCAATAGTCCTCAACACATAAGAGACATGCCAGTGAAAAACAAGAAACCGTTATTTGTGAGGAGAGCACCTCAATATTGCAAGAATTCAAGGTCAACACAACAGCCTCTTACTGTAAATGTCTACAAACAAAAAGCTTGAGTGCTCAAAAAGTGCATAAGTAATCCAATATCCTAACCAAGGTTTCTTCAGTATAACAGATAAATAAAATAATGTTAAGTAAAATGTAATAGTCAAGGCCCACTTTCACTGGGCATGCTGGTTTTGGCCTCATCAGAGCCATGTCCTCATCTGCCTGCTACCTGCACCTATCTGCTAATGCACTGGCATTGCATTACTCATCACAGTTGAGTAAAGAGTACATATACTTAAAATGTAGAGTCAATAGAGAGTTGCTAATATCTTTGATACTCAGTAAAAAACCCTTCGGAGTGAACTCAATTCGAAGCTCAATTCCCCCTATGTCAGACCGCTCATCCAGGTAAACAGAAACCGGTGTTAACAATCAGGTCCAATGGCCAATTGTTTTGTAGGCTAAAGTGACCCTTTTTTTTCTTGCCATTCTATTGGGCTTTTGATCACCCTGTTGAGGTTTGCAATAATGACTGATGGACTACTTTATGCCTTATCTACATATTCTTTGAATAGGCAGACTGCATTTCTGCATTAAACCCCATCTCAGGGGTATGCCAGTTATAAGGATTGTCTAAGGAAACTATTAAAGTATATGATCTGGAGCCATTTGTCAGCTGAATTTATTGAAATTAGTTTATCTCTCCAAAAGGCATTCATATGCATGATAAATGTCTGGGCTAGGAGATGTATAAAGGAGAAAGGCAGCTTCAGAAATCTCCACCGCCTGATAAAAACACCCAAGGGATTGGGATTATTTCAAAATCCAAATTATAATACTGACAATGATTCCTGAATTTATACAGCAGAATAAATGTAACCATAAGAGTCAAGGTCAGGTTTTGTATGGATACAGCTGTGGACCCCATTTTCATCCCCACCCCACAACATTCATCCTCAGAACATTTAGCATTAAGTTCTGCACAAGGACAGGTCACTGCTACGGAGGGGAAACCATATTGCTACAAACCCTCTCTATACCACGTTGGTAAAATATATGTGCCAAGAACATAGATAAAGGTGAATACAAATGATTGCTGAAGATTGCTGAAGAGGGCCGGACTTCAATGTCAACCCCTCACCCATGTCTATAGAGGCCTTGTTGAGAGCATCCTCACCAGCGGTATCACAGTGTGGTATGGCAACACCACCGTGGCTGAGAGGAAATCACTGCAACGGGTCATAAAAACTGCAGAGAAGGTTATTGGCTCTAACCTCCCCTCCATGGACACTATATCCTCCTGGGACCCAGGAATAGACTTTTGTCCACTGTAGTGGACATTATATTTTAGTGAATTTCTCTGACACCATACATGTCACATGTCACAACCTGGGTGTCATGTAAAGAGCACATTCAGGACTTTTCAGAGATACCAAATGTTTGGAGGTTTCACCATGAAAACAACTTATCCTTGGTCTTTAAAAATGTCAATGTGATCATAGCACTCTTATGGAAATATGATAATATATTGTAATTATAATTTAAATTGGACTACTTTTCGAATTGTATTTCATAAACCAACATCTTAGGAAAACGTAATGGGGTTTCAAATCAAAAAATGTCTTTCTGTTACAGAACAGGCCATTGATTTCATACATGTCCACTGTAGAGGACATCAGGACTTAAATCATGTTTAAGCGCTGCAGGAGGAAAGCACAGAGCATCCTTAGGGACAAACACCACCCAGCTTATGCTCTCGTTTTAGTGGGTGGACACAGGCTACAATCTGAGACACTGCAGGCCTGTGTGTGAGCATCAGCACTCACAAGGTCTATTTATATATAGTCTCTCTCTTTTTTGCACTTTTAAAATGTTTTTTTGCTCCTTGCTCTCCCTTAAAATATATATATTTTTTAAATAAAAGCTGACTGAGAAACGCACAAGAATTCCAATGTACCTGTACTGTAACGTAACTGTGCAAATGGCAATAAACTTTAAACTTTTTCAACTTTAAATGAAAACAGAGAGAAACATAAACAAGAAGAAGAGATAAAGAATTACAGCACATTACAAAAAATTTAACAGCATTATAGAACCCGAAGATTGCTTTAAATTGTCATCAGTTTGTCACCGCTACCTGATCTGCTGACAAATTCACAGATACCACGGTTCATGGTAATTCTAACTCAATCAGACATTAATTATTAATTTAAGTTAATGATCCTCGCTGTGTAAAATTAGTTGAGTCCAGAATGTGTGACACCCCTATTGTTTTCTTCTTATTTATCCTTTCCCCCCAGTATAGAAACCTAGTTTCCACCACAGAATAAAAACTACAAAAGATAATTGTCAAGTAAAGTTTAAAATAAGAAACAATTTAAAATATAAAAATGCAATTATGAGAAATAAAAAAAAAGTTTTAATATTTCAGACTGTTCATCTATAAAGCATCCAGAAATTACCCTGAAAGAATGAGCAGTTTCAAAAGAGCGACACCTAGTGGTGAAGAAATATTAACTATATAGACTGATACATTGAATTCCTTGGGTTATATGATCTTCCCAAGATCGCCCATTTTCCCTGTCTGTCATTTTAAAGGAAGTTTTTTAGTACATTTTATTATTATTATTATTATTATTTTTAAATCATGCAACATGCCAGCAAAGATGATGGCAACAATGTTAAGCTTGAAGTGAGGTATCTTAATTCTTTGACATAAAAATTAAAGTTTGGGAACGTGGCCTGAAGGTACCATACGAGTTTGGCATAAGACGTTGATACAACTGACATAATTGGACAGTTCTGCAGTACAGTTTAATGATGTCTAAGATGTTACAGGTCTTTTTTCAATAGCAAACAGTCCAAAATATGTTTCAAATCACACTTGTTGCTGAAATAATTAAAGTAATACAAGCTACAGGTGTCACATTAGAAAATACACTTACATTACTAACCTAATTGACATAAAATCCATAATGTTTGTAATAGTATCATCCAGTGTGTTATCAAAAAATGAGATGGAGGAATTACACAGCCATGAGGTTTTGTGCAAGAACAGAGTATGCAGCCAATACAGTAAATGTTCTCACTGTACAATATGTACTAATATAATGACTAATATCTATAGTTGACTTTTAAAGATGAAGGGTGAGTTACAGTAATGTGGCAGTCTTTACCATGGTCATGTAAAAATAATTCATTACATTTGCACTCTAAAAAAAATGCTGGGTTGAGTGCAAATGTAATTCCCAGGGAAAGACTGACAGGGAAATCGTACCGTGGAAGAATAAACATTTATGACTGGCAAGGGGGAATCACAACATATGTCAGCTCAAGTCTGACAGTTTGAGCTCAAAGAGAGCTCTCTGCAGATCAGAAAGGACCACCAAGAGATCCCAGGAGGGGAAGAGGTGGTGCCTGGGAGGATTTAAACTCCTAGTGCCTCTCAGGATCTTGATGACCAGGTTGCGCTTTCCTGACTTCCGGTCAACTACAACGTGATGTGCCGCAATGGCGGCAACATACACCTTCAAGGTAGAGAGGGACAACCTCCGCTCCAACCCTTCTTGCAGGAAGGAAAGCACAGAGCCGATTGTTCATCTCTGGGGTCTACCTGATGGGAAGAGAACCACTCAGCAAACAAACTCCACTTAAAAGTGTATGCTCGCCTGGTAGAGGGAGCTCTGGCTTGGGTGATTGTGTGATAGGGCCCTTAAAGGAGTAGTTCATTTTAAAGTGAAAATTAGCCCATGATTTACTCACCCTCAAGCCATCCTAGGTGTATATGACTTTCTTCTTTCAGAGTGACGAATACAATCGGAGTTATATTAAAGGGATAGTTCACCCAAAAATTAAAATTAGGCCATGATTTACTCACCCTCAAGTCATCCTAGGTGAATATGACATTCTTCTTTCAGACGAATACAATCAGAGTTATATAAAAAAAAATCCTGGCTCTTCCACGCTTTATAATGGTAGTGAATGGCTTTATATTTTTTGAAGTCCATCACAGTGCATAGGTCCATGATAAAAGTGTTTCACATGGCTCTGGGGGGTTAATAAAGGCCTTCTGAAATGAAGTGATGCATTCGTGTAAGAAAAATATCGATATTTAAAACTTTATCGACTAAAATAACTAGCTTCCGACAGACGGCCGTACGCAAGTCGACCCGCCAAAAGAGTAACACTTGACGATGTATGACGTAGGATGTAGGAGTGGTGTAAAGCTTTGACGCCTCTCGTGGTTTAAACAAACAAGGCTGGGCAACAATCTCAAGCTCCTCCGACATCAAAGCAATGCTTTTGTGTAAGAAAAATATTAATATTTAACAAGCAACAAAGTAAAATTCTAGCTTCCATCCAAACGGCCATACCCAGGCTACTTGCGTATAAAGTGTAACTTACGTATGACGTCAGAAGTAGTGCGTCATGGCGTAGTGTAAATATCAGCAGTTGATTATGTTGCATTACTCGCATAAGTTGCGCTTTAGTCTAAGAGGAATCCGTATGTTCGTTTGGCCGGAAGCTAGTTATTTTACTTTATAAAGTTTTAAATATGAATATTTTTCTTACACAAACGCACCTCTTTGCTTCAGAAGGCCTTTATTAACCCCCCAGAGCCATGTGGAGTTCTTATATAATGGATGGATGCTCTTTTTTGAGCTTCAATCTGATTGTTGCAATGGTTGCAATACACTTCCATTATAAAGCTCGGAAGCATCAGGGTGTTTATAAAAGGGATAGTTCACCCAGCGTGTCCGGCCTATCCAGCGGCAACAGCACTGCCCTCAACCGCAAAGTTCTGCAGAGGGTGGTCCGGACAGCCCGTCATATTATTGGAGGTGAGCTGCCCTCCCTCCCGGACATCTACACCAAGCAGTGTGTGAGCATTATTAGGGACTCCAGCCACCCCAGCCATGAACTGCTCACTCTGCTTCCATCAGGCAGATGGTAACGCAGCATACAGTCCCGAACCAAATGGCTAAGAGACAGCTTTTTCCCACAGGCCATAAGACTTATGAACACCAATGGGGGGGAACACACACACTATGTGATTATGTATATACTCTACTTCGAACTTTATTGTGCATTGTATACTGTGTTTATAGTCTGTGTATATTGTACAGTATAAATCCTGTATATTTGTATTGTGTACATTCTGTATGTTTATATTTAGTATTGTGTATATATGTATTTTGTGTACTGTATATTTATTTGTATATTGTTTATTTTTTTGCCTGTTTAATGTAATGCCTTGTACGTGTACTGTTCGGAGCATGTACCATTTCATGTACTTCCATTTCATTGCGACTTTAAAAATGTCTACAAACAATGTATAAATCTAAAACTGTTAAATATAAAATACATGATCCATTATGTAAGCTTGTGATTGCCACCATGACAAATTATGCCCAGATTGTTTGTGTTGTTGTGATTTGAAATAAGAAAAATGCTTACTCATCAATGTCACTGATGAAAGAAACTTATTCTCTAAATATGTTTCTGCACAAAGAATAAAATATGACTTCCAGACAAAAATGCAACACATGAAGCAGCTGACTGAACAAAATATGTATTGCCAACTTCAAAATATTATAGCTTTGAAATCAATTATAATTTGGTCTTTTAAATAATCCACTCTTTGTGTTTGTTTTAGCTCAGTCACAATATAAGTTCTTGTTTGATTTTCACTAATGTAAGCCATGGAATTGTGAACGTTTTACGGCTTAATCAAGCTGTGAGAATGTTGCCACTGAAATGAGCCTTGCTCTTTTGAGGCTGCTTAATAATCTGTAACAAATTTGGTTTTACAGCAATACAAGCTTTGCTCACAGTCACAAGAAGATATTTTTAAAAAGGTTTCAACTGTGTTTGCTCATACAATGAAAGTCAAAAACATTGGACCTCAGTGACTTTTTTTGCATTTTCCAAAATATCTTCTTTTGTATTCCACAGAAGAAGGTAATTTGGAATAACATGAGGGTGAGTAAATGATGACAGCATTTTAATTTTTGGGCGAAAATGAAAAAATGAAAAAAATGAAAATTCTGTCAGTAATTACTCACCCCGTAAGACTTTCATTCATCTTCGGAACACAAATTAAGATATTTTTGATTAAATCTGAGAGCTGTCTCACTCCTCCATAGGCTTCTATGTTATTGAAACTTGACGGCCCAGAAAAGTTAGTAAAGACAATGTTTAAAATAGTCCAAGTGACTACAGTGGCTCAACCATAAGTTTATCAAGCGACAAGAATACTTTTTGTGCGCAAAAAACAAACAAAAATGCTGACTTTATTCAACTATTCATTTTCTTCTATGTGGGCCTCTGAGTGAGTTCACGTAGTGTAACAGTGCAGCGCTTCTGTGTTGTGCGTCACACGCATCACACACATGACTAGCGTCGATAGTGAGCCTACGTGCTGACGTACAACACAGAAGATGAACGAAAGTCTTACAGGGTTGGAACAACATGAGGGTGAGTAATTACTGACAGAATTTTTATTTTTGGGTGAACTAACCCTTTAACAAATTAACACAAACAAAAGAGCAGAACTCTCCATGTACACTACAACATCTTTCCTTACTGATATGAGTCTTAGTGTCATCTAATTATTAATAATAATTTGTTACATTTATATAGCGCTTTTCTCTGTACTCACAGCGCTTTACATATGGAAGGGAATCTCCTCAACCACCACCAATGTGCAGCATCCACCTGGATGATGCGATGGCATCATGCGTCAGAACACCCCCACACATACATATATATGGGGATGATTAGGAGGCTATGATGACGGACAGAGTTTTGGATGCTGGGGTTACACCCATACTCTTTTTCAAAGGACATCCTGCGATTTTTAATGAATACAGAGAGTCAGGACCTAGATTTAAAATCTCATCCGAATGATTGTGTTTTTTTACATTATAGTGTCCCTGTCCCCATCACTATACTGGGGCGTTAGGACCCACACAGAGTGAGCACCCCCTGCTGGCCTCACTAACACCTCTTCCAGCAGCAACCTGGTTTTCCCAGGAGGTCTCCCATCCAGGTACTGACCAGGTACCTAGAGTTGCTGTGGAGTACTTGTATTTAACGTTACCGTCATAAATAGTTTCTCGTTTTCTTTTCCTTGACTCTTCCGACCGCGCTTTCTTCGTCGACTCTGCCATGATTCACGTCTGAAATGTGTGCTTGTGTCTTCCATAGAGGCTGCTTCATGTGTTGTTGATGTATGTGACGTTGTGCCGTAAAGCAAGTCGTGATTCTCGCGAGATTTGGCGGGGCGCTACCTGTCAAACCTGCATTGCTGGTTTTGCCAGCGGCAACGATTCACGTCTTTATATATAAAAAATGTTCAATGGTTAAAAATGCTGAGCACATTTAAAAGAGTAAGTGCATTATATTTTTTAAAAGGGAAAACTATATGCCTTATATTAAGAGCCAAATATTGTGCCTATAAGAGCCTTATTGTGGCCTTCAACAGACAAAATACTCTTCCATTATTGCCTCCAGGGCTTACATGGAGAGTCTGATAATGGAACCAGTCATCTCTTGATATACTGTATATATTGTAAACCAGGGTCTGACTATCATCTGTCTTTTTGTTTTGTTGTCATTCTGCCCTTAGGGAAGTTATTTTACTTCCAGTGGTTGCGAGACAGCAAGACATCATTGCAGCACTACAAGTACTTATAATGTCTCTTGTGTTGTACTCTAGACAAAATTTCTTATCAGGGCTGACACTATATTCTGTAGATGATATTAACTTTTCTAAAGCATAACTTTATAAAAAACATCTTAGAATAACACAAATTAATAAGTAATGAAATGTATGAATAATTAAAATACAGTGTGTGTGACTGCAGCATTGACAAATGAGGGTGGTTTTATTGTTTTTTTGAAAAGAGATCTACCTCAACCTTCACCATAGTCCAGAAAGAAGGTAAAAAGGGTGGAAAGCAAAACACAAACACTCTTCTTTGTCCCTTACAATTGTCTTTGTACAGACAAAGATGAGGTCTAAAATAACATTCTTATGTCAGACATGATGGAATCAGCTAAATATCAACAATCTACAATAACAAATCTATATGTTCTGTAATGAAATAAATAATTTAAAAATTATGGTAGCATACACCTATAGCAGACACTTCTCTTTACACAGTTTTGAGAAATAATTTGCAGATACACAGTCTACACATATTGACACATACAGACATTTCACTGATTGCACTGATTCTATTGCTGTCATACATTCATAGTTTAGAGATATTGCATAGCTCAGTTCATTTAGATTTTTTTTTACAAGACTGTTGTTATCATGGCAAACTATGTTCACAATTTCTGACAGTTTTGAGAGGAGACATTCTGAGGAGAAATATGTGAAATGTAGAAGAAATAAAGCAAAATCTCAGTTTCGTCTTCAATCTCATTGCTGACTGAGATATTAAAGAGGTTTCATTTGTGATTCAGCTTTCCTTCTCCTAAGGCTCAAGATTGAATTTCCAGAAAAATGTGTTGTGGGTAAATCAGAATAGAGTGTGTTTTAAACATGAACCATATGTGTTTTTTGCATGTTAAATATCAATATATGTCATCAAATATTTGCTGCAGCACTATAACCACAACAGATAGCTCACTATGACTCATAAAGCATTTAATGTTTCTAGCGTCATTTTGGATATTTGGAAAACAACACTGTTGAAGTACACCAAACAATATTTGCTGGGTTTTTTTTCAATGTGTCACAGTTCATTCAAGCAATAAGATTAAAGGGTTAGTTCACTTAAAAATTCTGTCAGTAATTTCTCACCCTCATGTTGTTCCAACCCCGTAAGACTTTCGTTCATCTTCGGAACACAAATTAATATAATTGAGCTCTCTCACTCCTATAGGCTTCTTTGTAATTGAAACAGCGCAGCGCTTCTAGGTTGTACGTCAGAACGTAGGCTCACTATTGGCCAGCATCACACGCATCACACACATGACCAGCGTCGGCCAATAGTGAGCCTACGTTCTGACGTACAACCCAGAAGCGCTGCGCTGTTACATTATGTGAACTCACTCAGAGGCCCACACAGAAGAAAATTAATAGTTGAATGAAGTCATTATTTTTGTTTTGTTTTTGCACACAAAAAGTATTCTCGTCGCTTGATAAACTTATGGTTGAGCCACTGTAGTCACTTGGACTATTTTAAACATTGTCTTTACTAACTTTCTGTGCCGGCACGTTTCAATTACAAAGAAGCCTATGGATGAGTGAGACAGCTCTCAGATTTAATCAAAAATATCTTAATTTGTGTTTCGAAGATGAACGAAAGTCTTAAGGGGTTGGAACAACATGAGGGTGAGTAATTACTGGCAGAATTTTCATTTTTGGGTGAACTAACCCTTTAATAACCAAAATATTTGTTCTGCTTTTTTTAAACAGGTGAAAGAATATTAACTTGTAATTGGTTCATGCTGTCTTTGTTAAAATTCCATTCAAAACATGCTATTATATATATTTTCACAAACACACTCACTCACACACACATACATATATATATAAATTTAAGCAAATGCACTACTTAAAAGGCCACTGTTGTCGCAGAAAAAAATTAAAGACAGAATGAAGTATTTGGCAGAATATAAGAAGTTGTGTGTGGAGACACAAGAGTGGTGTCTTCGAAAATCTGGTGAGAAATATAGTACTGGTATTGGTGAGCATCTTCACTGTGAAAAGTAATTTAATGCTTTGGTCATCGTGAAGCCAGTGGTGAAGCGGTCTCATATGAAGAGTAAGCTTGTAAGCCGTGCGAACATAGCGACTGAGTCTTTCTCCATACCGAGAAAAGAGATCTTCTGCACGGGGGAGAGTTTGCTCTTTTCCCAGTTGACCCGAAGGCCCAGTTGGGTGAGGTGCTTGAGCACCAGGTCCCTGTGTTCGCACAACTGTTCCAGAGAGTGAGCTAGAATCAGCCAGTTGTCGAGGTAGTTGAGAATACGAACACCCTGCTCCCTGAGTGGAGCAAGAGCTGCCTCCGCGACTAGAAAAAAGCGTAGAAACGGTCTGTGTCGAGGGAGAATGGAGACATGAAAGTACGCGTCCTTCAGGTCAATTGCTGCAAACCAATCCAGAGGATGAACATATTTGAAAATGCGTTTGGGTGTTAGCATCTTGAACGGAAGCTTGTGTGAGGCTCAGTTCAAGGAACGCAGGTCCAGAATTGGTCGTAACCTACAGAGGAAGTAGGGGCAGTAAAACCTGTACTTCATGTCGGCTGGAGGGACCGGCTCAATCGCACCCTTCGCCTATAGGGCTGCGACCTCTGCTCGGGGGCGTCCTTGCCCACCATCGTGGTGAGGGCGGGGTCTGGTTCCACGGATTGGCAGAGGCGGTGTGAGAAGGCAGCGCATTCTCTCTTTTTTTTTTTTTTATACAGTTTAAAGTTACAGGGACAGTGCACATTAATAAACATTTATGTTTAATTTGGGCCTCTGACTGAGAGCCAGCGACAGGGAATGAGGGGGACGAGAGTGGCGAAACGTTGCATCGCCCACTGTCATCCATGCCATCTTGGAACCGGGAGGTAGAGGAGTTAGTTCTTTCTTTGACAAATTGATCGTTGAGGAACCGGGCGGAAGAAAAAGAGAAGGAGATGAAGTGGTCCTGCTACCATCTCCTGAAGAACATAAGACTCTAGCTCCGGGTTGCCCGTCTCAGGATCGCCACTTTGCCTCACGAGGGAAATTAATTAATAAAAATACTAAATTGTGTTTTTTTGAAAATGTAAAAATGCAGAACGTTTTCTGTGATGAGTAGGTTTAGAGGTAGGGTTGGGGTTTGCAATATACCGTTTGTACAGTATAATAATCATTATGTCTTATGGAAAATCCCCATAAAAAAAAAAAAACTGACAGTAGCCTACCTGTGAAAAATTTACTTCTATCACGCTTATAGTCAAGTCAAGTCACCTTCATTTATATAACGCTTTTAACAATATGAATAGTTTCAAAGCAGCTTTACAGTAATAATAGGACATTACAGTAATAGAGATTGTTTTGGCTTTACAGCAGCTCTAGGATAAAGTTATTGTCCAGCTAAAGTTAGTTTTGATTGATTGATTCACTTCCGTTGCGTAACACAATACCGTTCTAACAGAAAACCCTCAACGCGCTCCGGCCGCCCATCCGCACAAAACAGTGCCTGGTGGCTAGAGAACGCACTCCCGGAAATAGGTTCCCAGACAGCAAGCCAACATTGAATAAACATTGCTTTTCCATCTGAATCATCATCATGGTTGATATTGAAATTTCAATGTAAAATAAATGTTGAATCACCATTACCATATCAATGAAAACCTGATGTTATTAATGTTGATGGCAACAATATTGGAACAACATTGATCTATAGTTATCTTTATGATTGATTAAGCATTGATATTTGGTTTACCGGGCGATCGCTGAATGTGTTGAAAAGTCATTGATTTATAGTTGACCGGGAAACGACACATTGTTGAAAAGTCATCGACATATAGTTGACCTGGAAATGTGATTGAAAAACTATCGATTTTTGGTTGACCGAGAGATCAACACCAACGTACTGCACCGGACACAGCTCATTTCTGGACCCTTGGCACAAGCGTACAGGTAAGCTTGCTTAATGTTCGATATGAATGAATTGTACCTAATCAAATACTGTTAGGCTGATCGTTAACATGATGGTTAGTGTAGTAACCGACGCAGTGCTGGTCACTGAAATAGATTTTTGTTTTACCATGTGTCAAAATCTGCCAAACGTACTTTGTGGTTCTCTTCTAGGTTATAAAGTTAGCAAAACCTCCGAGTCCAGTCTATTTTTGTGATAGCTCAAAATACATGTCTGTACCCATTGCTAGTGTGGTGAAATCTATTAACACAGCACTGCCACGAAATGCAGATTAGACCATCTCGTCGTAATACAAATACAAAATATTAATAATCCTCGAGCAGGGCTGCGATATGCGTGCGATACAGTTTTGTAACTCCATTGTGTTTGTTTTCAGAAATGATAACAGTCGTTTTATACTAGTGCTTATGCGATATCACGATTTTTGATGATCTTGTTCTCCAAGATCTGCTTTTGAGGAAAACATTTCATTGGCGTTCTGTTCTGACATGCACCTTTTGTCACATGCCTGTCCTGTCTCGTGTAGCACATGTGGTGTTTGTGTTCCTGTCTCTGTTTTGACCCCACCCTTCCTTGTTATCTCATTATTGGTTTCATTTGTCCCACCTGTTTCTTCATTATCCTGCCTGATTTGTTCCCTTTTATAAGCTCCTTTGTGTTTGCAGTCTTTGTTGGATCGTTGTCTGGTTTATGTCTCCCGCTTCATGTGTAACCCTGGTATGTGTTGTTTCTAAGTTGTTGTTTTGTTGAGTTCTTGTTTTCCCCCTTGTGGGTTTTTGGTTTCGATTTCTGTTTCAGTTTGTTAATAAATTCTTTTTCTGCAATTGAGTCCTTCCCTTAGTTTTCTTTAGTTTTCATGACAGAACGATCCGACCATGTCTATTCAGCAGAAAGAGTCACGTCACCCACCAGGCCCTCCTGTCTCGTGCCCCCACTACCAACGCATTGTACGTTTCCAGTCATTAAGTGCCCTCCACCAACAAGGAACTGACCTGAGGAAGTTCGCTAGGGAATTCCTTAGAGCGGCGGAGGGTTTAAGACTTAATGACGGGCCTCTTAAGGACCTTTTTTTTACGCTCTTAATGAGCCAATGGATTGGGTTCTCAGGAGGGCGTATGATGGGTGTACCTTTGAGGCTATGGTGGAGGGTCTCGCTCGCTTTCAGGAGCGGGAGGCCAGGAAGGTGGCCCCTGTTCCAGTGGTCCCGAGTCCGGTGGTCCCGAGTCCAGTGATCCCAGGTCCGGTGGTCCCGAGTCCGGTGGTCCCGAGTCTGGTGGTCCTGAAACGGAGGAGGAGAAGGAAGACTTCCTCCATGCCAGTTCCGGTGGTCCCGTTTCCGGTGGTCCCATTTCCGGTGGTCCGGTGGTCCCGAGTCCGGTGGTCCCAGTTCCGGTGGTCCCGAGTCCAGTGATCCCAGTTCCGGTGGTCCCGAGTCCGATGGTCCCAGTTCCGGTGGTCCCGAAACACAGGAGGAGGAGAAAGGCTCCCTCCGTAACTGTTCCGGTGGTCCCGAGTCCGGTGGTCCTGAGTCTGGTGGTCCCGAGTCCGGTGGATCCTAACACGGAGACCATCCCGGAGGTGACTGCCGTCCCTGACGCACCGCCCAGGCGTCTTGCTCTGCCCGCACCGCCCAGGCGTCTTGCTCTGCCCGCGCCGCCCAGGTGTCATGCTCTACTGGCCCCGCCCGAGCTGCTCGCACTGCCTGCACCACCCCAGCGATCCGTCACGTCTGCCCAGCCAGAGAGTGTTCACGTCACGTCTGCCGGGCCTGTGTCTTCGGACAAGATGGCCGCCACAGAGACTGTTCACGTCTGCCGAGCCTGTGTCTTCAGACAAGATGGCCGACGCCGAGCCTGTTCACGTCACGTCTGCCGAGCCTGTGTCTTCGGACAAGATGGCCGCCACAGAGACTGTTCACGTCTGCCGAGCCTGTGTCTTCAGACAAGATGGCCGACGCCGAGCCTGTTCACGTCACGTCTGCCGAGCCTGTGTCTTCGGACAAGATGGCCGCCACAGAGACTGTTCACGTCACGTCTGCCGAGCCTGTGTCGGACAAGATGGCCGCCACAGAGACTGTTCACGTCACGTCTGCCGAGCCTGTGTCTTCGGACAAGATGGCCGCCGCCGAGCCGGTGGTGTCTGTTCCAGCTCCTGAGCCGGTGGTGTCTGTTCCAGCTCCTGAGCCGGGGGTGTCTGTTCCAGCTCCTGAGCTGGGGGTGTCTGTTCCAGTTCCTGAGCCGGTGGTGTCTGTTCCAGTTCCTGAGCCGCCCGAGGCAAAGTCTCCGCCCGAGCCGCCCGAGGGAAAGTCTCCGCCCGAGCCGCCCGAGGGAAAGTCTCCGCCCTGGCCGCCCGAGGGAAAGTCTCCGCCGTGACCACCTGAAGGGTCGTCTCCGCCGTGGCCACCCGAAAGGTCGTCTCCGCCCTGGCCGCCCGAGGGGTCGTCTCCGCCCTGGTCGCCTGAGGGGTCGTCTCCGCCCTGGTCGCCTGAGGGGTCGTCTCCGCCGTGGCCCCCTGAGAGGTCGTCTCCGTCATGGCCACCCGACGGGTCGTCTCGGCCCTGGCTGCCTGCACGATCTCCTCTGCCCTGGCCGCCCGAGGGAGAGTTTCTGCCCTGGCCGCCAGATGGACTGACATTTCCGCCCTGGCCTCCCGAACTCTGTGGTCCGCCCTGGCCTCCTGAACTGTCCATTTCCCCTGCTCCACCCTGGTCTGTCCTTCCTGTTCCCCCTGTTCCATCCTGGTCTGTCCCTCCCATCCCACCCTGGTCCGTCCCTCCCGTCCCTAGTGGAGCGTCTGGTAGCCGCTCCGTAAGGAGGGGGTAATGTCACATGCCTGTCCTGTCTCATGTAGCACATGTGGTGTTTGTGTTCCTGTCTCTGTTTTGACCCCACCCTTCCTTGTTATCTCATTATTGGTTTCATTTGTCCCACCTGTTCCTTCATTATCCTGCCTGATTTGTTCCCTTTTATAAGCTCCTTTGTGTTTGCAGTCTTCGTCGGATCGTTGTCTGGTTTACGTCTCCCGCTTCATGTGTAACCCTGGTATGTGTTGTTTCTAAGTTGTTGTTTTGTTGAGTTCTTGTTTTCCCCCTTGTGGGTTTTTGGTTTCGATTTCTGTTTCAGTTTGTTAAATTCTTTTTCTGCAATTGAGTCCTTCCCTTAGTTTTCTTTAGTTTTCATGACACCTTTTCTGAGATTTCAAATGTTCCATTACTTTTTAACATCCTGGCTGTAGATAAAGCAGGCTATTTAAATTATGGCTTGACATTTAAAATTAACATTTAAAAACGATTGAAATTCCATTGAAATCACGTTGATCCTTAGTTCAGTTGAAATTTCAACATTGTTTCAATATTCCTGATAATTGAAATACCATTGAAATTCCGTTGATCTATGGACAGGATTTCAACGTTGTTTCAATATTAAAACAGGGTGCAAAATGATGTAGAATCAACATCAGAGTTCGATGTAGGTTTGCGCATTTTAATATATATGTACGCAGGCGTGTAGTCCTTTTTTACAAATCAACCCTCAACAAACTACTTGTCTGGCCTTAAAAATGTATAATACAGAATTATTTATCATGTCCGCGTAGCCACGTGGTGACTGTACAGATAAAACGACAACGTTTTATCTCAGAGGTAAAGGGAAGGGAAGGAGTCCTTCACAGGGGAGAGCCTAGTTGACACTTCAGGACTGCGTTGTCGTCGTGTCCAGGCACAGTTCCTTCATCAGATCTGGATACAGCCTGGATCCGGCGGACTGCGGTAAACCTCGGGATAAACAGAGAGACTAATATTAATGTAGACGTCATCCTTCTTATGATGTAACAAGTACATCAGGATTTATGGGAAGTGTTCCCTGTTCCGGCTGACCTAAACTATGCAGCTAACATTGAATTATAGAAGTCTATAATGTGTTATGTGTATACTAGGACTAAGATATGCGTTTTTAGTCTAGATATGAACTGACAGAGTGTGTCTGCTTCCCGGACAATGTTAGGAAGAGGCAAAGGATCTACCGCCAGCATATTCTAGGTATTATCAACTGGCCGGAATTTTGAGATCGCAATAGACGTGAAGGACTATAATGTGTTAAGAGCTCGCTCAAGTACTGGGGAGCTAAACCATTTAGTGCTTTGTAAGTAATCAGCAATATTTTAAAATGTATACAATGTTTAATAGGGAGCCAATGCAGTGTTGACAGAACCGGGCTAATATGGTCATACTTCCTGTTTCTGGTAAGAACTTTAGCAGAGGATCTATGATCTCTGGAAGCATCTCTTTCAATAGCTTAGTCGGTACAGGGTCTAACATACATGTTGTCGACTTAGATGATTTAACGAGTTTAGTAAATTCTTCCTCTCCTATAGCAATGAATGAATCAAATTTTTCCTCAAGGAGACTACAATGCACTGCCTGATGCAATATTGTAGTAGACGGTTGCATAGTTATAATTTTCTCCCTGATATTATCAATCTTGTAAGAAAAGAAGTTCATAAAGTCATTACTGCTGTGCTGCTTGGAAACGTCTGGGCTTGAAGCTTTATTTTTCGTTAGTTTAGTCACTGTTTCAAATAAATACCTAGGATTATGTTTATTTTCTTCTAATAGGTTTGAAAAATAAGCAGATCTAGCAGTTTTTAAGGCCTCTCTGTATGCAATCTTGCTCTCTTTTTTTGTTTTCCTCTAGTTTTGTTTTCTTCCAGTTGCGCTCCATTTTTCTGGCTGCTCTCTTAAGGGCCTGAGTGTGCTCGTTGTACCACGGCGTTGGACTATTTCCTTTAATCTTCTTTAAGCGCAACAGAGCAACTGTGTCTAAATTGCTGGAAAAGAGAAAGTTAAACGTTTCTGTCGCAATACTGAGTTCTTCTAAGCAATCTGGGATGCTGAGATGATGAAACTGATCAGGAAGATTATTTATAAAGCAATCTTTAGAGGCAGAAGTGATAGGTCTAACATATTTGTAACACGGAGTCGGCTTTGCAGCCTTGGCTAAATGAAGTATACACAAGACTAGATAATGATCTGAGATGTCATCGCTCTGCTGCAGAATTTCAACGCCATCAACATTTATTCCATGTGATAATGTGAGATCTAGAGTATGATTAGGACAATGAGTAGGTCCTGACACGTGTTGTCTAACTCCAATAGAGTTCAGAATGTCTTTAAATGCCAATCCCAATGCATCTTTTTCGTTATCTGCATGTATATTAAAATCACCAACAATCAGGACTTTATCTGCAGACAGTACTAACTCTGATAGAAAGTCAGCTAATTATTTGATAAAGTCTGTATGGTGCCCTGGTGGCCTGTATACAGTAGCCAGCACAAATCTCAAATGTGATTTATTATTTACACTAGATAGTGTTACATTAAGCACCAACACTTCAAAATAATTATATGTGAAACTAGACTCCTTAGTAATTCTGAAGATATTACTATGAATTACAGCAACACCTCCCCCTTTGCCTTTCAGACGAAGTTTATGTTTATAACAGTAATCTTGGGGGGTGGACTCATTTAAAGTAATGTAATCGTTTGGTTTTAGCCAGGTTTCTGTCAAACACAACACGTCTGGGTTATAATCTGTAATCATATCATTAACAATAAGTGTTTTTGAAGTAAGGGAATGAATATTCAGCAACCCGAGCTTTAACATTTGTTCATCTGTATTAAATCTGTTTTTTGTTTGTTGAACATCAATTAAAGGTGAACTAAGTAACTTTTTTACCTTAACCGAACAGCTTCGGAGTCATTGGAATAGTTATGACTTTTTTCGGGTTGAATGGTGGTCGTCTCGCACCCCCCAAGCGCCTGTGAGCCGAAAAACCACCCTTACAACTTTGGGCCTCTGCGTCAGGAAGTATCGCGTGATATCAGATCTCGCGATGTAACTTCATTCTGTTCGAACCCGAATGAAGAAGACGTTTTAAAGAATGTCCCATCTGCTTTGATGTCGTTGATCTATAGCCTCTGGTATCTGAGAGTCGCCAACGAGTTTTTCGACAGTGTTGTCAAATATCTATTCCGAAGCTGTAGGGGGAGCTCTATAGAGAAACCTGCAAGCAAAAAGCGAGAATACAGCGAAGAAATTCCCGAAACTGCATAGCCCTGCTTTAAATGATTACCCTTTAATGGGTTTGGGAGTTTTTGTATTTCCTAATTCGGGGAACAAACACAGTCTCTATATGATGATATCTAGGTGAAATAGTCTCTATGTAATGGGATTTATCTGACCTCAGTGACGTGAGACAGCTAGCAGACGGCCGGTTTAGCCAGTGTGTCTGCTTTCTGACCTGAGCCCCAATTCATGTTTGAGCTCTAAGACTATGTGCCATATTACTAGAGAGAAGAGCAGCACCATCCCAGGAGGGATGAATACGATCTCTTTTTAACAGGTCAGATCTGCCCTAAAAATTGTCTATGAATTCTATATTATTTTGTGGACACCATTTAGACAGCTAGCCATTGAGTGAGGACAATCTACTAAGTATCTCATCACTCTGGCAAACAGGAAGGGGGCCAGAGCAAATTTTTTTATAAATAATTTTACAAATAATTTTTGTGATCTCCGACTGGCGAAGTCAAACATCATTAGTGCCGACGTGAATAATAATCTTAGAGAATTTACAATTAGCATTAGCCAGCACTTTTAAATTTGCTTTGATGTCAGGCGCTCTGTCTCCCGGCAAACATGTGACTATGGTGACTGGTGTCTCTATGCGCGTGTGCGTGCGAGAAAAAATCAAATAAATAAAGACGGCAGGCACAGATGGCATGTTAACCGGCTAGCGAATTACTAGCGTGTTGTACTAGCGATAACGATTTAGATTGAAGCTAGCGATGTCAGGTTAATGTGTGGTGATGAGTAAGTTATATTTAGCAATATAAACAGCAAGGAATGATAGTAAATAAAGATTCAAAAGAGAAAGCTATACGGAGTATACAGATGCAAACCACTCAGCAGCAAGGCGGGTGCCCTCTTGAGGCAATAGCGCCCTCTTGAGGCAATACCACTTTAAGAAATGTTAAAGGTCCCGTTCTTCATGATCCCATGTTTCAAACTTTAGTTAGTGTGTAATGTTGTTGTTAGACTATAAATAATATCTGTAAAATTATAAAGCTCAAAGTTCAGTGCCAAGTGAGATATTTTATTTAACAGAAGTCACCTACATCGAACGGCCCGTTTGGAATACATCCCTCTACTTCCTTCTTTAATGACGTCACTAGAACAGTTTTTTGACTAACCTCCGCCCACAGGAATGCTCCCTCAACTCTACCGAAATTCGTTTATGTACTTGTGCACTTCTTATAACTTACTGTGTTTACTCAGCTCTTACGGTGATTTTCTGAAGTAAAACTGACGCTTCATCTTTTGTGTGATGTACAATAAACTTTATTAAACTCATCAATATGTCTGATCATCATTCGGACCTGGTCCGAAACAGCAGACTTGTAGGCTATTAATAAATAATGGATACATACAAGCAGATGACAAATACGTTATAATAACCGTAATTAAACTACTAAACTATACCTGTTCCATCTCTATACACACTGTAAAAAATAATTCTGTGGCTTAGTAAATATTACAGAAATTTTTAACTTTATTAACTTAATAAAATTGTTTACTTGATTGTTTGAGTTAAACATACCAAAATAATTGAGTAAAAATCCAACAGTTAATTTTATCTAAAATTTACAGATATATTTAAGTTTTTTTCAATAAAATGATTTAGTATTTTACAAACCAATAATTTCTTTATAATATACTTAAAGGTATAGTGGAGGATCTTTCTGAATTTTAGATAAGACCCGCCCTCTCCACTTTTTGAATAAGTTTGATTGATTCACCAGAATGATTGACAATTAGGAGGACCAATAGTATAGGTGATCCACCCGGAAGTAAAAAATCCTCCGCTATACCTTTAATATATTTGTAAAAAATGTTATAAAAAATATTTGAGAATGTTGAATTAAACTGATCTGTTTCAAGAAACAAAAATATTACTTAATTCAAATCAATATTATTAATATATTTAACACTCTTAAGAAATTGAGTAAGGGCCCGTCCACACGGAGACGCGTTTCGCTGTATACGTATACATTTTTTATCGTATTGGCGTTTCGTCCACACGGATCCGGCGTTTTGGGAGACTGAAACCGCTATTTTTTGAAACCGGGTCCCAAAGTGGATAAATCTGAAAACGACACCCTTGCGGTTTCGTGTGTACAGCCAATCCGTATATTTTGTGAAACGATGATGTCATCACATCACGTGTCGTCTGTGTCACGCGTAACAGCAACAAAAATAATGGCGGACTTACATGATTGTGTTCGTGCTGCAGAAGCTACTAAGCCTACTAACTTTATTACAGCAAAATATATTGCTTCACTGCAACTGTGGTGAGCAACAAGCGATAATCTTCGTCCTCTTCTTCTTGGTTCGTATACAGCGCGCAAGGTTATGCGCATGCTCAAAGTCTTCTTCTCCGTGTATAGTGTATCTCTGTGTCAGAATTACAGCGCCCCATACTGGTCTGGCATATATACTACACCGTTTTCAGTCGGTTTCAGTGGTTTCGTGTGTACGCAGATATTTCCTGAGACGACGCCGTGTTTACGGAATTTTTTTTTAGAACGAGGAAAAAAAAAATCGGATCGGGAACGCACCGGCTTCGTGTGGACGTGGCCTATTACTCAATTAAAACAAAGCACCCCTCCCCCACCCTCTGACGTGACGACACGGTTGGTTGAGTGAGCGCGGGCTGTTTGAACTCTCCAGTCCAGAACAACAGTCCTCTTCTCAGCGTCGCAGATTTGGTGCATTTCCTCTGTGAAATTCAGGTTTGTGTATATTTTATTTTTATCTATAAAATCATTACTGTGCTTTAAATCATTTTATTTCATGCAAAACAACATACAGAGGCGTAATTCGACACCTAAACGAGAGTCGCGCCTGTCTTTTCGCGTGATTGAAACGCCTTGCATAAACGCACGACTTTATTCCTAATGATAATATAATTAATTTGGATGATAAAATGTCCTCAGAACTGTGCACTGTTTGTTTATTGGCAGGTTATGGAGTCAGTCGCTCGCAGTATCTTTCGGCTGTGAGTGAAACGCAGGACGGCGGGATGAAGTTCAAAGTTCACCCGCAGAGCGCGAGTCCATCTCCGGCTCGAGAACCAGCGCTGATCCGGTGGAAATTGGATAACAGACCGATTGATTACACTTGAATTAGGCTACCTGAATGTTTAAATGTTTAATTTTTACTTCTAAAATGTTTTTTTTTTTTTTATGAGTTTACATGTAGGCAATATTGTATGTGTTAAAAACAGTGTAAAATATGCTGTATTGCTGTACTCATCGACAATAAAGGCCAAGTCATGTAACGTAACGTACTGGTTGTATGGAATAGGCTACTATTTTACAAAGGTTTAGAGACAATTAAAAAAAGTTAATATTACTCATAAATAAAAACAGTTAATATTACTCATAAATATTGTTTTTTAAATGTTTAAATGTTAAATTATTTCTACTCATTTTTATTTGTTAACGTAGCCTACCAGATGCAGTTACTCAGATTTACTTAATTTTTTACTTGAATTTACTCAATTCATACATTATATTTCATTGATTTCACAGCTTTAAAATGTACTCAATATTTTTAAGTGTAAAAATGTTTCACCAATAAAATTAAGTTTATCCCAGTAATAGTTTTTAGAGTGCAGCACTCTGACTCTGTAGGCATTATTGTCCGACTCGAAATGAACACCGTTACTGAGAGTTTCTGATATTATCATCATTCCGTGAAATGAAATTGTCCTGAGAGACTGAGCGCGAGCTCATGAAGCTCCGCCCCCTGGGTCGTCCAGTAGCAGCTTATTTGCATTTAAAGGGCACACGCTAAAACAGCGCGTTTTTCTGAGCCCCAAAAAATGACAATTTAAACATGCTGTAAAAAATGATCTGTTGGGTATTTTGAGCTGAAACTTCACATACACTCTCTGGGGACATAAGAGACTTATTTTACATCTTGTGAAAAGGGGCATAATACGGGACCTTTAAGACGGAACAACAATTGATTTACATTTCATGCTGGTGAGCAAAATGTGCATTTTACATGCTAAATACTAAGAAAAAACCCATGTTAGACCAATAGAATTCCCCAAAATGTAAATTTAACAATATTGAGTTCCCAGCATGCACTATCATTCAAAATTGAGCAGTTACTGTTGTGGGATTATTGTTTCTCTGTTTTCTGGCCTTTTTTAAACTTTTGTTTTGTCATTATTGTTAGTTATTTGTTGTTTTATGAAGTGAAGAGCTCATCTTTTTACATTTGTTTATTGTCCTTGCATTTTGTATGTCAGGCGTTGAGGTCTATGTACAACCTTTAAATATTTTTGCTATATATATATATATATATATATATATATATATATCTACGAAAATATATGCCTATAGGCTAGCTCAATTTGTGTTATTTAATTTTTTGAACATGAAGTCTGTTGTTGCCATTATGTATGCTATAAATGTATAGCTTGCATTAGGCATTTTGCTTGTAATGAATGAACAAATTCCAATTGACAAAGTAGGCTACTTGGGATATTTTTAAGACAATAGTTGAGAGAACCTAAAAATCTGAATGCATTGCGTTATGCAGATTTTTTTAGGTTTTCTCAACGATTCCTTTATACAGCATGGTAAACTGAATATAGGTAGGTAGAAGTTATTTGAATTTTTTTGCATGGTGATACTGACCGCAAACTTTTTTTTGGCTTTCTACTTATGTGGGAATTGCGAATAATTAATTTCATATTCACTTCTGTTATAGTGGCCCAGTTGAAGACTGATATCCAAACCTTGCTCTTTTTGATAATTCCCGAACGCTTTGTCAGCTTTTAAATGCCTGCTGTATGATACATTAGCAAATAGTAGCCTATGCTACATGTAAGTAGGCGGCTCTGAAACATGACGTTTCAGCAGAGGGAGAGGCATTTTCCTTAGTGACGTCGCATGTACCGGCTGTTTGACTCGGAAACAGCCATACAGCGTGTAAAGAAGAAATGACCGACAGTGACCTCGAATAAGATGTTGAAGACCTATCTATTGTCTTCATCTCTTTACAACACATCAGCATTTATGTAGAATTCCGATAAAACAATTGTAGCCTACATTTTGAAGCGCCTTCGAAACGTCGAGTCGCTATACGCATCTGTCTTCCGAGCGTTTACACTTGCTACGTAAATAATGGAAAATGCTGAAACATCCGATCAAAACGGAACGACGCACTACACGAACGGTTCAGTGAACGGATTTCACACCCCGCAGTCCGGTAACGGGGACTGTATTTCGTCTAGCGGAGGTGGTCTGGGTGCTAGTGACAGTAGCGGTGGCCATAATGGTATTGAAAATTTCCACCATCTTCATCAGGATGTACACAACAATGGTTCGCCTGCCAAGCGCTGCAAACTCAGGAGACGCGTGGATTCGGGAAAGAAGAACAGACCACGTAAGTCGGATTTTTCACGTTCATATTAAATTGTAACTTAAACGGAACATTGACAATTAACACAACATAGACATACAGTAAATAAATATTTTTGAGGTATGGTTTATTTATTTTTTATTTTAAAATCTATAATTTAAGCAACTAAAAACGATTCCGGGGCATAAAACTTTTCTTTATTTATTTTAATTTAATCGACGCATTCATTTTTCGTATCTTCATGATAAATAAATGTTATCTTAACGTTAATGTAGCCTACGTTAAAATGTAAAATTTATTTTCTAACTGTTTGACTAAAGTGTTTGTAACGATGAATCAGACTTTTTCGCATTACGTTTTTATTCATATTTGTATCAAGATCCTGAAAATGAGAGCCTGTTCAGTGTCATGAAGTCCCGGAAGTAATGAACCAATTTTATTGTTTTCTTCGCAATTAAAACAACAACAACAACAAGAGGATCATTTAAAAGAGAAATAGCTTAAAATGTATACAGATTTCAAATTCCCCTGTATTAAGAGGTTTATGTATTTCTGAAAGACCGGGTTATTTAGTGTTGTGAAATCAATGTGATGTTTGCTGTGAGGATTCCATTGGCCAGATCAGTAACAGGGGGTGTGGCCAAAACACGCCAGATATGAAAGGCATACTTGATCAGCCAATGAGAGGGAAGTATCACACAACGGGGTGGGGAAATCGCTCCGTATGAGCTTGCAGACTTTACAGTTCTTGTCAAATAAACATAAAAAGGCAATAGCACACCTGCCAGCTAACATGAACACATTTATTCTTCTGACAGCTGCATTTGAATGATATATTCATATATTGATTAGATCGTTGCGTGCTTCATTGCTGTCTGCATAATCCTGTCTGTCTCACCTGAAAGTATGAAACTAATTGTGAAAAAGCAAGGTAAGGTCCTGCATGATATGTAATCAATGACATCAGTACGAGACAGTAAAAACATAAAAAAAAAAAAAAAAAACCTTTTTATGATTAGATTTTTGCATCTTTTTGAAGTTTACTGTCAAACCTACTAATCAAGTAGTTGCAGTAACAGTAATGCATTCATAGCTAGTATAAGTATATAGTTATGCGTTGTTGATATTCAATATTGTTTTAAAATATGTATAAAATATTGTAAACTGCTGTAACCTCACTTTTTGTGCACTATCTGCTGTAATGTCACTGTGTTCTTGGTGACTTTGGAGTACTTTGCTCTCTGAGACAAGGAGTACACACACCTTTCACCCACATGTATGTCTGCCAGCTACATTATCATCAATGATCTAAACGCAGACTGCCTTAACTAATCAATGACATAAGAAACTGCTTTCTCTCAAACAATAAAAAAAAAACATTTCACTGATTCACTAAGGTTACTAAAAGAAATACTGTGGTTATATAAGTAAGGTTTTTTTAAGATATACTTTTATGCTGGAAAGATTGTGTGAGATGGGTAACTTTTATTTTAAAGACAGGATGTTTCTCTGAATAGCTAGGCAATCTCTTTGAAACTGCTGTTACCATGGCAACAAAAGGCTCCACAAGCCACAGTGTGAATAGACCAAAATAATCTATTTTTTCCCTCTGCCAAAGTAGTCATAGTAATTTGCAATCAGACAGTATCATTAATATACTTATATACTAATATACTATAACTAAAATCGTAAAAACATTGAAAAAATTATTCAAGTATTGCCAATAATCCAACATCACTTTTTTGAGTCCCATTTCACACCAATTGATACCACACAGAAATATTCAGGTTATGCTGTGTTTGGAAAGAATATTGACATTTCCCTTTCTAAAACTTGTTTTCAGCCTTTCCATGGTTTGGAATGGATATCGGAGGCACCCTGGTAAAGCTGGTTTACTTTGAGCCCAAGGACATCGCTGCTGAAGAAGAACAAGAGGAAGTGGAGAGCCTGAAGAGCATCCGCCGCTACCTAACCTCCAACGTAGCCTATGGAAACACGGGTATCCGTGACGTTCACCTGGAGTTGAAGAACCTCACCATGTGTGGCCGCAAAGGCAACCTGCACTTCATTCGGTTCCCCACTCAAGACATGCACCGCTTCATCCAAATGGGCCAAGACAAGAACTTCTCCAGCCTGCACACCACGCTGTGCGCCACGGGTGGGGGCGCTTACAAGTTTGAGGAAGACTTCAGAACGGTACATGATCCACAGAGGAATGGCAACATAATAATGGATTTTATAATATTCGCAAAAGATTGAATGCGAAAAATATGTTGAACCGTGCCAGGCTAGTGTTTTGTCGACAATGACTGGTTATCATGCTGCCACTTATCCTATTACTGTTATCAGGACAAGAAATTGCTAACATCGGATACGCCCTTTCACATATATGATTGTGTCATTATTTGTTCCCACAGGTGGCTAGTTTGGAGCTGCAGAAGCTGGATGAACTGGACTGTCTTATTCATGGTCTGCTGTATGTTGACTCAGTCGGGTTCAATGGCCATCCAGAGTGTTATTTTTTCCTAAATCCCTCTGACCCTGAAAACTGTGTCAAGAGGCCATTTAGCCTGGAGAACCCCTTCCCTATGTTGCTGGTAAACATTGGCTCGGGGGTTAGCATCCTGGCCGTCTACTCCAAGGATGATTACAAGCGGGTCACGGGCACTAGGTGAATTCCTGCATCATCTTTTTCATGTAGCTAAGGTGTTCATTTCAGGTTTATGTCACTTGTCCTTGCTTGTATACGTGACTTGCGTAAGAAAAGAAGATCTGGCTACTACAGCGGCAGATATTTTACTTCCTGACTTGATGACATTTTTATCAGATATGTTATTTCAGAACCATAGATAAACCTCAAACCATCATATTTATTCCCACAGAAGTGCATTGCCAAAGTACGGAGACATGTTTTTTACTTGTAAATTTGTTTTGTCATTTTAGTTAAAGGGTTATTCACCCAAAATAATCACCCTCATGTCGTTCCAAACCCGTAAGACTTTCATTCATCTACTGAACACAAATGAAGATATTTTAAATGAAATCTGAGAAATTTCTGTCCCTCCATTGACAGCTACGCAACTACCACATTGACGCTTCAAAAAGTTCATAAAGAGATTGTAAAACTAATCCATATGAATTTAGCGTTCTAGTCCAAAAGACTTTCGTTCATCTTTGGAACACAAATTAAGATATTTTTTATAAAATCTGAGAGATTTCTGTCCCTACAATGACAGCTACGTGACTACCACATTGATGCTTCAAAAAGTTCATAAAGAGATCGTAAAACGAATCCATATGAATTGAGTGGTTTAGTCCAAATTTTCTGAAGAGACACGATCACTTTGATGTGATCACGATCACTTTGACGATCACATATCACACATATGATGAACTGATTGAATTTAGGCTTTTATTCACAGATAAACATTGATCGGCGAACATAAACAGAAGCTCAACCGTACTTGCATGACGTGCAGGAACAAACTTCATTGGTTCTTGTGGAAGCACAAACGTGCTGCGTAACACACGAGAATGAACCTCAAGATAAACGAAAGTCTTACGGGTTTGGAAAGACATGAGGGCGAGTAAATGTTGACGGAATTTTCAGTTTTGGGTGAAATATCCCTTTAAATCATAGCCATGTTGTACTAATTTTTTCCATTGTTTAATTTAAATTGTGTTAACGATTTAACTAAAACAAAAGAAAGAATTTAGATATTGTGGACATTAATAAATAAGTTGTGGGAACAAATTCTAAATTCATGGCCACAGTATCAAATGAACAACAACAACATCAAAACCCCCCTTGCAATTTTATGTTTCAACCACAGATGGCGATAAAGAGGCTAAAGTTCCATAGTGCAGCTTTTTTTTTCTTTTTTTACATTACAAATGTCTTAAATGTCACTTTTTATTTGTATTTTTTTAAACAACAATCAGCAACAAACATATTCACACATCAACACACCCAACAACACAGCATACATAAATACATTGTGTACATATAAAGAAAGAAAAAAGAGAATAAGATCAGTAAATCATAAGCAAAACCTGACACCAGCATCATTCTTCCACTTACAGTTATACTTGGTTTTGAAGATAATTTATGAAAGGACGCCACATGACAGTACATAATGCAGCTTTAAAGGAATAGTTCACATAAAAATGAAAATTCTGTCATCATTTACTCACCCTCAAGTTGTTTCAAACCTGTATGAATTTCTTTCTTCTGCTGAACACAAAGGAAGATATTTTGAAGAATGTCTGTAACCAAACAGTTGATGGACCCCATTGACTTCCATGGTAGGAAAAAAATATTATGGATGTCAATGGGGTCCTTCAACTGTTTGGTTACCAACATTCAAAATGTCTTCTTTTGTGTTCAGCACAAGAAAGAAATGCATACAGGTTTTTTTAGTGAACTATTCCTTTAACTGTAAAGTAAAAAATAAATTATTAATGATAAATTATGAATTTGTTGTTGTGGATGTTATTTTGTAATGAAAATTGTTACATTTGTTACAATGCAACAATCTTTAAATACTCTGACATTCATTTGCTTCATTGGTTGTGATTCAGTTTAGGAGGTGGTACGTTTCTAGGCCTGTGTTGCTTGCTGACCGGCTGTGATACATTTGAGGAAGCCTTAGAGATGGCAGCTAAAGGGGACAGCACAAATGTGGACAAACTTGTGAAGGACATTTACGGTGGCGATTATGAACGCTTCGGTCTCCAGGGTTCTGCCGTTGCATCCAGGTACAGACAGATTTGCCAGCATTCATTTGTAAAAATGATCATATTTGTGATTAAAAAAAATCTTTACACTTCTTTTTTTTCTTTAATTTGTTAGTTTTGGTCATATGATGAGCAAGGAAAAACGTGATAGTATAAGTAAAGAGGACCTGGCCAGGGCCACTCTTGTCACCATCACAAACAACATCGGCTCCATCGCCCGCATGTGTGCAGTGAACGAGGTTTGAAAACATTTTCTCTTAATGCAAAAGCTCACTTATCATGTTTAATAACGGTTTCTATCCATATTTCCAGGCTTCCAGCCACATAGATTGATTTTGTTTTATTAAAAATGCATAAGTTTAATTCAATGGGCATTACCCCATGACACAAACAATATCAAGACCAAGTCTGTGGTACTAAAGATGGGCCTGAACTCTGTGTGCTCTGAGCTTCTTTACAGTGTTGTCTTGTGGCATGGAGATCAAGCAGCATTGTACAGGGCTATCACAGCACACGGAACAGCCACAAGATGGATGAACTTTTTTTCCCCCCTAAAATACTCTGGTGTAAAAGTCAACATGTGTAATGTGGATATTTCCTGTTTTGTCTTCATCAAATTCAAGTTTGGAACAGTATCACTGTTTATTCTGACTGTCTGTTTTTGTTTTTTATATCCTCCAGAATATCGATAAAGTGGTTTTTGTTGGGAATTTCCTTCGGATCAACACTGTATCAACTAAGCTGCTAGCTTATGCCATGGACTTCTGGTCTAACGGTCAACTGAAAGCCCTTTTCTTAGAACATGAAGTAAGTAAACACTTAAAAAAAAAAAAAAAATCATTTTAATTCCCTGTCAATGCTAAAATTAGTTTCATTAATAAAGACTTAACGTAACATTCTCAATAGTGTTCAATCAATGTATCAGCCAAGCCAGTATATGGCATTTTATTACTCTTGGAATCAGCCAATAAGCACACACATATTATTAACAATGTTTTGATACACATGAGATTATTTATAGTGGAGACATTATAGATTATAAATGAAAATTAGATGCTTTGAAACACCCCACGAAATCAGAATTTGAGTTTTGTGGCTTTTAGTTAATTTTCATACACATTTAAAATTTGAAGTCTTTAAAGACTGGACAAAAATATTGAAATATAAAAATTAGTTGAATATTCCGTAAAAGTCAGAAATGTAATTTTGCTGATGTAACTTCTCTTTGAGTCACAACTCCTCACTTAGAAGTTAATTTCAATATATTTACTCCAACATTTTTAATAGACATGTAGGCAGATTCATTGATTATAACAAGATGTTCTAGTTTTTTCACATTGTACATTTCAGTCCCGTTATTCAGATATAGGTACAGGTGAAGAAAATGAGACCAGAAAAGATGGTAAATAACAGTGAAATGTGTTACTAAAGATGAATGAGTATTTTAATATTAGGGATTACGATGAAAATGAGCACCTTTTGCATTAGGATTTATAAAATAAAAAACAACAACAGATGAGTAGCCGTCATGAGTAATATATAGGTATATAATAAAGGTTAATTTGAATATATGAACTTACCTGTCTTTCCTCTCCTGCAATAGTCTGTGCTTGTCGCTGCGTGACTGCTTTGCTGATTAACGGGACTTTTAGCTCCCCCTTGTGTCCAAAAGATCCAAAATCTACCCAAAATCTACTGTCAATGGATAATGTTGATTTCTGCTGTCAAATATTGTGCACTTTAAGAAAATATTATGTAAAATAACCCATTTAGGTTCAGCTATGTTATGTATGTCTCATAAGATATTATTAAATTCTATATTTTATATACACTATAATTTAAATGTATTTTTAGAATGTTTTTAATATTTTCTCTTATGCTAACAAAGGCTGCACTTACTTGATTAAAAGTACAGTAAAACTGTAATATTGTGAAATGTTATTACAATAAAAAAAATTAGACACATTTTAAGTTGTAATTTATTATTGTGGTGGCAAACCTGAATTGTCTCACATGATCCTTCAGAAAAACTTATAATATGCTAATTTGGTGCTCAAGAAGCTTTTCTTATTATTATCAATGTTGATTTTTATTTTTGTAGAAACCATGATACCTTTTCAGGATTATTTTATAAAAAAAAGAGAAGCATTGACGTCAAATAGAAATCTTTAGTAACATTATAAATGTCTTTACTGTCACTTTTCATCAATTCAATGTATCCTTGCTGAATTAAACTATTAATTTCTTTCCAAACTAAATTAATATTGTATATAGAGTATTTAAAATATCAGCCATCAATTGATCTTAGGCCTTAACAGATGCCACATCATATGAAATGAGCATGTATGGAAATATAATAGAATGCTCTGCTTCTGTTCCACAGGGATATTTTGGAGCTGTTGGTGCCTTCCTAGAGCTACTGAAGATGACTGAAGACTCCTGAGACACTGAAGAAACCCAAACCAGAAGCTGCTGTAAGATTTCAGGAAAGCCACATCCCCTAATAAGGAAAAGCCATTTAATAATATGATCCGAGTTTCCCTTCAAATCATCGACACGTTGGCCCGTCTATGCTTGTGACAAAAGCAGGTGACCAAGAGGAAAAGACGCAACAACAACGCACTTTCAGTGTGTGATGAGCTGCACTTCATGTTAAGTGTGCCTCATTTCCACTTCTATAAATCCAGCACAGCTTTGGCTTTGCCGTGTATTGATATTTTGATTAGATGATGATTTAGGACACTAAATATAATGCCTGTATACTCCCTCTACATCCAGTTTGTGAGCTTTATGAAAATAATTGTAACATATGAAAAGGGTTTGGAGGTGAGTGTTATGGGACTTTTCTCCCCCTGTTCTAGTCACATATGAGCATTCATCATATCTGTATTACATTAAAAATGCTAAGTTGTATTATTAAGCGTAAAATCATTTTGGACACTAAAGCGTGAGTCCAAGTTAAAAATTCTAACATCTTTTTAATACAGCAATTGACAATTGAATTTCAGTACTTTTTCAATTACTTACAGAATTAGCAAAAAATCGTCAGGTAGACCTGTTTTATCTTCATTGGGCCTTGTACGATTAGTGGATTGTTGACATGAGTAGCTGTAGTTTCTAAGATATCTTTACCTCCTTTTAACTGGTCTGTCTAATGAACAGTGATCATATGCACCTGAGCTGACACTGATTGTGTTGGGACCAAATTGTCAATATTGACTGGAAAACACAGTATCTTCATCAGATGGAGAATTTTCATAGTTCACTACATTCAGTAAGTCCTTTCTTACCGTGATGAATTTTATTTGGTTTTACAGTCCCTAATGCCAATATTTCTCTGATCTGAATGTGTTAACAGTTTACCCTGTGTATATACACTGTAGTATATAATGTTTTTTGTTTTTTTATTTAATTTAACATTTGCACAAACCATCTCGTCATATTCATGCCATTATGCAAGTTTCATTAGAGACTGCTAACCGAGACTTATATTTACTGTCAAACCTCCTCGCAAATGCCTTCATCCTTTAAACATTTTCAGCTTAAACGTTGTCTATTAATGAAAATATTTTGCCTTTTTTTTTTTCTCATGTATCAACATGAGCATCTCTAACTTTATGCCTAAACACCTTTTAACTCTCTGTATTAATACTGTACAGCTGGGTCTGACTGTGAACTGTAAAAATGGTTGTTCAGAACCAGATGTATGTTAAATACATGTTCCTAAAGCTGGAATCATAAATTCCAAAATAGTTATTGCAGTCATTATAATCTGTCTAAATATGTAGGATCAGAAACATAAGCACTTCCAAGAGAAAAATGTATTGTCTTTCCCTCACTTTGAGCCACAGTATGACAGCAATTATTTTTCTACCAATTGCATTTTAGCATTTGGCTTCAGCAGTGTAAATAGGTACTCAAGACATTAAATCCTTTATTTTTTACAGCACTGATAAAATAAGCAGTTTTCGAGCTTGTAATTTACAATTTTTTTTTTTTGCTGATCATCATGAATGCAAGCAAGACCAAAACTTCTTAGAGGAAGTAAAATGTACATTAAGAATAATTTCATAATGCATTTTTTATTGGAGGATTGACTGTAAAAAATATTCACCTATTGTGCATGTACTGAACCTACTACATGTTCAACAACAGACCTGTGCTGACATTAAAGTGTCTTCTAGCTGCTTGTGACAACATCTGTAGCACATTACGTGCACTGCCTCTATGTCTTTTCCTTCTATCTGTTGATTCATGCTTTACTTCCTCTGCTCAGTCCTTAGAATTGCCTTATGCAGTGGGGTGCCATTTTGTCTTTGGATGTCTGGATTATGCACAATGGCACCCCAACATCTCTCTGAGCCACAAAAGTAACTTCCAAGTGTTATGGGGTGCCTTTTACTGATGGAGACAAGGCTTTATCTCTGTATCCTCTGTATTGTCGCAAATGCTAAATCCAGATGTCACTGTATGTGTATACATCAATCCTTAACAGTATATTTGAGGTGTTTTGAATTTCTTTTGAGAGGCGGGTGGAGGGTGGGGGGATTGAATGCATGTGTCGGTACATTGTATTTTTACTTGGGCAATGCAAAGCATGTAAGCGATTTCTCAACATGGGTGACATTTCCTTAGGCACTTGGATGGATCGCTCCATCTTATGTAGTCAAATTGCCTTTTTATCAGGTTTTGTTCTTGTAAACCAGATCTAATGTCAGTGCATGTTCATTCCTTGCGCTATATGTTAAATTGTACAAAACCTTTCTCCCCTTTCATAAATATATTCTGTCTCTTCCAAACTATACTTGTTCGATGCCCAGTTTTCAGAAAGCATGTCGCCATTACAGCTGAATTATAAGCTTTTTCTAGAGCTAAATTGTGTAATTATAAATCGTATCATTTTAGATAATTAGATGTTAATATTTCATGCTAATAACCCTCATCAATGACCTCAAACTTGTCTGATGTATGTGATCTGAATGAGTATGTATAATTCTATGCTAAAAATTATTTTAACTTCAGTTTCAGCGGACATATGAATCTTAAACAGAATCACTACACAAATTTTAAGTGTATTTCTTATGATATAACATTTGATGTTGATCGTATAGGGACCCCTAATTTACTTGCGCCTCGTAAGGAATGAACTGATCACAATACTCTGAAATTAATGTCACTAAGAGATTTTTATATTGGTTTTGAGTTGTATCATGTGAAAAGCTAACTTCATTTGTCAATAAACTATTTTGTAAATATCTAATAAATGTGTTAATTGTGGAAAATTGTTAACTCTAATGGCTTTTCATTCATTTTCTTTCATTTAATCCAAATATCAACCCTTACACCAGTTTACAGGATATTCACAAACATGCATTAGAATCAGCTTAATTGGCCAAGTATGCCTACACGGAATTTGTTGCCAGTTTAGAGCAAACCAACAGTGCTCATTTACACATACAGGCACGGCACAGCAGTGTTGGACTGAATGAGATATAAACTAATACAACATGATGGCAGATACCACTGTAAGGGGTTTTACAGTCAAAGACCCAGATATGATGAATGAAGACCCGGAGTCAGAATTATAATAAATTAAAGAAAAGATGTACTGAAGATGTACTGTAGTTTGCAGTTTCATCAGCAGAAGTCAGCTTCAAGACTCACATAGGAGTTCGTAGGCCATCCCACTTACAGATACAAAGATCACAGTAGTTCCTACACCAAGGTCTAAGCTACGTCCTTGCTTCAGGTTACAGTTTCCGATTGGCTAAGAAATAGTAAAACATAGTAATTTTCCACACATATACAGATAGACTGAGGCCTATCTCCATCGATTATGCAGCTGACACTCCGACCCTGAAGTTAGGCACGTCATGACCTTCCAGGTCGCAGATTTGGGTTGCCGGGCGCCAGCATGTCCAGAACAACAAATCAGTCAATCTCCAAAAATGTCAGTGGTTCCCTTTCGTGGTCACTACAAGTTACGTCGTGATGACGAATGGGGTTTTGCTTAGAAAGCATCTCACCTTCGAGAATACAAAACGAGCCAATGGCAAGAAAATGCCATGGGTCTGCGGAATTTGCATAGCGTAACTCTGCCCCACCTCGTGGGTATATAAGGAAGCACGCTGGCAACATGCAGTTATGTTTTCGCTGCAGAGCCAAGAGCATTCTTCACTCCACAAGCAATTCTGAGATCTTCTCTCTTCACTCTTCGAGATGAGCTACTCTCCAGGTGTTGGTGTGACGGCGATCTCCAGCGAGTTCACATTGCCTGCTGATCTGTGCAGCGATCTGCCAGTCGTGTGTCCTCCCTGGTCGCTTCAACACTCTGCAGAATTTTCCTCTCTCACAAAAGAGCTTGCCCGTGGCACGTCTTTTTAAAGATGTCTCACCCGTGCACTTCTGGTTGCGGTCAGACTGTTTCTCAGTTTTATGGGCACAATCGCTGCCTTGCGTGTTTGGGCTTAGATCACGCTAAGGTAGCCTTTGACTCATGTTCTCATTGCAGGAGCATGACCATTGCGACACTGCGGTCGAGACTCAATGACCTCACTAGAGCGAGAGTCCCCTCATCCACACCCTGATTTATCCCCTCCTCGAGAGGTGGTACTTTGGCTGGTGGCCAGGGTGACCTGAGGGTGACAGTGTGGAACAAAGCGCCGACGATTCTTCCTCAGCCCAAACCCCCCTCTTGCGTGTTGCAACCCGCGAGCGTCCCGATTGAAACTGTGGGACCGTATTCGGACGTTCCCCCTGTTTCTTTGTGTGTCCATCACTTCATCACAAGGTGGGCAGGAGTCCTCGGGAGATGATGATTCGGCTGAGCTGCCGCCTTCGGGCGTGCCAGCATTGTCCGAGTCAGATCCCGAGTTGACGGCTATGCTTTCCCAGGCAGCCGCAAGCATCGGGCTTGAGTGGAACCCTCCACCCTGTCCTGAGCGCTTGTGGATGGATGATTGGTTTTTGGGTGCTGCCCGCCCCAAATACCTTTCTTCCCGGAGGTGCGCTTCCGTGCGTTGCTCAAGAACCAACACGTACTAGTCCGCTCAGACAATACCGCGACAGTAGCGTACATCAACCAACAAGGTGGTCTACGCTCCCGCTGTATGTCGCAACCCACCCACCACCTCCTCATATGGAGTCAGAAGCATCTGAGGTCGCTTCGAGCCATTTATATCCCGGGAGACCTGAATCGTGCAGCCGACGAACTCTCACGGTTTCAGCCTCTTCCTGGAGAATGGAGACTCCATCCCCAGATGGTTCAGCTGATTTGGTAACAGTTCGGCGACGTACAGGTAGATCTGTTTGCCTCCCACGACTCTTCCCATTGCAGCCTGTTTTACTCCCTGACCGAGGGCACGCTCGGCACAGACGCACTGGCGCACAGCTGGCCAAGGGGCCTCCGCAAATATGCGTTTCCCCCAGTGAGCCTCAGGGAGGATGAGGAGCAGGTCATATTGGTTGGCTCTCATTGGCCCACCTGGACCTGGTTCTCTGAACTAGTACTCCTCGCGACAGCACCTCCCTGGCCAATTCCTCTGAGGAAGGATGTAATTTATATAGACACTGTTTGAAATATAGGTACTATTAGCTGTCTAGAATACTTTACCCAAACTACATTTCTGTCACCATCCTATCGTTCTAAACCCATAGGACTTTCCTTTGTCAAACACAAATGCCGACATTTCTTGACAGTTTTTGCTTGTCAAGCATATGTGTTTGAGCTTCTACTGACCATATTTAATGTGCTCTATGTATATCCATTGATCAGTGTTTATGTGTGAATAAAAGCCTAAATTAAAAATAACAAAAGTCTTATGAGTTTGAAAAGTAAATGCTAACAGAATTTTTCCTTTTGGGGTGGATTAACCCTTTATTTCTGATTGGTCAGCCAGGGAATCCAGCTGTCTGATATTGTCTAGTTGTCTTTCCATGGAAAAGCTTTACCACAGCGCTCATCTGGCAAACTGAAACCATCATTTATTTGGAGTAGGCATGAAATGGAAGTTTCGGAAAGTGTCTTCCCTATAGAGTGGTGCAGGTATAACATCACTTTGTAGGCCAAAACACGGAAGTGAGTTATCGGGTCAATGGGTTTTTTGAAAGGGGTTTTGCTTGAGCACAAGCTCAAGAAACTTTCACGTTTTATTCTGCTACATAAAATACATCAGTGTTACTCCACTTGTGATTTTTTGAAGCTGTAATGCGTCTTGAAAAAGGCAGTTGCTAACAAGTGGCTAAATGGGACTACAGAGGCTGTCGAGGAGACTAAACGTCATCATGCTGAACAGGTAAACTCAGTCCACTTTTACAGCATCGTTATGCTCATAATTGTGCTCTCATAAACTACTCTAACTCAAACGTTCTGGGAAATTCAGAAAGAGTTGTTGGAAGCTTAGTAATGGTGATGTTGGGAATTCTTGGCACTGTGGTGTGGTTCGTTTTATAGCCTACCTTTAGCTTTTTACTTCTGGCAACTGTATTTAGGCTTCAAAATTCATAAAAGTTGTGTTCATCTTGTGATAATTACCTTGATGGACAAAATGGACGAGTATTATAAACTTTTGTTGATCACAGAGCTTGTTTTTAGCAATAATCCAAAAGCCTATGGGGAAATACTATTTGGTTTTTGTCGAGAGAACCAGTGCTAACTGCTGATTGGCCTACAAAGTGACGTCATACCTGCACCACTCTATTGTGATGTGTATAAGGCTCTGTCCCAAATGGCACCCTAAACACTTGCTCGCATCAGTGGCTGGATCCCAAATGGCACACTTCATGTGGACTCGCGGTCTCGTGGCTTTAAAGGGGTCATATAATGGTACATGCACTTTTACAAGTTGATTGTACTGAAATGTGTGTTGGCAGTGCCTGTACACAACCATCATAAAATGATAAAAATCCATCCAGTGTTTTTTTTTTTAATCTTCTTATATGTTTTCCCCTCTCTCAAATCAAGCCGTTCGATTTTGTGACGTCACAAAATCGACGCCCCTCCCACGATTGTTGATTGACAGCAGCGTTTCAACACAGACCCGCCCTCGCTCGTGAGCGAGCTGTCAATCATAGTCCGCGCGGACCGGCGCGGTCATTGTTGATATGCTGGAGCACCGTCTATGAGCAGAATGGCGTCTAAGCGATTGTGGTGTTCTGTTCTTGGGTGTAATAAGGAACACAGCAGTCATTTTGATGTTCCTAAATCCGAACCGCTGAAGACGCAGTGGCTGAGTTTTGTTTTTGAAGGGAATATTCCCCACGACCACGATCAATGCTTTCATGTTTGCGCAAATCATTTTCACCAGACTGCTTTATAAACGAGGGTCCGTATAAAGCTGGTTTTGCTAAGAAGCTGCTCCTGAAAAAAGGATTGGTACCAACTATTCGTGTTCCTGCTGCACCTCCAGAAGAAGAAGTGAGTGTAACGTTTTATTAACCTTTATATTAATATTTATATTAATCTTTGCAAATCGCTTGCTGCACGCTTCACGATGAATGCGGCTGTTTTCACTCAGGGTACATTACGGCATGTTTTCTATGTACGACGTTCTCAATGCGCTTCTCAGTGTCGGAGTGACGTTCTCAATGAGTGTGGCGAATCCCACGTTTATAATGAACAACGCGTTATGGTTATTGTGTTATTGTGTTACAAACGGTGTACGCACAGAACAGAGGGGCGGGGTGAGCAAAGCTCATTATCATTTAAAGACACATGCACTTAAACGGCGTGCTGAAAACAGAGCTGTTTTTGACCAGGTAAAATTAGTGTTTTCTTACAATACTAATGAGAATTTTTAAATAAAGTATATTACAAACTTTTCATTTAGACCCTAAAGAATCATATTAGCTTGTACAAAAATGGCATTATATGACCCCTTTAAATTGCGCTTGGTCGCCAAGTGTATGAGTCCGTAGTAGGGTGTCCCATTCGGCATTTCAGTGCTCAGAAGTGTGCTCGCAAGTGCCGCCTTTGTGCCCTCGATGCAGACTTCGGCGAAGCCCGCACTTTCGCACCCTCCACACGAGTTACCTACCCAGGAATCATTGCGAATGCCCAAACAGATAAATGAGGGGAGGAGTTTCGTGGCTGTTTGACTTTTCGGTGACATGATGTCATCAAGCCTGTCCCAAAATACACTTTCGCATGCCCTCGTGGACCTCGAGGCCAGTGCCCCTTAGGTCTGCACTTCCTGACGTCACCAAGTGTGAACTCAAAGGAGGTCCACAAGGCCAGACTGTGCCATTTGGGATCCAGTGTGTGCTCGGCAAAAGGGCTATGCATCAAGGGCGCATACTGACCGCAAAGAGGGCGCTTGCAAGCACCCTTCTGAAACCTAAAATGACAAATGGGACACCCTACGGTCTCATGGACTTAACAGACATGCGCACGTGGCAGCCATTGTAAGTCCACAAGACCAAAAGTGCATCTGAAGTGTGCCATTTGGTACAGGGCCTATGACCGTGAAATGGCTTCTTGACTTGAACAAGAAAAATGTAGGCAAGGACTTAATTTTGTCCATAGGGAATTAATTAGATCATTGGATGGTGCTATTGCTGCAATCACATGTGACTGACATGTAATGTGGCTGATGGTCACATGACCGCCTTTGCGCCAGTAAACAGGCTTCATGTAGCGCTACACAGAACGATTGGCAGCTGACTTGAAGAAGTGCATGCAGTTTAGAAATTTTGTCCGACTTGAGACTGACGTGACTGACATATGGCATCAAAGTACCGCAAGAGTGATTCGAGAGCAGATGGCTGACTCAGCCGGTGCAGTTTCTCAAGAGCAGCTGCACGAGCTCTGATGACGACACAGCTGTTCCACGATTGGCCAGATTCACCGCATGACAATGATCAAGTGTGTTTCGTGTTTATTCTGACAAGACAACTTCAGTTCCACTAATGCTCACAAATCTGCATTTTTTATAACAGTAAAAGCTCTTTTCTTGTAGTCACGAAGTTATATTGTGTCATGTTTATCAAAATGAAACTAGTCACTAGTCCATTTGGCCTATGT
This sequence comes from Abramis brama, assembly GCF_963993115.1. Classification (NCBI taxonomy): domain Eukaryota; kingdom Metazoa; phylum Chordata; class Actinopteri; order Cypriniformes; family Leuciscidae; genus Abramis; species Abramis brama. The sequence goes on along the minus strand of NC_139976.1, from coordinate 19,502,314 downwards.
CTTGTGGTGGAATATGTATCATACAAATCCATGCATTAGGTCTTGCCTAGTAGGCAAATTATTTTATATATATTTTTCATTTACATGTTGGTACATATTGTGCAGCTTTATTGTGCAATGGGGAAGGAAATCCTGTATTTGTATTTTATTTTGATTACAGTTTGTAAATATCTCACATGTGGTTTGACTTATGTTTTTGGTTAATATCGCCCAGTTTGGATTGGGTGGATGTAAAAAAAAAAAAATATTGCATTACAATAAGTGTATTGTGATTGTCAAAACGTTTTAGTAATTAAACAGAATTTTATTAGGTTTAGTGACAACATGTTACAATGTTTTTTTATTGTTTTTTATTATTGACACAAATTTCACGATTTCAATTCAATTAAATTCTTGTGATTTGATTAAATATTGACTCATTTGGATAAATATTAGGTACACAAGATAGGCATTCATTTTTCTCAAGAAAAAAAAATCTCACCTAATGCTGGTAGTATTTAGGGTTAAAAATAACTCAAATTAAATATAATGCGTTTTTTATTATAATAACAACTTTATTTAATGATATTTCAACGGAGAAAAGTGAAGCAAATTAGAAGCACTCACTTCCTGATGGCTGAGCGTACTGCGCAGACTCAAACTGAGCTTGACGACGTGGATGTGATGTGAAGTGAGCAACCTGTCTGACAGTTGTAAGTCTTCTAGTAGCTGTGTCGTGAGAAATCTGAATCATTCCCTTCCGAATCTTGCAGAGACGGAGAGCGTGAGTAGGAGCTGTCCATGAGCTTGGAGCAGGAGCAACTTTATGACTCTCTATGGGCTTCTCCCTTGACTTTATCGGACTTTATGCCTCCACGTCCCCCCGACTGACTGTGAGCTTCTCTTCCTGTCTATACGGTAATTTCCAGAGAGTCGCGTGGTTATGACGCAATCGTTAGCCTACTTTTACAAAAACTGCTTCTACGGGGCCATAACGTAAGATACAAGGTAATGGAGCCTTTTATACATTGTCGTGTTTCTTTAGAAATAAACAATGGACAAATGGAGTCTTTAAATGCCTCAGATGTAAAGTTATTCGCTGTCAAATTGACGCCAAAATGAATGGGAGTCAATGGAAATGCTAACAGCAGATGGCTTGTTAGCCAATGGCGGCCCCCAGGGGTGGTACGCTATTCGAGAGCTCGATTACCCACCTGGGTATGCCTAGGCTATACAAAATAATCTAAATAACTATATAAATGCTATGCTATAATACGCTATCCTGATCGTTTTCAATACTCGCAATTCCAACTCCTGACTCGCAGTGGTTTTGACGGAACAAAAGATGCTTTTATAGAGGGGCTGCCAAGGGCGTGGTGAGCTGGTACCCTCTTACGTCACAGGGCACCGCAACTTCCAATAGGAAAATTCAACTGCAGTAGCCACCGTTCAACCTGAAGAGGGCAGCACTCACACCTTTTTACACCATATATTGTAGAATTAAAACACTTTATACCCAAATGTCAAAAAAATTACTGGAATCAATGAACAGCACTAATAAAGCCCCATTCTTACAGATCATTAACTAAAAAAAGTTGTTTTAGTGTTTAGTTACCCTTTAATTAAATAAAAAATAATAATGTGCAAGGATAAATCATTTGTAATGAATAGTGGAAATACCATATAAATATAAGAATTGCCCATTTTAATTTTATGGTAACTTTAATTTATTTATCACCTGCGATGATGAATGCATTGACTTATCTTTTATGTGTCTATTGAAGAATTTTATTTAATGGTAATCAAAACAATTTGATTGACACTAGCAACATAAAAATAGACTGTAGGCCTATTAAATGGTATGTGAGCATGTTTGTAAACAGTGGCGTTGTTCCCCCACAACCAGTAGGGGCAACTCCCAAACAGCCCGTATTTCAAGTGAGAGTAGGAAATCCGACACATGCATACTTGCATAATTTTCTTTTCACGTGTAAGGGGGAGTGGAAACTGAGGTAAGCAGGTTCACAGCTCGCACGCTTAAGCACGTTCAAACGCCGTGGCCCGTGGCCGTGACGTTCCCGCAGCTGCAAACTTGTTCATTGGTGGAAGCCGCAGGATGACGATGAACGCTGCACCAACTCAATTAAATTAATGTACAGAAGAGTTTCAGATGTCAGGACCAGTTCATGTGATTGCAAAAGAGTTGAATGGGGACCGTTTGGACCGTATCTGCGGTTGTTTTATAAAATGGTAAGTGCCTCAATTTCCCCATTTAAGAAGTTTTTCCAAACATCTGGTTTCAACACGCGAGTCATGTTGCAGTTGTGAACTTATATTCAGCTGTTCAAAGAAAAACAAAAAAAATGTCTCAGTTTTCTTTCCTTATTATTATTATTATTATTATTATTATTATTATTAATAATTTCTTTAACATTTGTTGTATTCTTTTAAAGACAAACAATTATTTAGCTAAATGTTAACAAATGTCAAGAACAAACCTCTAAAAAATAGTAATAATATGTTGTGTGCCAGATGTAATGTATTTGCAATTACTTTTAGATAAAAAAAAATAAAACATAAAAAAAAACCTCACACTAAACTGTCTAAGGGTTTAACCTATTTGATAATTAGGCAAATGTACGACAAATGTTCTTTAAAACTTGGAGGTGCGAAATGAAATTAATGCAAATCTAAAAAAAACAACTAAAAATAAAATGTTCTCCAGTGACTCCCATATTGGTTGTTTTTTTCCACCTCTCTTGTAGACAACTTCTGAAGGGAACCACTTTAAATCCACCAATGCGGCTCTTTGCAAGTCCTAGCATGTGACTGGATTTGCATGTCAAAGATCAGATTTGAGACACAGACACATATAATTTGCTAAATACTGACATGGCATACTTTGAATAGAGGGAGAGGAGGAGTGCATAAGCAGTTGTCAACTTGTCACAATTAGACAAGCCTAATTTCAAAGAAATCTATTGAGCTGACGTGTGCTTTTCATGCTGCAGTGAAATAATGTGGAATTGGGACTGTTCCCACAGTCAGCTGATATCTAGACAAGAAGACTCATAAATTACAAGTTCAGTTGCATAATAAGGGAAAACAACTGGATTCATCTTATCCTTACTGTGTACATTGTGTATGACAAAGCACATTGCACATGACACAATTTGAAGAGTTCAGATGCAAAAGCCTCTAAGTGCCTCTTTATTTTTATCAAGCTCGTATATTTAAGTTCAGTAATTTCACTTAAATGAAAATGAAAATTACCTACGAATTGTCATTTAAGTGAAATTACTGAACTTAAATATACAAGCTTGATAAAAATTATCATTCTAGAAGAAAATTTCAGATGGCACTTTGAGGCTTTTGCATCTGAACTCTTCATTTATTGTTTTTAGCTCTTAATGGCTCTAGTTTGGATCAAATTTTCCACACCGGTGTCACTGATTTTAAGAGATTGAAAGTAACTCGTGTCAACATCTATTTTTTTTTTCAGACACCAAAAACATGTGGATTCCACACGTGCCAGATGTGGGCCGGATCTGGGCGAAACTATGTTGCTGTCTGGGAAAGAGCTAGGCCTATGTCAAAATTATTTTAAAATCATAAAAAAAAAAAATAGATCAATTCTATTTTTACAGCTTTTACAGCTTTTCAATTGGGCCAAAAGAGTCAGAAGGGTCAGGAAGGCAAACTGCAAGGTCTCAAGTTAATATGGCAACCCATCAGTTAGAATGGGCTCAGAAACACTTCCCATGAATGCAGTCATGCAACATTTCACTTTTCTCTGTGAATCATTTGTAAGACCAAAAAGCAGCTCCAAACCTGTAAGATGTCACATTTTCTGTGTATTAACAGAAGATGTGCATCACCCATCGCCATCGTGCCTGTTAATCATTTTAGCTGAGCTTGTTACTTATTCCTGCCTGTTTTGCTGTGTGTGTCATCTTGCGCTCAGCGGACTCACTGACCGGGCCTCACATCTGCAGAAGGAATTCCATGACCAGTGAGTGTGGCGGCAGAGAGGTGTTGCGTGTGTTTGGGACTGGGAGTTCTGGAGTTTGAAGGAAATAAAAACGGTGGGAAGGACAGACTCCATGGCTCAGGAAAGGAAGAAAGGTGGGGTCCTTCCTCCGGATGGAGGGTGGGGATGGATGATCGTGGCTGGCTGCTTTGTGGTAACTGTTTGCACAAGAGCTGTTACAAGGTAAGCTTTTTTTTTTTAGTGTATGCTGTTGCTAAATAGAACTAGAACATGTTGATATAGGGATAGGTGTTTTGTTTTCAGCTATAATTAAACCACAGGTTTTAACCTGCCTTTTTCTTAATAAAAATGAATAGCTGAAGAATATTGTTGCTCTTAAACTTTCTTATATTAGTGACCAAAAATTTATATTGAATTTAAATCTTTAAAAAAAAAAAAAACACTTAATGCAAATATAAAGCAAACATACAATAAGAACAAACAGTCTCGTAAACCTTCTGCCCTTAAAAATGTCTGGATTTATTCCTCAAATGGGTTTAACCTGTCAAATAGTACATACTCTTGTATAGTACAGTACATGTGGCACAACAGAACGCTATATTTAGTTCACACTGAGAATTAACTATAATGAGTCATTGGTTCACAAAGTGACAAGCGCTATCTGGTGTTTCTGCTGCAGCCTTCGAGGTCAGGTTACATTTGACTGACTTGTAAACAACTTCCAGGCGTTCGCACTTGGATATAGATAACAGTGTTGTTTTAACATATTAGCCTCTTAGAAGTGTTTTTTACTGCTTTGACTGGTTAACACATTTGTGTTGTGCTGTTGTAAGTGTCATTTGTTGCTACTATCGAAGATTTTTCTATGTACAGTACTATGTGGTGAGAGGTAAAGTTTTCCTTTTATACTGCTTTAGACGAGCTGTTCCATTTAGCAGTATTTTGGCGTTACCCCTGGGGTGGTGAACGTATTCTACCGACTGTGCTGTTTAAACCCTGTAATTATTTCATCATAAATTTAAATGTGCAGGCACATCATCTGACAGGTAAAGGTGTGAAACACGAGAACCTGAAGAACAGGTCTGCAAAGTCTTTTGTCATTTACTAGGATGAAATTGCAAGCAGGCTGGCAAGAACAAAACCTCACCTCTGAAACAAGCATTATTTTGACCATTTCTTAAGTCCTGCTGAGATAAGTGGTAATAATCAACCTGAGGATTACCAGATGATGAAACTCTTTTTGAGCTTAAAGTGCAGCCAGTGGTTTTCAGATGTGCCTTTTTAACCTCTTTTTTATCTTATGGATATTCTGTTCTCTGCCCTCAACTCCTTAAAAAGCTCTTATCATTCAAGTATGTGTGTGTTACACATGTGTGGCTTACTTTAGTCCTAAAGTAAGATTTTACCCTTTGGGTCTGCACCTTGGCTAAGCCAATGGCGTTTTCACACTAATTGTGGAATGGTTGCCTGAAGGACATCTCCTTCTTTAATGGCCGATGGCCAGACACGTCTGTATCAGTGGCGGAAGACGTGAGAGTTGCTGGCTGTCATAACCACACTGAATGCTCTGACCCGAGTGACCTGCCTGGTGATCTAGTTTTGTTTGTTCAGGTGCTGAACAGGCACTGCAGAGGCTTGTGCCTCATTACCCCGTCTCAGCCTTTCATATCCAGACACCCACGATCTGCACGGCTGTTCATAGTAACTGGTTGTGAATGGCACTGGACTTTAAAGTGTGTTGTTAGTCTGAAGTGTCACAATATGGTCCTTTAAAGATCACAAACTTGTGTGTGTTCTGTCTGATCAGAGTTGTTTTGTCTTTTTCTCTTTTCCAGATGCATCTCTATATTCTTTGTTGAGTTTCAAATGCACTTTGGAAGAGATTACTCTGGGACGGCATGGATTCATTCATTAGTGGACTGCACAACCATGCTGTGTGGTAAGGAAACGTCATACTTGACACTAAAACCATCACACATTAGCGCATCACAATCATCATCATTGGCTGGTCTAAAATAGGGTTTCCATCTGCAGAACTCAGTGAGAAAGTTTTTGCACATCTGAGACAATACTGTTACATAAGAAACTAAGCAAGACCTGCAGCCTGTGGGAGGCTCAAAACGTTCTCTTGAAGTCAGCAACACACAGAGAACATCTTGAGAGGACACGCCAGTGTCGCAAGCTTGACCCAAAAAAACAGGCCTGTTTGCTTTCCTATACACCCGGCGCTGTCTGCTGTTGACAGTGCAGCAATCTTAAGAATTACATTGCAAAGGAAAGGCCTTCTTAAGGCTGCTGACTAGTAAACAAAAGACGTAAGAAATGCTGTTATTACATAAAGCTTTCCAATTTCATGTTTGGCTGACATGTTCTCTTTTATCACAAGGCTGATTTGTTTTTGTCAGGGGTCTGTGGAAGCACATAGTTTCCAAATCATAAACAGTATGTTGTAATACTGTATGTTGTCATGTAATAGGAGAGAGCAGCTTAATAATAGCGGTAATAGTGACCAATTATCTGAGCGAATTTTGTAATATTTCAAAATTTGTTCAAAAGTTTGAGGTTTCAGTTGCAGTTACTCCAGTATTCATTGTCACATGATCCTTCAGAATTTATTCTAATATGCTGTTTTTGTGCTCAAGAAACATTTCTTATTATAAGCAATGTCAAAAACAGTGGTGGTGCTTAATATTTTTGTAGAAACCTTTTTTTCAGAATAAAGTTTTTTGATGAATAAAAGTTCAAAACAACAGCATTTTTTGTATGAATAAGTCTCTTTACTTTTGAACAATTTATAAAAGTATTATGTATCTGAATAAAAGTATTACTGAGTCACATGGAGCCACATTAACATGTCCATATCTCTGGGATTGAACCATCGACAGTCTTTAAAGTTACCAAAAGGAAAGTTTTTAAAGAACCAGAATCTAAAAGGATATTAATACATCTTTAATACTTCTTGAGTCACAGTGCTTTTTGACATTTTTTGAACTGTCACTGTTGGCATATAATGCAACACAGATTGCTAAAGTCAACAGATTTTACTAATAGACCTACCAATCTATGTGTAAAAAATAAAATAATGATGCTGCCATCTTTCTAAAGTCATTTTTACACCCCTGTAATTTGGCTCCAAATCTCAGATGAAGATTTTAATTTTGACCCCCCTCTACAAAATCGTGGATTACTCAGTAAATATACATTCATGACATTTAATATTTTGGCTTCCTTCTTCATTTATATATCTTTCACCAGACAAAAAATGATCAAAATCAAAAATTTGAGCCGGGGACACGGAATGACAGTAATGTTTACAAAGTAGTGGCTGTGGATGGAAACCCTGCTTACAATAAATATTATTTAAATATGACTTTTATTATTTCGAACATATTGTTCAGTGTGAGCACAGCATTTATTCACGTTACTTTTGCAGCTCCACTCGGAAGCCTGATTGGGAATCAGTTGTCATGCCGTGTAGCTGTAATACTAGGAGGATTCCTGGCCTCAATAGGACTAGTCCTCAGCTCCTTCGCCACCAGTCTGGAATATCTTTACCTTACCCTGGGAGTGGTAACCGGTAAGAGCCCCAAGATCCCTAAAACACTGATCTACAGACCCATGCACGGCACTTAGAATGTTGCAAGTTCAGCATGTTTACGGTTTTATTTTATATCCTTCTTTTTTTTAGGGCTTGGCTTTGCCCTTTGCTATACTCCAGCCATCGCCATGGTTGGGATCTATTTCTGTGAGAGGAAGGCTTTGGCCTATGGCATTGCCATGTCTGGCAGTGGCATCGGGACCTTCATCCTGGCCCCAGTAGTGCAGCTGCTAATCGAACACTATTCATGGCGTGGAGCCCTCCTCATTTTAGGGGGCTTTGTGTCTAACCTGTGTGTATGTGGAGCTCTGTTACGGCCCATCATTCTAAAGGAAGAGGAGGCCTGTCCTCTTCCAGTGGACTCAGAGTGTGGGTATAGCATTAAGTCGCCTGCGGTAAATGGCGCACATACGGGGAATGCTGCAGGCAATAAATTAGAAGTGAATGCGAAACAACGCTGCCTTCAGTCCATGCAAGAATACCACTTCCTCCTTATGCCTGACTTTATGGTGTTGTCTGGCTCCTTCCTGCTGCTGGCCAGTGGGTGCAGTCTTCCATTTGTGTACCTAGTGCCCTACGCGCTGGATGTAGGTGTCGGTCATCAGCATGCTGCGTTCCTGATGTCCATACTAGGGGTCATTGACATCGTTGGCAACATCACATTTGGCTGGCTCACTGACATGAGGTATGTTGTTTTGTGAACTGTGTTAATATTACATTAGTCAAAAACAGGAATAGGTAATTTATTGACTAAGGAAAATTTTTGTTTTTTCTTTTCTTCAGATCTAATTATCTGTTTTTTCTAAGAAACGATTTTGTTATGCAATAAGCAACTGGGTCAATGGCATGACACTATGTTTTTGTCCAGATCTCAATACAGTGACATTAATTCACCTATTCTAAGATTAATTAAATTCTTGGAGGTCATAAGCCTAGTAGTTTAGCATCATCGTTTATTATTATTTATTAAAAAAAAGTTAACAAAAAAGCTTCACTTCTTTTTATATTTGAAAAACGTTTAATTGCCTAATCAAAGTCATGTGGTACGACCAACAAGCAGAAATGAATACAAAACAGGAAATTATGTTATAGAGAAGACCCCTGCAGACCCTCATGATTATGTAAATAAGTCTCTTAAAATATCAGGTTGTAAAATGTCATGTTGTGTGACTCCCCAAAAACTTTTGATGAATTATGAATTATAAATTAAAATAACAATACATATTTGTAAAAAAAAAACAAGGAATAAGGAAAATATGGTGACATTTTTGACATTCATTAAATTGAAGCCTTTTTAAACGGCGTAAAAAGTTGTGTAAAAACACCCTCAGGTTTTAGGAAACCAAACAGAATGTTGATCGTTTGCTTATGGGGATGGTTGCATAAACCTTTAAGACTAGTCTTACAAGTTAGACATACACATTTTTTCTTTAAGACTGTTCATAGGTTTTTAAATCAGTAACATAAAAACGTACATTAGCCTAATTTGATACCTAAAACTAGGACTAATTGCCCCTTACTAACTGCTAGTGGGTCATACTAGAACTTAACACACTGTCTTAACATAATGGCTATGTTTATGCAACCGGCCCCAGATCATGCTGACTAACCCTTTCTGTATTTCTCCCAGGTGTCTAAAGAAGTACAGGAATATATGCTACATGTTTGCTGTGGGAATGGAGGGACTATGTTGTCTTTTTATCCCCCTTTTACGCACATTTGTCTTGCTGGTACCCTTCTCTGTGCTCTATGGGTACTTTGATGGAGCCTATGTTGCCCTTATTCCTGTGGTAACATCAGATGTTGTAGGGACAACATACCTCTCTTCAGCTCTCGGGGTTGTGTACTTCCTCCATGCTCTTCCCTATCTGGTCAGCCCACCCATTGGAGGTAAAGGCCTCAAATTATTTTATTTTGATAGGTTAAAAACTACCTGGAATGTTAAAGAAAAAAACATTAACCACAATTGTCGCTTTGTAATGACGTGCCCAATTAAAATAGCCCAATAAGTGGTAAACTGTTAATGTGCAGAGACATGCTGTGAGGTAATCATGTGATTTTTTTTTGTTATTTATTTTTTTGTTATATAGGTTGGTTGGTTGACACCACAGGGACTTACACGGCGACATTCTTTTTGAGTGGGTTCGCCCTGATCGCAAGCTCTCTCCTGCTGTTCTCAGTTGCCGTCATTCGGCATTGCCGGAGAAACCGGAAGAACAGCCTGAGCAAAGACCCAAAATTGGTGTCATGCGAAGGCAAACAAGTGGACTATTATAGTTCTAAAAATAAAGACTTGATGATAATTATACCAGCAACTTCATAGCGTTGGAATAACAATTTGTATTATTTTTTTTAAATGTCTATTTCTTTGTTTAATCAATTTTATGAAATACTGTTAGATATATAGAGTCATTAATAATGTTTAATTGAGAAAATAATTGTTTGTGTATAAAAAATTTCTCATGCCTTTTGTTGACTTTTTGTTCAAAAGCATTTATTCTCATGTACAGTTGCATGCTTTAAAGAAAGTGGGTTACAACACTAGACTTACATTTTATCTATTTTCTTTGTGTCTCATATTTTATAATAATGCGTCAGTATTCAGTGAGTTTTTCTTGTGGACATTTTTTTCCTGTGGACATGGAATTACAAATGTAGGTTATTATACTTGATTATTATACTCCAGTTGTAGTATGTTATTTAAGTCAGTAGAGGACAGTGCTGAACCCTAGATATCTGGACAGTCTGAGCTGCTGTATTGCTGCAGCATTTGCCCCTGTTCTGCGAATGGTTTGTAAAGGTCTGATATTTTTATTCAGCAATGCCTTTTTATGTTTGCTACAACTAGCAGTTCTTCAACATTTCTTTGGATAACAAATGAGTTTATTGAGACTTATGCAAGAGACTGAAGATATAATGGATGCTATAAGGCATGGGGCTAATTTATAACCTTTAGAACTTGATGTCAACAGTCTGAACTAAATGTTTAGTAATGTTTTAGTAATAGTGAATTTCATCGATTTCATTGGGTTAAAAAATTAGACTATATAAAACCATAAAAAATATATATTGGTAATGTTCCATTTTTAATTTTCAAGAGTATAAAGTGTGGCTTGCATCATCTCACAATTGATATTAGTTACTGGTAAAAACAATTTTCTTAACACGCAATGCACACAAAAAGCAGTGTTTTTATTTTTCAAAGAAATACAGGTTTAAAAATGTATAGCTATAATGTCTGTGTCACAGGTCTTAGAATCCAAAGATACTTGAAACAGGATATCTTGCAAAATAGTCCTTTAATAGCAAACTCAAATACTCAGGAAGGTAGCCAGTAACATAAACACAACTAACATTGACAATGACCGATATTGAACTGAACCAAACAGGAAGTATTTGTACACCAGGGAAATTAGCTAATTAAAGGAGAAGTTCACTTTTAAAATGAAAATTCTGTCATCATATACTCACCCTCATGTTGTTTCAAAGCTGTATGAATTTCTTTCTTCTGCTGAACAGAAAGGAAGATATTTAGAAGAATATCAGTAACCAGACAGTTTTTGGGTCCCATTGATTTCCATAGTATATTTTTTTCCTACTATGGAAGTCAATGGGACCCAAAAACTGTCTGGTTACTGATATTCTTCTAAATATCTTCCTTTCTGTTCAGCAGAAGAAAGACATTCATACAGCTTTGAAACAACATGAGGGTGAGTATATGATGACAGAATTTTCATTTTAAAAGTGAACTTCTCCTTTAAATGAAACTGGGAAATTAGGTCAAGACAGACAAACTAAAAACAAAGAGAACTCATGACAACCAACTGAAAGTCCATAAACATGACAGTCTGTGGGGCTTCTTTGTCCATCACTCTTAGAAGAGAAGGTTCTGCATAGAACCATAAAGGGTTCTGTCAGGTGCTTCATATATAGAACCTTTTAGGGGTTCCCATCAATTTAATTTAAAAATGTTTAATCCATTTTTTATTTTAATAAAAGTTTATGAATTTAACAGCTCGTAAACATACTTTACCTCTAGAAAAATTTAAATAGCCCATTAAACATGAAAAATGATGCAATCGTTTAAGACATTTCTCCTTCTTGGATAAAAAATTGAGCCCAGAACCCAATGGTTTTATATAAAACCCATTAAATCTTTTTTTTTTTTTTTTTTTTTTAAGTGAGTCAACCACTGTTGGTTACCAATACTCTTCAATATATATTCTTAAATGATAAATGATGACAAAATTTTCATTTTGGGTGAACTATCCCTTTAAACATGTAACATCCTTATGTGTTCTCTATGCAATGTCATTTGAAGCTACTGAAAACCAAATTTATTAAGACCACCTTCAATTCATTTAACAATAAAAGAGATTCTCCATTTTGAACAAATATCTGGTGACACATTTTTTTATATATATATTTTATAACATTCTGTTCAGTAAGACAACCGACTTAACAGTTTTCCCCACAAATGCACAAATTCTACCATTCTAACAACTGAATAAATTAAACAGATCTGTAAAGTAAAAAGTAAAATATCAGAGGTAACTAACCACTATCGTCACTTGTTATTGAGTATCCTTCACTCTGCACAATTTTAAATCTGTGTACGAATGTTTTCACATCAAAATTATGATTCATCAATAATTGCTCACTAAAAATAATTTTACTGTAATTGTATGAAAATTTGTTCTAGACCCCCCAAAAAAAATTCCCAGCTGCAGGGACTGCTTATGCACCCGTTTTCCTGCACACTTAAGGAGCCTATGCAAATGAGGACTAATGTTTTTAAATCATTAATTATATAATTCACAAAGATTACTGAGGAATTCATGATTTTCATCATTGGCTGAAGTCTCTGCATTACTCTCCGTGTCAAGGAACATCTTTCCATTTTCTTTATAAATAAATCCTTGTTTGCCTTGTTCTATTGTATGAAATGTGAAAATATTTAAAATTTAAAAATGCTTATTCGTAAATACTCTAAGATTGTTATTCACGTCGGCACTAATTATGTCCGACTTTGAAAGTCTGAGATCACTAAAATAACATTAAAGGGGTGTGTGAACTTGCCAGTACGATGTAAGACACTAATTTGCTCTGAAGCTGAATCTTGTCTGAAGTTTAAAATCATTGGTTACCCATAAGCCAATCACATAACGTTTGGTTATGGCGTGTGTTATGCGCATGCTCAGCCGCATCTAACTTCCACTGTAAACACATGTATGATGCGAAAACATACTGTTCGTTGATTGGCCGGCTGTTTTCAGGCCGGAGGAAAACGGAAAGCTATTACGCTGTCTCGGACTGAGTAGGCTACAGAAGCGAAATGAAATTGAGCGGAAGTACGAAGTCTGACGTAGTCAGGCTAGTGCTCTTATATCGCCTCATTATATTGTTTAATGCTGAGGAGGACTCTATAAAACTCCAGAGGACTTTGCTCCTGTTCTTCAAAGGGTTTTAAAATCATATGGTGTTTTTGCTCAGTAATGCCTTTTGTTATGATCATGAGTTTGCTACACTTTAACAGTTCTTCAGTGATAGCCTACTTTAGATGGTTCACGGTAGTACCAGAGACAACATACGCACTGTCAGTGAAAATAATTCTTTGTAACTCAAAAAAGATATTGACTGATAAACTGTGATTGAGGTCAGTAATGTGTCATGTTCAATTTAATTTAATAATACAATACCAACGTCTGACAACCAACATGATTGTGATCAGTGTATCCTGTGAAACAAACCCTTTTGCTCGAATAAACTTACAGAATCATACATGACATCAAGTGAAATTTTTTATTGGTAAAATCAATACAGGCAGGTCATTATGTAAATTTTCAAACACAAAAAGCACACAAAAAGATTTTGCATCAAATATTTTCACTATTTGTAAAAGTGATACAAGTTTAATGTATAACTAAAGCCTAGCCCACATGTTAACACAAATTATAATTGCACTTATAATGACACATCCAACATTCCTACAATGTGTTCCCTACAATGACACATTAAAATACTCATTACTGAACACCATATTCAAATTTTCAAAATTAAAATGATTTTTATTTTATACATCATTTCAAAAGACACGTTCTGAGTTGCTAAAAAAGAAGACAAAAAAAGCATTATTTTACTTTTATTACGACTCATTTAACTAAGTGCTATAAAATCCATTTTTAAAAAGCACTGGCAAGTTTTTTTTGTTTTTGTTTTAGGATTAACTGTTTTGGATTTTTACCCTTCAGACTGTAAAACTTGTATACTCATTTGCAAGTACTGATAGTATATCTGGCTTTTGTAAAACAACAACAGTGTTCCTGTAGCTCAAATGCATGGCGTTAATAATGCCAGGGTCATGGGCTCTGTCGTAACAGAATGCAGGAGAATATATACCTTAAAAGCATCTGTGAAATGCATAAATGTAGAACATGCATAAGTGTAACAGAATTTTGATGAAAATTAACTCTACAACATGTTAAAAAAAATGGATTATAACATATGCAAAAAAATAGGCTAACAAAATAAATGAATAAGATGAACTGACCCTTAAATTTAACCATATTTTAAAGATTGTTTTCTACATTTTCTTAAAACACAGTTTTCAAGTAAATTATACATGGTCAATTATAAAATAACCAGTGAATGTAAATTTATTAATGAATTTGTGTACAATTAGGTTAAATAGCCCACTTTACCTGAATTCACCATATGTCTTGCAAATGCAACACTTTACTCAAAGATCTTCCTCTCAAGCGGAAGCTTGCAAGAAAAAGAGGGATGTGAGACGCAATGCCTTTATATGGACATAGTTTGGGCATGTTTTATGCAAATTACTAGCTGCGGGGACACCCTCAGTTGAAATCACCTGGATTCATCATGAGGATTCACCAGGATTTCATTAGAACGAAAGTAAGAACAAATTTGTGTCTATGCACATGTTTTCTGAGCACAATTAAGGCCCATTGGTTTTTTAACCATTAATTGTGCATCCTTTAAGGCACTCACTAAGATTACTATGGTATTCATCATCTTCTTCGCTATCTGAAGTGGCCGAATAGCTTTTGGTCTGCCCAAACATTTCCCCTTTCATTTGATAAATGAATCCCAGTATTTCATTGGCCTTCCAATCATCTGGGCGAACCTTGATACATCTCTGGGCAATGTTCAGCAGTTTCTTTGCACTTCTTTCCCCCTCACTAGAATGTGGATTCATTGTCAAACACTCCTTGTAGTGCTTGATTGCTAAGTCCTCACTTCTAAAACTGTACAGCTGGAACTCAGCATAGTAATAATGCACTACATGCACACAATCATTTTTCTCTCCAGCTGTCTTAAATGTTCTGTGGAACAGACTGTCTGCCCTGGACACTTCACCTCTCTCTCCGTATTGAAGTGCAAGCTCACTCATGGCAATGATAAAGTAAGCTTTCAGAGAAGTTGCCTTTTCTAAGTAGTAAATGCACTGATTTCGTGCATTGTTTACCTCAGTCTGGCTTCCTAGTCGTTTTTCTTTCTGTAAATTAATTTTCTTGGTCTTGTAGCACATTGCCAATTGATGATGTATGAAACCTGAGTCTGGTGATCTTTTAAGTGCTTTCATCAGCAGTGCAATGGACCTGTCTACAGATCCTTGATTCCTGAAGTATTTCCCAACATACCTTATGACATGTGGATCTTCTGGAGAGCCATTCAGAGCTGTCTCCATTAGTTTCTCAGACTCATTCATCAACTTTTTGGAACATAACAAAAGTTTAACTCCTAGAAGAATTTTCAAGGCATCATCATCTGGGTTGTCGTCAATGGCCAGTCTCAGCTGTTTGATCGCAGGTGAATCCACAGTGCAAGATGTACCAGATTCAATGCGAAACAGAGTAATGGCATAACCAGCGTTCCACTCGCTATTTTCTGGATCCAGTTCCACGGCCTTCTGGAAAACTTCTACGGCTCTGTCATAATATTTGCGAGAGAATTTAAGATAGGCCCATCCTTTCTCACCAAGCACCTCTGGAACAGGTGAAGACTCGGTTGGAAATGTTTCATTAATCTTCTGAAGCTTCATCAGGTAACTTTCACACTCTGTGTAGTTCTTCATGTGGTAGTTTATCCAGGCTAAATTTCCATAGGTGACAATTAGAGTCTTGTCACAGCTCTCTCCAAGGTTTTCTTTAATGAGTGTCTCAGATTTCAACAGGTGGGTAAGGGCCCCTTCTTTGTGCTCAAGAAGGAATTTCACATATCCTAAAGAGCAGTGAGTTCGTGCGACTCCTAGCTCCCCCCCTAGACCCATCTTGACCTGTTCCTCAAGCCTATTGACGATATCTGTTAAAACTAGATCAACTTTTTTAATGTTCCAAGTGAAGTGACACTCCAGCTGATCCAGTTTTGGTTGTAAACTCTCCTGGATTGAACTGACAAGAAAACAAATGAATTAGCAAACTCATTATGAAATGAACAACTCATTACCCTGCTGAAAGAGGCCACTTCCACCATGGAACACCATTGTCATGAAGTCAAGTCAGGTCAACTTTATTTATACAGCGCTTTATACAGTACAGATTGTTTTAAAGCAGCTTTACAGTGAAAACAGGAAAATGAATTCATTTCATCTGTACAGAAGCTCTAAAAGAAAATCGTGTCATTGTTCAGCACACTGTGTGTTTTGACCAAGCGGCAATTCATCGACTGGCTGCTCCCCCCCTACTGGACCACTGCTGGTAAATTCTCACCACTGTTGACCGGGAGCAACCCACAAGCCTTGCCGCTTCAGAGATACTCTTGCCTGTGTCAACTTTGCTCAGTACTTTAACTGCCCTTTTTTCCTGCATTCATCACGTTGATTACAAGAACTGATTGTTTGCTTACCATCTAATCTAACCAGACCTTAATATTTGGCCTTGTTAGGAGATAATCAACGATATTCGCTTTATCTCTGACGGGTCATAGACTCATAATGGCTCATCAGTATATCCCACCACTATACTAGTAAATGTGGATGCAAAGAGTGCGCCCCCTGCAGACCGTAGTAGGCTAATATTTCTTCCAGCAGTGGCCTTAGTTTTGCAAGAAGTTTGCCATCAAGGGATTTACCCAAGTGGCTCTCACTGCAGAGTCAAATGTCACCCAGCTCCACCTCTCTGGACGTCTAATGGGGTGGAGGGATAGAGTTGTGGGTAGGGTTAGGGTGTGGTTGGATACTGTATCTCCACCCATTAGGACCAAATTACATTCGCTCCTCCTCGCTGGACGTCTAGTGAGGGGGAGCTAGACATAAGCTCCACCCATTTGCTCTGCAGTGAGCAGCCTCTGATTTACCTGGCCAAGCCCTGATTATCTTCAGTAGAAACCAAGAGAAAGCTGCACCGTCATAGCTGCTGATTATGGGAAAGAGTCTGTCTGAATAGCCATTAAATTTCTTCCTTTTTTTATTCTTTTTTTTACATGGAGCCTAGATGAAAAGTTGATGTGTTATATCAACATAAGATTCAGATGATACCATTCTTTTATTTAACCAATTTCACAACATCATTTTAAACTTGAAAAGAAATTATAATTTCGTACCACATATTTGGTTTTTGTCCTGTAGATCGTATTTTTAAGTCAAATAAGGCTATGCATTTTTTTGTAACTATGTCTCTCTCCCTCGGTCTCCTCGACCAGATTTCAAAACTTTCCAGACTGTTATAAAGCATTAACCTTTGTAATTTAGTT
Source organism: Abramis brama (assembly GCF_963993115.1). NCBI lineage: Eukaryota > Metazoa > Chordata > Actinopteri > Cypriniformes > Leuciscidae > Abramis > Abramis brama. The sequence continues at coordinate 19,485,032 of NC_139976.1, read as the reverse complement.
TCATAATCAAGACAAATAATATATAGAAACAGTATTTACCTCATCTCTGACATCCTTTTTCTTTTAGCTTGCGGGAAATGATACGGTACAGCTCTGCTGCACAAGCTCAGGTAGGCTATGCTGCGTATAACTTTCGTTTCCTGAAAGAAGCGTCGGGCTCGATTAGTTTCCTGCTTGTGTCCGAGCACTTTTGGAGGCAGAGCAGAGGGATGTCACGGGTGGCACTGGACGCCCCTGACATCTGATTGACCACCCGGGGTGTTACCTCAAAATTTAATTCGATTTACTGGCAGTTTGATGCTGTGTGAAATTTGATGCTGTGTGAAAAAAAAAAAAAAAAAAAAAAAAAAAACACCGCTGCGTGCCGTGCTATTTTAAGATTGAAGTTCGTCACACTTGTATGAAAAAGCGCAGAGCTGTTTAAAATTATGCAGCGCCAGAGTGCTCTCATAGTTTTCCATTAAGTTACATTGTATCCTATTTATCCCAAATCGTTGTTAATGTAGCTGCTCAATGACTTCACCCTAGGCTGGAAGAGTGTAGCTCCATAGCCTGTAGCTACCTTTTTTTAAATAATCGATAGTTTTGTATTCCTGTGGAATGTGTGGATTAAATAGCCTAAAGTAGGCTATATATGTTTTATATAGAGAGATATAATAGCCTAGCCTACTATAGATCGCCCTTTCGCTCTAATGTTTTTGTTTTGTTTTGTTTTTTTTAAAGTGAACTTTCTGCTTGTATGGTGATTATCCGTTTAATTGCACGCAAGAAAAAGTGAGGGTACGCTGCAGATTAGTATTGCAAACGGCGTCATCTGAGCAACACCCTTTTTTATGAATTTTGACAATGCATGGTTGTGGGAATGTGATGGCTTAGTGCGATCATCAAATCGCTGTTGTAATCATAAACATAGGGTGACGCGCTGCATGTTTCAGTATGTTCATTTTCAGTTTCAATTCACAGTAAATGCTACTGTGTGTGTTTGAGTCGCTTATAATTTGCATTTGGGGACACAACATGCGCAAATCATCTTCCCAAATTCGTAATAAGAATCGTTTAGAAATCTGTTCAATGGTTTAACGTTTGACAGCAGAGAAATTAAATCAACTTTAAATGTTAGTATTGTAATTTTACTGATGTTCAGTAAAAAAAAAAAAATTATTGCGATAGTAATTACTAGTTTTGTTTTAACATATATTGTTATTAAATAGGCCTATTATTATTTCTAAATTCTCTATTTTTTATTTTCCAGTAAAATGTTGCAATAGTAAGATATTTATTTATTAATTTAATACAATAATATTTTTAATAATAATTGTGTGGTTCAGGTTTTTTTTTTTTTTTTAGTCTTCAACTGATCACATGCTTGTCCTTGTGGGGACATTTTTGGTCCCCATGATAACAGCTTATAAATCTTACTAAGTTATGTTTTTTTGAAAATGTAAAATCATGATTTGAAGCCAGCATTCTGGATCACTTAACTTCTTACCCAATGCACTTTGTACAGAGGACAAATCTCTCAATGAACTGGCCCAGCTGGATCACATGCAATAAGAAAATAAGACAAACATAGCTCATCTGACTAAACCTCAGCACAGCTATGATGCGGGATGAAGGCAGGACCTCACAAATGCAACTCTTTGTTATTGCAAATGTCCTATATTTTTCCAATTATGTGACCGTAGGCTCTATATTGACCTATAATCCGATTCCCAATCCTTTAACCCTAAAGACCCCAATAGGCTACTTAAAGCGAAATCGAAGAACAAACTAGTGTTGCGTCATTTCGAACAAAATCAGGGTAAGGCAAGTTTGTTTTGTGTTCATTCGGGAGCTCGAAACAGCTTGCCAATGCTAACTTTTGCTCTGGCTAGTAAACACCTCTACCATTGATCCTTGGCGATTACGTAATAGGTAGGTGTGCTCTGAGGCTCTGCCTTCTCCGGTTAATTTCTTCTGTTTAGTCCAGTCAGGATGTCCGCGAGTAAAAAAAATATGAACACTCTGAGCTCATGAGCTGCTTTATAGTAAAAAATTCTGCTCTACTATGAAGAAAAGTTCAAATTGTAATTGTAAGAGATACTGACACTTTTTTTTTCTTTTTTTTTTTTTTACTGTAAGGCTAGGCCTATATAGCCTGGTAATACCAAACTCTGCTACTTCGCTTTGCTTCGTAGACAGAGTCTGGCATGGCATAATTGAAAAGCGTTTTCTTTCTTGCGGGGGGGTGGGGGGGGCGCTTGTCTGATGTTTAAAATCATTGGTTACCCGTAAGCCAATCACATAACGTTTGGTTATGGCGTGTGTTATGCGCATGCTCAGCCGCATCTAACTTCCACTGTAAACATGTATGATGCGAAAACAAAACCATCGAGCGAAATACCGGAGTAAACATGGCTGTGAACGACTTTTGCAGATTATGTGAAGTAAATCTATGCATCCACGGTACAATCAGCATCTACGTCACGGCTCTCAGCCCGCCCTCTGTTCGTTGATTGGCCCGGCTGTTTTCAGACCGGAGAAAAACGGATAGCTATTACGCTGTATCAGACTGAGTAGGCTATCAGGCGGGAAGGAAGTCGACCGGAAGTTGAAGCCGGCCGCGTGCCACCATCTTGTAGCAGAACTTCACCTGCAGTTAGCATCCCATTGACTCCCATTCATTTTGGCGTCACTTTGACAGCGAATAACTTTACATCTGAGGCGTTTGAAGACTCCATTTGTCCATTATTTATTTCTAAAGAAACACGACAATGTATAAAATGCTCCATTACCTTGTAGCTTATGTTATGGCCCCGTAGAAGCAGTTTTTGTAAAAGTAGGCTAACGATTGCGTCATAACCACGTGACTCTCTGTCGCACAGTAGAGAGATTACCGTATGGACGGGAGGAGAAGCTCGCGGGCAATCGGGGGGACGTGGAGGCAAAATGACAATATAATTAATCAGAATACCTAGCAAAAGTTGCTCCTGCTCCAAGCTCATGTACAGCTCCTACTCACACTCTCCGTCTCTGCAAGATTCGGAAGGGAATGATTCAGATTTCTCTTGGCACAGCTACTAGAAGACAGACGGGTTGCTCACGTGGTCCGTGTAACGCTTTGCTCGGTTTGAGTCTGCGCGTCAGGAAAGGAAGTGCTAAGAAATCGCTAAAAATGGGCTTCACTTGTCTCAATTGAGATCCAATGAGATGGCTCTGTCCACTTCTTATACTGTCTATGCTGAGTACAGAAGCGAAATGAAATTGAGCGGAAGTAGGAAGTCTGACGTAGTCAGGCTAAGGCCTATATACTTGCTTTTAAACAATCTATTGTATAAAGTGACGTGACTAGAATGTTGAATGCGCAGAGCTCGTGGAAACATCCACATCACTAATGATCAGTCTTCACTACTGTTATCTCACATTTTTGTGCTTTTTGTGCTTTTTTTTTTTTTAAAGGAAAGCATGCAGAACATATTCATCTAAACGCTGCTCTCAGCAGCCTAGGCGGCGTCATGATGCTCGCTATTTCAAACTTCTTTTTACCCCAAAGCAAAGAACTAAAAAGAACTTTGCCGTGAGTAGCCTATATCTGGGCCTTAACCCTTTCGTCACTACAGCGCTTAAGGTCACAGAATTCGGTTGGGTCACAGAATTAGGTAGGCTATAACACCTGTTAACATAAACTGAATCAAAAGGATATGTCAGCTATATTTAGCAACTCAAGTGAGCAATAGAAATGAGTCCATATGTCGATTTAGGTCTTTTCTTTGAGACTTCCTGAGTGGTGGGCATGCCAGTTAAATAATCACAGTGGAATCAAACTACTACTAATCATAATTCAGTTTTTGAATGCTAACAAATAATTTTAAATTCATTTTTTTGTACATTTGAGGAAGCAGAGCTATACAACTTGCCTACTTGCCAGTGATAAAACATGTAAATATTGTTAGAAAGAACAATGTTAAATGCAATATACTTATGGCATTGCTTTTTCATTAAGGACCTGAAGAAATTGTGCCACAATTAAAAAGCAACACTTGAGTTTACAATGTAGAATTTGTGGCAGAATGAAATATGATCCACTCAATCTACACCTCAAAATGTAATCAAACACAGCACTGTGTTACGCTCAGTTAATATTAAATATTTAGGATGTGTTTGAATATCCGTGGGTGAGGCTGTCATTTGGATTGTATTGATCGAGGTCTCTGGATGGTAGTTTTAAAGGTAGCTTTTTGCAAGCAAATGTTTTTTACCAGCTCCTGATTTATGTTTTCTTTTATGGATGGCATGCACGTAATAACATTAAATTAATGATTTTTTTACTTGTTTGCTCCAAGGTGTTCTGATGTATGGAAGAACATGCATGCCACATTGAAATGCAATCATTACGTTACACTATCTTAGGGATTTGAAAGGAAACTATTTAACTCTAACTGCAGCATAGGTTTTGATCTGTATGGACAATAAATAAAAAACAGACAAACAAACAAGCATTGTATACATTAAGAATTTTATTTTATTTCAACTTTCAAACTCTTAGTTTAAAGTGCCTTTTGAATAAAGTATGACAGTTAAAAGTAGCCAATGACATAATGTTTAATATTTTACAACTATGTTAGGCCTATGTTAGTCAAATCTTAAAACATAAAGATACATTATATTATATATATTCTGACAATATTTTTCTTAATCTCCTTTATACAGTCATAAATAGTCATAAAGTGCCATTTCATGAAGCACACACAAATGCATATTGCATAATTGTGTAATCATATCATTTGTAATGACTTTACTGTAAGGACAGCCTGAGTGCACAAAGGTTACTGAGGAACTCATCTTTGTCTTCATAACTCAGAGCTTTCTCATAGCACTCAATGGCTTGACGTGTCTCTCCTTTTTCTTTATGAAGGAACCCTAGTATCCCATAAGCCTCCCCTTCCTGCGATTTTCTCTGAATCCGTTTCTCAGCGATCCACTTCAAATTTTTGCCGCTTCTCTTCCCTTCGAATGAATTTGGGCTCATCTTCAGACATTTCATGTAGTGTTTGATAGCTAATGGCTCAAATTTATGGCAATGTAGCTGGAATTCAGCATAATAAAAATTAACCACATGTAAATTATCGTTTTTCTCTTCAGCTGTTTTGAAAGTGACCTGAAACAGCTCCTCAGCCCGAGGCATGTCGTGGTTCTCTCCGTACAGCAGCGCTAGGTCGCTCATTGCAGAAATGAAGGAGGTCGTCAGGCTGGTAGCCTTTTCTAAATGGTAGATGCATTGATTACGAATCTGTTGAATTCTTGAACCCTTGGCATGGTGACTTTGTTCCTGCTGAAGTTGGATTTTCTTCTGCTTATAGCAGAGAGCCAACTGATGATGTATGAAACTTGAATTGGGTGAGTGTTCAAGCGCTCGCTTCAACAGAGTGATCGATCTGTCCGTAGACCCTTGATTCCTGAAGAATTTCCCAACATATCGGTTTACATGTGGGTGATCTGGAGATCTTTCTAAAGCCTTTTCTACCCAGCTTTCAGCTTCTTTGTTCTTCTTGTAAACAATCAGTCGCAAGCTTAAGAGGACCTTGATGACGTCGTCATCTGGATTCTTGTCAATGGCCCGTCTCAGTTGCTTGATTGTTGGTGAATCCTCTGCAGTGTACTCCATATTCCCAAATTCGGTGCGATACAGAGCAATGGCATAACCAGTGTTCCACTCGCCTTCATCTGGTTCCAATTCTAAAGCCTTCCTGAAACATTCTTTGGCTCTGTTGTAATATTTCTGTGAGAATTTAAGAAAAGTCCATCCCTTCTCACCAAGCACCTCTGGAACAGGTGAAGCCTCTTCTGAAAATGTTTCGTTTATCTTCTGAAGTTTTTTCAGGTAACTTTCACACTCTGTGTAGTTCTTCATGTGGTAGTTTAACCAGGCAAGATTTCCATAAGTTACAATCAGAGTCTTGTGAAATTCATCCCTTTGGCATTCTATGTGGAGCTCCACGGATGTCATGAGGTTGTTATGTGCCTCCTCGTGGAACCCCAGAAGGAATTGGACATATGCCAAAGCACTGTAAGTTCGGGCAAGTCTTTCTTTCTTGCCAAGCTCCATTTTAATCTGTTCCTGCAGTCTATTGAGAACATCCTTTAGATCTAAATCATCTTTTATCAGAGCCCAGGTGAAGTGACATTCCAGCTGGTGAAGTTTTGTTCTCAAAGTTCTCTCAGGTTCCATACTGAAAAAACGAAAAAGATAAGTAAATTCCCATATGGAAAGATATTCAAAATATGCAAAACTTTCCAAAAATAGATATAGATAGAGATCTAATATCGATTTTAAAGTATATTATTTGTAGTTACCTGTATTTCCTCATGTATTTTGGCTATTTTTATTAATATATTTTTTATTTAAATATATTTCTTTTCACCAAAATATTTTCAAAAGTTTTCTTGCCCCTAAAAAGTACATTGTATAGCGCTTTTTACAATATTGTTTCATAGCATCTTTACAGTGATAACAGGAAAATAATGCAACAATACGTATCCTAAATAAATAACTTTTGTGCTGACCAACTGCAAAACCTTTGTAATTGTAGGCATATTTACCTCAACATCGACGTCTCTGCGATAAATGTTTCAGAAGTCTGATGAGGATAGTGCGGGCAGGCTTTATTGTCTTCTCCAAGAAATGGGAGGGTCAAACTCAGAATAGAAACTGAAACCTTGGCTGAATACATTTGGAAAGAGAGAGCTAAAGGCTGCCTCAGGCGATGTGTGATATTTGCTAGTTAAATAAAGGATGGTCTAAACCATTCTCAGTCATCTGGTATCTGGTGTCATGCTTTTTCTACATATCTAATTCTCTCATTTACTGTCATGTTCAGCTTTAGATATGAGGCTTAACAGATATCAGAAAGTAACAGATATATATATATATATATATATATATATAGATACTGTATCTTTTATTTGTTACTTTCTGATATCTGTTAAAGGCAAAATATTTTTGGATTAAAATATCCAAAAAACACTAAAACAATGTTATATATTTTGTTGACTTTTGTACTTACATTATCCCAAATGTTTTCTACAATGTTTAAATCCAGAGAAATTAGCTAGTTTAACCAGTGTAACGGCCCGTGTCTATCAATGATCGCCTATCAATGATGTCATATCCATGCTATACCCTTGATTTTTCATAGAAACCATGGAAACAACAAAGATGCTTTATATGTTATGCATTTTATTAGACAGGTTAGCAACTATGGATACTTTTATAGACAAAAAACAATTCATTGTTGTAGTTCAACGCGGAAGTTATATTGTTTAAATCGCTTGATTTACCGCAAGTAACATGTTTGTACCATGCTTTAGAGACAACACTATTTTGTCAAGTGGCTAACATAGCATAATCAGAAAGAGCTTTATTTGTAGTAACAGTAATACAGAGTTTTCTCCACCATACAATATATTTTTACAATGAATTGCATTCCATTTAGCAACACAAGCCATGCAGCTTTTTTTAATATGATATTCTAATATCGATCTAGCTTACTGCAAAGTGCAACAAGTGTCTCATACCAGCCACAAAGCTAATGCACATGAGTCACGTTATAACAACTTTCACCACACTCAAACATATTTTAGATTGTTTTGACCAAGTAAAACAGCACTGCATCACTCTCCCCAGCCTTGTTCACCCTGTACACCTCAGATTGTGTCACATGCAGAAGTATCTCCGTAGTTATCCCTAAAACACAACGTAATTAAAGTGCAAAATTAAAAAAAATACAGGTAAAACACCACAAAAAAACAAAAAAACGGAATATTCTGATAAATTAATACAGTACATTGTGTCCTATTTTTACGGATTTTTTTAGAGTGCATTTCACTGTAACAAAGTTCTAGTTCAATCATAAAGGTAATTTGATAAAAAAAATATTATTTAATCGTAACTTTGATCATAAAATATGCATAAAAAACAAAGCAAAAGGAGCGGCAGAGGCTGACTTATATATGTGTAATAAAAACAGCAACGTGTCTCTCAGCCCTGCTCTGCTTCCACAGTAACGCTAGGCCTGACTATTCATGCTAGTAATGCTAGGCCTGAATATTAAAGTGACTTTATTCTGATTATAAACTAAGTATTACATTATTGATGCTGTTAAAGCTCCCTCAGGACATTTCACCAGAAGTTTTCAAGCTAGCTTATATAATTGCGGAAGTTCTTAAGAACGTTCCGTGCATTTCGGCAATTGTAATTTACTTTGTGTTTTAGTTTCCTGATCCCAATGTTCCAGATATGTATTTTTAGATTGGTTTTATAATTTGGTTTATTTTGATGTTTGATGTTTGAGTGAGAAGCAGTGCTGATCTGAGATTGGTTAGTGTTAGTAGAGTTAGTCAGGTTAGTAAGACTAAGTAATGTTTTATTTTTTACTTTTTTAAATTTTATTTCTGCTATTTTGTACTGTTCTAGCTTATGACATTGTGTCCTGCAAATATTGTTAGCTCTTATGAATAGTGTGCAATGTTCCTCATTTGTTGCTTTTGATAAAAAAGCATCTGATAAATAAATGTAAATGAATAAGTAAATATTAGTAGCCTTATATTTTAATAGCCTTATATACGTTTTTTTGACAAATATATGGACAAGCAAGAAATTGGTTAAGATTTCAGTGCCTTAGCACAAGTTTTTTGACAGCTCCTCATTATGAGTAGTGTTGCTGGTGGGCAAATACTCCTTTGCTTGCGTCTCCTGCTTGTCTTCAGAAGATATGAAGGCCAAAATCTCAGATGCTTCTCTGACTTTCTTCTTGGCCTTGAGATTCCTCTCTGCGATCAGTCTGAGCTTCTTGCCAGCTTGTTTCCTTTCATAGGTGTTGGCTGGAATCATATATGCTGCTTTGAACTGACCGACTGCTTTGTCTTCATTCTTTTTCTTGTAAAGCAAGAACGAACCATAGCATGTGTGGCAGTGCTGCTTATCAGACTCACTGAGAGCTTTGTCATCTAGCAGGCTGCTAAAGATCTTCTCTGCCTTTCCAAGTTGCCGGTTCTCACCATATGCCGTTGCTAAATTCACTTTGCCATAAATATTGCTAGGCTTCAGCTCGACAGCCTTTGAGAAGTGATGGATACATTCAGCCACCTTAGAGGCTTTTTGAGCCTCAGGAATGTGCCTCCCGGCCCTCCTCTCCTCAGACATCTGAATAAGCTGTTGTTTATGGCAAAGGCCAATTTGATGGTGCAGAAAGGAAGAGTTTGGAGCTAGCTCTACTGCCATCTTGAGGACAGACAGTGACTCTTCAATGGATCCCTCGGCCCTGAAGTATTTGGCAACGTATCTGGTTACTTGTGGAACACCAGGAGACATCCGGAGGGCCGCTTTTATAAGGTTCTGGGCTTCCTGTCTTCTTGACCTCTGGAGTTTCAGAGCCAAAAGTACCATGATCTCAGTGTTTGTGGGATCCAGGCTGAGAGCTTTTCTAAGCTGTTGGGTGACTGTTCCAGTGTCTTCTGCTTTGTTTATGCCGTTTATCCTGTAAAGCACTATTGCGTAGCCCACATTAAACAAAATGTTGTCTGGTTCTGCCTCAAGAGCCTTAGAGAAACTCTCTTTTGCTTGCTCATAGAATGTTCCTCCAAGTCTCAGAAAGCTCCACGCTTTCTCACCATGTACTACGGGCAAGCTGCAGGAGTAATCTGATGAACCCGTTATGTCCTTGCAGATACTTTTAACTTTGTTCAAGTAATCGTCTGCATCATTTAGCCTCTGTAAGTGATAGTGCACCCATGCAAAGCTGGAGAATGTCACCAGGAACTCAGATTCCTTTTGCTTGTCTTCCTTTAATGCCAATTCAGCCTTCTGAAGGTAGTCCAGCGCAGTCTCGGTTTTACCCTCCAAGTGGCTAATAAAAGCCAGAAGGTTGAAATACGTGGCATGGTACTTTTGTGGAAAAAATTTGACCCTGTCATGGAGTTTGTCTGGTAAGCTGTTCAAATCCCTTATGTCTGATTTTTCTACACCCCATGTAAAAAGACACTCCAGCTGCCTGAGCTTTGCTTCCATGTTTTCGTTGCTGGAGACATGGAAAAAAAGAAATAAACAATCTCTTCATAACTGAGGAATTTGTTAGGTTTTAGATATGCTAAAGATGTAATGGTAACACTTTACAATAAGGTTCATTAGTTAACATTAGTTAACTACCTTAGTTAACATGAACTAAGAACAATACTTCTTTAGCATTAATCATAGTAAATATTAACTTTAACATTTACTAATATGTTATTAAAATCAAAGGTTGTATTTGTTAACATTAGTTAATGCACTGTGAACTAACATGAACAAACAATGAACAGCTGTTTTTTTATTAAATAACATTAACAAAGATTAATACTGTAACAAATTACAAAAACATTAACTAATGTTAACTAATGAACATTAGGCTATTGCAAAGTGTTACCGATATAATAACTACGATATATAGGCCTATATTAATCGAAGAACATAGAAATAGGCTATATGTTGACATTCTGCTATTCAGTCTTTCGTAGGCGTGTTTTAGACAGCATTATGCAAATGCAATAGGATACATTTTAACTACACGTTTAGTTTATAAATGTTGCAATGGGTGCTTCTCCTACCTCATTTCACGAGGGTGTTCTTTTCTGTTGAAACTGCTAGCCTTCTGAAAAATGTCGACTTCACGAAAACGAAAGCAAAAAAAGAGAGAGATAAGTTTCGCTTTCGTGATACGCTGTAAAAGAAGATGTGTTGTTGTAAATCACTTTTGATTTTTTTTATGTCATTAACCCGTAATGACGGTAGCCTATATTGTTAATTTATTGTCCGGTTGTCGGTTATCTTGTTGAATGAATGAATGAATGAATGAATTGTGAAGTAGCCTAGGTAAAGTAGGATTCTAAACACTGTTTAAATAGCCTAGATAAATCTAAAATAGAAATCTAAAATCACTTGGATATCATACATTTTTATTTTTTATATTAGGCCTATACACTGCAAAATTTTCCCAGTAATGCAATAGCCTAGGCCTATGTGTAATTTTATCATAAGTAACTCAATTTAATAAATTACATTCTCGCATTTAGTGGGCTATATTTTTAATGTGCTGTGTAGTTTTAGCTAACTAGCCTATAGTATTTGTCTGTCTGTCTTTCCATTACACTTTTTTTTCACAAGCACACTGTCGTGTGTGACAACTCCAACTGACGTAGCAAAAATCTTGAATCGTTTCAGCATCTGCAGTAGCCTGTTATAAACAGCAGGCAGCGGTGTTACATGGTAAAACTGAAATAACTGTCCCACTGTCTCATATTCCTCTAGGTAGGCTACTCTATAAACGTTAAGGTGACGCACGGACATTTTAAATTCATATTTTCGTAGGATTAATGAATATTTTGCCAGGTTTACAGTACCAAAGTGTTGAATATGAATATGAAGTGGGACTGGGCGATATTTACTCCTTGAGCTGCTTTCTAAACAGAATAACTGCAGCTGTGCCATTGACTAATCGTAAGTTCGTTTACAGGTTCTGAATTTTAACTTAGCCTACTCTTTGTGTTTGTTTCGCTATTATGTCTGCACTGTGATTTAAATACACTGTCTTTCCATCCTCGTTTTCAATTATACAATTGTTGTAGTAGGCTAAACCAATTTTTTTTGTATAAAAAAAAAAGTAGTTTTCAGTCTCTACAGCATTTCAGGATTTTTATATTTATAAATTATGGTTTATCATTACCTATCTGATTAATATATGAGCTAAGCAGATAACTTCTCTTAGATCTTCACACACACACTAGACTACCACAAAATTTCCTGGAAATTCCAACAGGAAGAACCATTTAGGGCAGAGAGCGTAGAGTAAAGGGGCGGGTCTTACTACATATAAGCTCCACAGAAGCCATGTGCTGCCATTCAGACACAGAACTGCCAAAGAAATTAAAATGTTTGAACTACAGAACATCTGGGGCTGCATTATGCAGTACGAGGCTATGCTAAGGTCTCCATATTTCCCTGTGCTCTTCTCTTTTACAGTCTACATGAGCTTCTGCCTGCCTTTTGTCATTCTGGATGCCCTGTCTCCTAGGGTAGCACTGATAAGGAGATACAAGATTCAACAGAAAACCAACGTGTCTTGGACTATGATTTGGAGCTGCCTCGCGCTCTCCCTCTACAACCATGCTGTGTACATCTTCCCGCTGAGCGTCCTGAACTGGTACTGGAGACCCGTCAGCTACCCAGCGATGGCACCTGGGGTCCTGCGAGTCGTCTGGGACCTCGCTGCCTGCCTGCTTCTCTTTGACTTCCAGTACTTTGTATGGCATCTTCTGCATCACAAAGTACCCTGGCTCTACCGCACTTTCCACAAGGTGCATCACAAATACACGTCCACCTTCGCCCTTGCCACTGAATACTCAGGAGCTTGGGAGACTCTGTCTTTGGGTTTCTTCGCTGCAGTGAATCCCATGTTACTGGGGGTTCATCCTATGACAGAGATGCTTTTCCATATGCTGAACATGTGGTTGTCAGTTGAGGACCACTGTGGCTATGACCTGCCATGGGCGACACACAGACTGGTGCCTTTTGGACTGTATGGAGGAGCTCCACACCATGATGTCCACCATCAGAGGTTCAAGTCCAACTACGCTCCATACTTCACTCACTGGGACAAGCTCTTTGGGACACTGCACTCTGAATGAACTGAATAACTGGAACAAGCTACATGAACTGATTTCATTTGTCTTTTTTGTAAAAAGTGCATTATCATTCTATGAATGAATACCTTTGACTCTAAAACTGTTATAAAAGTTGCATTATAGTTTATGTGTTAAATTAATGAAACTGTCTATTTATTGAGCATCTGTATTTAAGTGTGACTGTAAGAAAAATTATAAGAGATATGAAAAAGCTATGTGTAAGGACTATATGAAGCACATTTGTTAACCTCAACCTGCTTTTTATTTATTTTTATTATTTTTTTAAAAGCCTGTTTTGATACTAAATGTTTTGGAACATGAAATATGTGTGGATCATGAAGAACAGATTTTACGAAACTAACAGAAATAAAACTATGAAGTAAATACTATAAATACAGTGTTTGTGTTTACTTTCATTTTGCACAGTAAGAATACTTTAATAAAAATGTTTATAGCGCAGTTCTATGAGTAAAGTCTGAATAAAGTGAAAATATAGATAATAAAGGGAAGAGACGTTAGAGAATAAATAGAGAATAATAGAGAATAAAAAGAAGTTAGCTAAAATAACGAAAATAAATAAAAGAAGTATTAATAACTTCAATTAAGTTAATAGTTAACTTCAAAAATGCTACAATTAAGTTAACTTCATAGTCCTAGAAATTGTGGCACTGGAATTGTTTCTATCACCAGACATAAAAAAAAAGAAATATTTGATCAGATTCCATACATTTTAATTTTGCCAAAAAAAAAATTCCCAGTGACGCAAAGATGCATAACTTAAAAGACTAAAATGAAACTTTCTGAAATGATAAACATCAGTGACTGAGTCATAATTTTCCTCACTTTAATTCCAGATCCCGCTCATATCCCTAGACGGTGAAAGTAGGCTACATCCTGAAAAAGACAATGGAGAATTTCCCAAGTTAAATGAGAATTCCCATAACTTCCAGAATTCCCGTCATACACTTGACTTCCAAGCATTGTTTTGTCTTTGATTATTAGGTAGATGGAGTTAATATTTAGTATTTGATAGGATAATAAATGGATGTCCCCAAACAGTATTTGGATACCTTTACACACATAGGCTTTAAGGTTAAAGTGTTCAATTACTTTATCTGGGCCATTGAATATAGACTATTATTTTTTACTCACTTCTAATCCATCTGTTTTCCATGTAAACAGCACCACTTGAATGTTCTCACACTTTTTTCTTTTCTTTTTTTTGGCATGTATATAAGCATTAAGCAGTCACATTTTTTTATCAGCAGAATTTCCAATCAGCCTTGTGGAACCTGTTCATCTTCATACATGCTTTTCTGCCCTATTCTTCTAGCGGCCTGTGAAATACCCTTTAACTAATTGGCTACCTTGTACACTCCTTAGAAAGCGTTTTGTGTATGGGAAGAAGACTTTGAATGCTTTAAAGTTTATCACTCACCAAGAATTTCAGAGGAAATAGCAGGTTTATACAGCATGTACACCTGTCAAGATAATCATCACTGTAAACTCTTGATTTCAGTAACCTGAAACAGATCTCAATGCACGTGAACATTTTTATTTATCATACAAAAATAGAAATACAAGCATTATTAGATAGAATTTTGGTGGACCTGTATATGTCATTCAATGATTTAATGTTATATGCTTACATATTTGAACTATTAAAATCTGTTTTAGCTGTAAAATGTTCTATTAATAACATAATGGAAGGACTAAAGTTCATCAGATTAGCTTTTCCAGCATTGGTGGCCAATAATAACAGACAGAGCATGGGGTTACCAACACAAAGATAAAGCACCATTGCTGAAACACACATAAAAGGAAATCAACATTTATTGAATAACATAATAAAACAGAAAACACCCTGATAAACATAAATGATAAAGAATAAGAAACAAAGGCTTTTTTTTTGTATTATTCTTCTAAATAAATGTGATGTGTCATGCACAGAATTTCTCAGAATGCCCCTTTCCCCATGAATGAGGGGGTTTCATATTTTTTACTTCAACAATATCAACAATATTTTATTGTAAATGTATTGCCTTCTATAATATGATACAGACACATAATTAAGTGCTAATAAACATAACATAGCTAATAAATAATTTTGAAAAGGTATACATTCTTTTTCATTTAAAAGCACTTAAAGTGTAGTTTATCGCTAATTGTTTTCAATACACAACAACATTAAAAATTAAAACGTACAATAGAATACATGGTTTGAAATAGTATTTTATAAGTGTAGTGTAAAAAATTATGAATAGGCCTACTCAATAAAAAAAATTAAAAAGGAAAAGGAAAGAGATAACTGGCCCTATGTCTTGTCTGATATCTGTATAGACCCAGGTGTGTGGTTTTCAGACGTATGGGGTACTCCGACGTGAGGTCGCACATCCTTTTTAGAAGACAAAACCCCGAGCTTTATGAAAAAAAAAGATAAAATCAGTTCTGATGACTTATCAGAAAATGTGAAACTGTAAAATTAATATGCCAAATGCTTGTGCAAAGTTTGATGCTTCTAGCACCAACAGTCACTGAGTCTGCTACATAACATGACACATTTCAAAATTCAGGCAGAAACGGACAGCTATTCTTATTCAAAGTGTCCAAAAGATGATAAAAGTGAAAGAGGAAAGACAACAAGAAGAAACCGCAAAAAAATGAGAGTACGCTAAAAATTCAGTTTCCTCTGAGCACAAAACACACATCCTTATTTATCATGAAACTTGCATAATACTTAGAGAACAAAGTGTTGGACTTTGATCTTGCCTTAGGGGATGCTGAATCAAAATGACACATTGTGCAACTTCCTGTGCAAGTACAGACAGACAGAGTTCTGTAAAAGGAGATCTGGCTCCTACTCGATTTTTGTGTGTGTGTGTGTTCCAAGCTGTGGACACAAAGAAATGCATTCTAAATCTTTTGGGGATTTTGACATTTAGACATAGCCAAACACATACTTTGATTACAATTGCGTTGTGTTTCCTATACATGTATAAGCGATGTTAATGTTAACCAAGATTCGTCAGGCAATATTAGATTCAACCCAAGCTAATGTTAAAGCATAGATAAGAAGCTAAAATTCAGCTAAATGTCTCGTGTCCCTGCCAAAAATGTAAATATTTTATTTTAATTAATGACAGTGCATGCATCCTGACAGAGTTTGTAAATACATGAATATGATATCCGTATGTTATTATAGGTAAGGTTTAAACTGTTCCATCTAAGAGGTCTTTGGCTTGATAAAGGTTAGTGACCCTTTATCTAATGTGTACAGTGATGCTGAAAGAGCAAACATCTCTCACATTTTCCACTTTAAGATAGGGATCGTTGATGGGTAATGGGTAAAGATTCCCCTGTATCTGGTTATGTGACTTGCAGAAAATGTCAGAGCAGAATTCTTGAGTATTGGGGTTTTGTTGTGGGCAGGAAACATAACTTAAAGACCACAGGGGAAAACACTGGTTCTCAGCCAAACTCCTACTAAACTGTGGTTTGATCTGATGAAAAACCAAAAGTTTTCTACATTAAATACTCGAGGAAAATGAAGACAGACATAAAACAGCGGTTTTCAGATTGTGCAGTGAGGGTAATTTTTTTAACAGAAATAAGGTATTTGTGCTCAGACAATAATCAATCGGCATGTGTAATGTCCTTGCGTAAGGGGGTTTCCAGAATCAGGACCAACTTGCCTCAGGCATTTATGGGCTATAAAGTAGACAGCCGTGTTTTATTCAGCTCATTTCCTGAGAATGTGCAAAATATCTGATTTATCAGCCAAAAACCAATACCAGTTAACCAGCAACATACCGGGCTGATTCGTACAGCTAAAATAACTAGAAGTGGCTGAAACCAGAAGTCTTGCACATTCAAGTAAAAAATGGCCGCATTCGCTCCAGGGTATGTTCAAGTTCTGTGCGGAGACAATTATCACCACATGTCGTCTGACTGTCAGCCAGGTCCTTATTGTGAAATGAGTTGTGACGTGAGCAAGGTGAATCATCATGCTTCTGTACAAACGTCTGCCAAAAGTCTTCATTGTAATTGAAAGTGCTCCAGCACCCTTTTTTATTTTTATTTTACAAATTTCCATGCCTGAGAACATTTCACTTGCTCTCATTTGGCAGCATATCAGGAAAAGCAAATCAAGTTTCTACAGGCAGTTTATTCATTTAAAAAAAATGTAATTTTGTGGACTGATTGACGGAGGTATCAACTGTAAAATGTTTAAACATGTTTAATTGTCAAATTATTCCAATTCTGTGTAATGAAAAACACTTTCACTGAAAACTTTGTTAAGAAACATTTGACCCTTTTAAAATGTATGAGTATTGTAAAAGGATGCTTTGAGCCATATCAAAACAGACAGCATTCCTGGGACAAGCACATGCAGATGCAATGGATAAAGTAGTGTTCAAATTGCACAACAGATGAACCCGGAGAATGGCAGCCTGATCCATATTCCATACTGAAGATATTCACACAAATATCAGAGCCCACTTTGTGCATTTTTCATGCTTAGTGAGCACTGTCACAACACAATTCTTTAGTGACGTCTAGGCCTACTAAAAAGATGTAGGCCATGCCAAATCTTTAATGAACTCCATACACCAGCTGTTCATTGTGAAGGATTAGAGTTTCCCAGGAAGCCATCATCATCATACATGCGTCATAGCTGTAAATTATACAAACTGTAAGTATACAATATGAAACAACACATTTTAAGGAATGTTTATTTCTATATCTCGCAATCATTATTGTATTGCATTATATTACATTGCATTATACTGGATGTTTTGATCATTGATTGGAGCATTGATCATACAACTAAGAATCTAAATAAGATATTTATTGGGACATGCAGAGCTGATTTTTCTATACTTTTTATGCAAGTACATAGTTTGTTACACTGTTATAAAGATGTCATTACTGATGTATTACATCAGAATTTCATCTTACCTTTTGACCGTATAAAAAACAGCAACTGCACAAAATTGCATGTTTTTGCAGTTTGGGCTTCTAAATAAAACTGAGGTGCTCCATAGTCTCACTACAGTCATGTGAAAAAGAAAGTACACCCTTTTTGAATTCTGTGGTTTTACGTATCAGGACATTATAAAAAATCATCTGGTTCTTTGGTCTTAAAATTAGGTAAATACAACCCAGATGAACAACAACACATGCCATATTACACAGTCTCATTATTTATTTCATTAAACAAAAATTGGGCCAAAATGGAGAAGCCATGTAAGAAAAACTAAGTGCACCCTTACTGCTTCCACAGGAATTAGCAGGGTAAGTAACAGTCAGGTGCTGCTAATCAAATGCTCTTGATTAATTGATCATCTTCAAGTGTGATCACCTCTATAAAAGCAGAAGTTTTGGCAGTTTCAGGTGTGTTAACACAATGCGAGGAAGGACATCAGCAATGATCTTAGAGAAGCAATTTTTGCTGCTCATCAATCTGGGAAGGGTTATAAGGCCATTTCCAAACAATCTGAAGTCCGTCATTCTACAGAGAAGGAGATTATTCACAAGTGGAAAACATTCAAGACAGTTGCCAATCTTCCCAGGAGTGGACATCCCAGCAAATTCACCCCCTAGTTCAGACCGTGTACTGCTAAGAGAAACTGCACACAAAAAAAAAACAAGAACTACACCTCAGACTCTACAGGTCTCAGTTGACATGTTAAATGTTAAAGTTCATGATAGTACAATTAGAAAAAGACTGAACAAGTGTGGCTTATTTGGAAGGGATGCCAGGAGAAAGCCTCTTCGCTCTAAAAAGAACTTGGCAGCACAGCTTAGGTTTGCAAATTTGCATCAGATGTGTTTTGCTTTTTTGTTTTTAATTAATTTATGAAGCCACTGTAAACTTTATCGGTACGCCACATATGCCTATTGTTATATTACAATATTACTATATTTTGTGCAGGCAATTATCTTATTTTGTTGTAAATAAAAAAGCCTGAGACTGTCACTGCTACCTATGAGTAGGCCTATTGTGGTATTCCGCCATGTTTCTCACTGACAAGCCCCCATCCATAAACTCAGGGCTCAAAGAAAATCCAGAGATTCCAACTAGTTATTTATGACTTTGGCATTCGTGTGCGTTTAACTCGTACAGTAAATACGATCTTTCCGACATGACTTGAACACACCGTAATTTCCCATAAATTTTGATTGGATGTTTGGAATGAGAAATAAGTCTCTCATAAGGATTTGGAGAGAGATTTGTATGCCGCTTTCGCTGTAATTGCTGTCTTTATCTTAGATTATTAAAGGATTATTTGTAATGTTTTAGGCATTTACATTTTACACGCAGTAACTAGAAACACTTTTCATGAAATTGCTTAATACAGTGCCAGTCTAAAAAGAAGATAAGGCTATTGTCACAGAGTCACCAGATCAGCACGCTCCACCCACTCGTTCACTTTCCCTGGAATTATGATTCATTGCACCTGCACATCATCAACAGCACACACTATAAAGAGGCACTTCCCCTTCACTTCCTTGTCTGGTCTTGTTCTTACGTACACTTACAGATGATACCTACTGATACCTCTGCTACTACCTGTGTATAATTGCCTCAAGGATTCCTTTACCGAACTCCATCTTCTATGATCCGTCATCTGCCTGCCGCCTGCCGCATCCTCTTTGACAATCTACAATCAAGTAACCAAAATTAACACTCAGCTAAGTTCTTCAATCAACTCTGATTCTCTACCATACTCACCAGTCTCAATTGCTGTCCCACTCCGTGCCTCTGATCAATAAAGACCTTGTTAATATACTTATTTACCTGTCTGTTTCCTTCTGTTCCATGTTTAATCATGTGCCCTCATAATCTTTAATCAAAATAATTCCCAATGACATCTCTAAAAAAAAAGAAAAGAAAAAAAAAAGAAAAGCATATTGCTTTTTTAGGCTTGGAACTGTACACACAGACCAGCCACTGGTCATGAGACCCAAACAGCACTTGATCACTGGGTTTACAGAAATTTTTATTTCACAAACACATTAATCATTATTTAAATCTTTAACCTAATACATTTACTTGAAGTACCCCCTGCAATTCTAAGTTAATAAGTTAGGTCAATAATAAGTTAATAATAATAAAAATGAAGTTCATGGTTCTCTGATGTCAGTTAATGGTCACATGAAATGCGCAGGTAAACAAATAAAAAAATTTCATCTTTAAGTATTTTATTTAAATTTTTTTTTTTTTTTTTTATGCTTTAACTGATAGCTTTTTTAATTCAACTTATGAACACCTGCTCCATCACGAACTCCAGTTTGGGATGCCCTGAAGTAATGTAATAATGCACTTCATGTTGTTAACGAATGGAATTGTCTTTCTCTTTGTATTTTTATATCAATATGGTACAAGATTATCCTACTTGGATCAATGTGATAAACTAGGTCAAAAAATAAATTGGGTGATAAATTAGGTCAAAAAGTAATCTAAAAGTAATCAAAAAGTAGTCAGATTATATTATCTTAAATGTCTAATAGCCTATTGGATTACGTTACTAACTACAATTTCTGTCATGTAATTTGGAATTAGTAACCGACTACAATTTGTAAGTAGGCTAATCTACCCAGCACTGGCTACTAATAGGACCTACCTACAATAGTGAAAAATAAAAATAGCAAGCAGTTATACAGGTGAAACACTGAGGCTGCAGATCAGTGTAGCACATGGGCAGATAAAGGCATGCACTAATGGCAGGTTAAGTGGGTCATGCTTTGGACCGTGTCCACTGTCGGATTTTCAAATCATTGAAAAATAAGGACTGTTTGATCATGCCACAGAAGCAGAGTTTGCGCTTAGTCAACCTGGAAGCCTACTTATAGTTTGTCTCTGCATTTTATTAAACTGGAATAAGGGAACGTTTTTAAACCTCAAATAAATTACTTTACCTTTTAATATAAGTGTGGATCTAATGCACTCCTGAGGTAAATGCCTTCTGCAGTCAGTAAAATGCCATCAAAAATAAACACTTTTCTTTAGGAACTCATAAAACAGAAGGAAATGACAAGTTGAGTAAAGAAGGAAATTCAAAGGGGAACCTAATGACTGGCAAGCCACAAGTGGAAAACAATGAGAGTGAGGTGGAACAGCCTTGAGCTTTTAACCCCAGTGGAATCTATAAATAGCGTGGGTGACTTGAAAACAACAAGATATTACACCCAGTTTAATTAAAATACAACACTAAACCAAAATTCTGAAACACTCCTTAACTGACATATATTGAGTGTTGTCAGCACTAGGACCAGCTATTTTTACTTTCACAGAGAATAATCACTGTGAAGTCAGTGCTGTGCAGTGGTGTTCTGAAATGAGGAGGCAAAGTCCTCAAAGCTTTTTAAAATGTATATATATATAAATTTACAGGTATAAAATTTTTTTTATATATGACATGAAAAATGAATGTCCAAGTAAACCGGTAAAACTGGTTAAATAAACATTACATCAAAAAAAGAGAGAAACCAAATACAATATTTAGTTTATATATTAACTATGTAATTAATGTTATATTTCAAGTATTTCAAGGATCAAATCAAGTATAAATCACATGAAGTTAGTTTTTCTTTAAGCATTTTTTACATTCATTCCAAAATAATAACTAAAGGCAATAAAAATTTAACCTAGGCCTATATATATATATATATATATTGTGAACTGATGTTCAGCTGTTCTTTTTAATAGTCAACTTATTTTCATCAGTCATCAAGCTTGGTAAACACTGGTCACAGACATGGAGATAAGAGACACGGACCTTTAATTTCCCCAATTGCTTAATAAAAACCCCCACAGTCATCAGTTTGATTTTGATGTGACATAAAGCGGTGATATGAGTGAGCTTTTTACTTACTTTTTAATTAGTCATCCCATTAATGCCGTAATTTTGTTAATTCAGACCGATTCGTAAATCGCGTATAATAACGAGAGAGGGAATTTTTATGATTGGATATGATCGCACTAACCAATCATGTTCAGTCATAAAACAATCATATCCAATCATATAGCGCAATGGAGGCATTGCCTCCACTCATGTGACTTTCCCCCATTCATTGTCAATTATTTACGCCCCACCAAATCCACTGCACGCTTTAGGGGGTCTGTTAAAACTCAATGGGCTCAGGGGAGGCAAGAGTGACGCGCCTCCTGCTGTAACTTCACTTGCTGGTGTTGCTGTTGGACAGTATTGCCTTAGAAAAACAAGTGATTTATACACATTTTATACATTTTGTACACATTTGCATGGTTTTATTTTTGTAATATGGATCATTGTCTCATCCAATTTTTTGAGGAGGCACTGCCTCCCTTGCCTCCTCAGAGAAAATGCCCCTGACTGAAGTGTGATGCTTACTATGAACTCACTCCATGACCAAACATCATTTCAGGGTTGGATCATGACATGAAAGGGCCCTGGGGCCAATTTTCCATCTGGGCCCCTGGTGTTCATTGTCCAATGGCCTTATCCGACATTTTTGTCATTGTTGATATGGCCCTCTTTACCACCCTGGACCCTCAGGCCCCTGTTAGTCATTGGAATAGTCTGTAATACCCTGGGGCCAATTGCATTAACATAACTCCTTAATTAAGACTGAACTCTAAGAACTAGTCTGACTAACTATAAATTAGTTAGGGCTAATCGGTCTTACTTTTCTGATACAAATTTGACCAATCCACCTGTTCATGTAACGGACTTACAAAGAATATTAATAAATAGAGAAATAGAAAAATTGTACCTTCCCACATTCGTCTTGAAGGAAAAATATATATATTACTATCTTATAAGACTATTCTAAGCAGTTTATGCAAAATGCTAGTGTAACTTTTCACAGTGCAAGGCTTGTTAAAATGATTGAAACCATTTTGCAGCTGTGGGGGATTTTTTCTCTACAAATTAATGAGATTGACATGTGTGGTCCAACAAAAATAATTCTGCAATAAACCTTCAGATAAAATACTGTGATAGAAAATTAAGACAGGCATGTGAAAGCAGCAGTCAGTCAGCAGTCTGCTTAAAGAGGCTTTTATTTTAGTACAAAATATGAATGTAGGGTGTGATAGGGTTCATGTAACATCACCCAGGCCAAATACTTCCATTTAAAGCTTTTTTTTTTGTCAACCTTTTGCAACCTTTAACCTTTAACTGCAGAAAAACTTAACCTGTTGTGGCCTTATGAGATCACATACATCGTTGTGAAAGCCATCAATCCTCTAAAAAAACAACTTATTTGTCATGTTTCTTAATTACCAGTACAAATATTCCATCACTTATGTGACAAACACAATAAGGGGATTAATTAGTGTGGGAGTAGCAAACTGAACTAGAACACTATGAAGACTTCAACACATCGAGTCTGAATCTTTTATGATTCTTTTAACTGATTAAATGAATGAATCAAACTTTCCAATAGTTTATTAGACTACAAATTTCCATACAAGATATGTAATAACCAATGTCTGCGAACCAACAACCCACTCCAACCCATACTCTCTCCATCATTCACTCTGACTGTCAACCTGGTTATATTGAATTTATATACATCTTGTGTCACTATAAAACCTAATTTGCTCATTAATTTATTTATAATTATTACTGGTTTCCCCGTATTGTTTTATGTTATCACACAACACACCTTGTATTACTCATGTACATCTGTGTCAAACGACCCAAACTGACTTAAAGGGCCATTTACACGACACCATTTTCAGGGGGCCTGAAAATGCAAACTTTTAAAAACGGGTTTCAAAGTGCAATTTTTAGAAAACGATACCTTTGTTTGTCTCCGTGTAAACTACAAAAACTAGAATTTTTGAAAACAGTGATGTCTTGCGCATTACGTGTTCGGGCACATAGTGTTTCTTTACAAAGTGACATCGCCAACTACTGGCCTGGCAGCATAATACAGCGTTTTTAGTCATTTTCACGGATCCGTTTGGACAGGGATCGTTTTGATAATGGTGTCGACTGTAAGCAAAATATGCAACAAACATTTTTTTCTGTTTTTAGTACATTGTTGTTGTGTAAACGTATCATTTGTATCACCTTAATTCCCTTGACGAAGAGCCAATAGGATTTTTCCATTGACTTTTGGATTAATGCTGAAAATAAGCTCTGTGAGCAACAAAAGTTTATGACGCCTAAACATCTCGGTCACTAAACTAATCTTCACAAATGAACACCAACTGACTTTGGGATGAAAGCTGTTTGGCATTCAGAACACTGCTAAAGATAATTGCTTTCTAAAAGACATATTCATTCACAGAAGTTATCATGCATTGAATCTGAGTTTTAGAAATGTGCTACAATACATATAATAAAAAAGAGACAGAAAGAGACATGCTTAAAGTTGAATGGTTGATGGAGTGTAAATAATATCAATATGAATCAAAGCTTCCTTGTACAAACTTGTTCTTCTTGAGACTTGCATTCAGATGCCAATAGGAGACATAAAGCTTATCACACATATCATGATTCGCACTGCCTACTCAGTTCATGGCCTTCTGGTGTGATTTACTGGAACTCACATTACTTGTGTTATTAGTCGAAGTATAGTGCTATTGAGAAATCTAATGTTGAGGCCTGTTTGGCAATGGAGATGACAGTTCACAGGAAAGAGAGTTCCAGCAAAAATAACAAAAGTGATCAACAACAACATTCATTTCTGAGATAAAGCAACGGATCAAAGATTATCATAACAGTCTGATACTCTGCATGTGGCCTTATTTTTGGACACAAAATCTCCTGAAATCTTGTTTAATTCATTTTTGCATTTCTCTATTTGTTTGAATGTATGGATTAGCATTAGTCTACAATTGAAACGGTGGCATGTGGTTTGCCTATACATAATCAAATAATGTGCCACTGGACAATATTTTGGCAATATCTTAATGGTCTAAATTTAAATACATTTGAAATACCCTTCAAGTCTTTTTTCCACATGAAGGGAACCGCAATGTAAGGCAGAAACAGAGGGGAAATCAAGCAGATGTAGCCTACATAATGACCACATAATAGGTGAATACACTAATGTCTTCCGTCTCTAATATTTTCCTTCTGATGAGTGCGATAATAGGTGCGAAGTTTATTTTTATTTAAGTTTAAAGAGAATAGTCAGAGTAACATGATGTGTGCCCTGAAACAAAATAAATTGTTTCTGTTTATGTATTTGTGTATTCAATGAGTGTGTGATGTAAAACATTTTTCTCTGGCATATTTTTCACGGGTAGTTTGTGGTGTCTTGAAACATGTCACATGTCACAACCACATTCATGAGTTTCCTGCTTGTGTAGACCACAGATCATCTAGGTCAAATGATTATTAAAAATTACAAATTTGTAATATTTACAAATGTTTAAAACATAAAAAAAAAAAAAATAAAAAAAAAAAATAAGATTTGGAATGGAAAAAAAAGACTGCAAGTAAAGTTGTGGATTAACCACATTTCATTATGATTATCAGATTTTCACACTTTTCTCAAAAACAACTACAATCAAATTGTGCACATATTTACAATTATATTTTTTAAAAAGTTAACATTAATTCATTAATGAATTAATGTTAACTTTTTAAAAATATAATTGTGTAGAGAAAATATCTCAGATAGGCCTACGAAAATCTGGAAATCCACACAGTCCCATCACAATGAAGGGTGAATGCAGCGCCCCTTGAGAGGCTTTGGTTTATCTGCAGTCTGTTGATCCACGTGACAAAGCGAAACTGTGGAAAGTAAAACGCCTTTCATCATGTTCAACCACCTCGAGGGGAAAGTCCATGACGTGTCCGCTTTCTATTCAAGGTTTCTTTTTCATAATTCACATCGTGATGAAATACGCGGAAACAACATATGATGTCAAGTTAAACAAGTCAAACGAACATCTGCACTAGAAAAAAACATTAAGTGCGCTATTACTGATTTATGAATATGTTAGGTTAAATAATTGGTTAATTTTGTTGGAGAGACCGGAGCTAGATGCTATATATCAGTAACTTGGCAATTCAGGCATTGAGTCTACTAAAAACTTAAATATCACCAATAGACACAAGTCTATTAACATTATTTTATGGTGTTAAAATTATGTGTTTATTTCAATGTCTGACTAGTGCAAGATGTCACATTTTAAATGTTATAAATGTATGTTGTAAATTTATACAATTTATTAATTACTTATTGGGCTGTGCGGCTGTTCCATTGTAGCCTACATGACAACATGCCCCGCCATACTTAAAAAACATTTTTTTTTTTGACCTTGTAGGGGGGAGATTTTTTGCCAGGAAAACAGCTTATAAATTATATTGAATATGAATATATGAATGCAGAGAGTTTTTGGGGAGTGTTTTGTTTAGGGGTATAGGGTTAGGGGATATAATATACATTTTGTCAGTAAAAACATCATTATGGAAACCCAACGTTCAAATTATGTGTGTGTGTGTGTGTGTGTGTGTGTGTATGCTTGTTTATATGATTTATGAGGACACAAATCTGTATGCTGACATGGGTATTACACTGTTATTACAACATAAACTTTATGAGTCCTCGTAATTAAAAAGGCTTAAAAACATACTTAACAATGTTTTATTAAAAATGTAAAAACGCAGAAAGTTTTCTGTGATAGAGTTAGTGTAGGGGAATAGAATATACAATTTGTACAGTATAAAAACCATTACGCCTATGGAATGTCGTCAAAATGATAGGTGCACTTACATGTATGTGTTTTTTTCTATATTTCTTTATTCCATCATTAAGAAGTTGCTTGAGTATCCTCACTGTCAACACTATTGATTTCTGCTTAAAATAATAGCCACAAGGGGGCAAAACAGGAATGGATGCAGCGAGTGGACATGAGTATTTGACAGGTTATGAGTATTTGAACTTTGGTTAAAAAAAAATATTAGGAGACAGGAAACCGGTAGGCAGGCATTTTGCCATTTTGTAAGCTAACTGAATTTATTGCTTGCAATGCATAGACATATGGGGAAAAAAAACTCCCTCTGTCTCAGCATCCTTCCCTTTTAGTCTCTATTTTCATCTCTCACGCACTTTCAAGTTTTAAAGAGTTGAATCATCAATGGGGAGTTTCTAATCACGAAATAGCACATTGAGGATTGTGAGATTGAGGAACAGTGATAATGCACAGCATTGCATGCTACTGTCATAAGGCATTCCAGAGCTGCTTGTGAGTAGATGCTTGTTGATGCTAGGTGTCCAATAAGACGCAGGCTGGACTCCATTAAGAGCACAGCTGCTTTGCCATTTTCGGTCAAAGCACATTCCAAATGAGCAGAGGTTTTATCCACCGCCCAGTAGCAAACTCTTCTACATGCTGCTACTGATAATAGGCTCTGTCAATATCAAGCTCAGCTCATCCAAAAACAAAAAAGTGGTCATTATTTACTCACACCCATGTTGTTTCAAATCTGTGTCATATTTGTTATTCTGCGAAACATAAAAAGAAGATATTTAGAAGAATGTTTCAAATGTTTTTGTCCATACAATCAAAGTAAAAGAGGTCCAAAACAACACGGGACTCAATTGACTTTCGTTGTACTGGCAAAAGAATAGAGACAGTTTTCAGTAGCATGTTATTTTACAATCCATTGTAAATTCTGCATGTACATACTATGTACTTATTATAACAATTACAATAACTGAGTACAATTACAATAACTAGGTACAATTACAATAACTGGGTACAATTACAATAACTGGGTACTAACCCAGTTATTGTAATTAACTGAACCTAACCCTGAACCTACCCCTAAACCTGACCTTAACCCAAAAAGTACTTATATTGCCAGTACTTTCTTGGGTAACTACACTGTACGTACCCTGTAAGTATATACTGTATAATATAGTGTGACCAATTTTTCAAAATAAGAATGTCATACAGATTAGGAGCATTGGAGTAAGCTTCATTTTTGGGTGAACTGTCCCTTTAATGCCTAGATTTATTGGCTTGAAATACTGGTTCATTTTGTGTTGACAAGGTGTGGTTGGCTCACCGATGAAGGGGAAAAAAGACATTTCAAAAGCAGTTAGGAAAGTTGGCCCAGTGCACATTGTAAGTGTGATATACAATGCATAAACAGATATTATAATTAGTCAGACAATGTTGGTAAAATTGTATGACGCAATTGTATTGTAGAAAAAAATATGTGCCGGCCAATGTTACTGCATTGAAATACTATCTCTTATGAGTCTGAGTCATACTGTACTTCCAGAATACGAGGCATTAGGATGGGAGACTGAAGTACATCTAAACATGGCAATGAAGCTGCTAGAGGCGCATAAAGTATATCTACAGATTTAATTTTAGGTTGACCAAACAATTCTCTTCTTCTGGCCTTTCCCCCATCTGTGGGGTCTTCCTCCATACACGCAAGGACAGAGACATTTGTATACAACATGCACTGTATTTCTCTGAAACTGAGTGTTTTGTGTGATTTCCCAGACCACACCTTCAGAGGGGTCATTTCTTGCCTTACATGCCTCTGAGCGCAGTGGACTGCCAAGACTCTTCTTATTTACAGAACAGTTCCTTTTTTGGTGCGACAAGGCTGCGCTCACTTCTGAAGGGGAAGGGAAACGCGAGCTCTTGCCTTGAATGAGGAGAGCTGAGCAGAAAATGGCCTAAAATGAGACAGACACATTCTGCAAGTTTGTTTACTTGAGAATAATCCTGGACAAAATGGAATGTATCCGAAAAGAAAAAAATAGGGTCTAACCGTGCCTAAGGTGAACTGGTGTAACTAGTTGCGTGTGTGTTGCATCACAGGCTTCCCTTTCTCTAAACTATTGTTGTGATTGTGTGTTCCATGCATCTGTGTGAATTTTTTGCATTTATCTGCCACATTATCTGACTGTTGGTTAATCTGATTGAGCATTCCATGACATTTTTCCATTGTAGGCTTGAGCCAGTATATCACGTGATCCAAGGACAGATAGAAACTCTGAAATTAACTACATGAAACTGTGGTTGTAATTAGTTTCTTTGAACTGAAACTCCTTTGAATCCCTAATAATATATTACTTCATGGGTGTATTTTTAGCATTTCAGACATCAACAGGCAAGGCAACCGGTTGGTTGATTATGCAAGATTTAACTCTCCATAATTCAGCATAGATTTAGAATGTCTTTGTTGTTCTACATCCTTCTATGACTGGATCTTGTTTTGTATTTTCCCTTTCTTACTACCTTAAATTTGGCTTCAGTGTTGGTCAAGCAAATACTGTTGTTCCAAACAGGTCGTCTCAGGCGGAAAATTCTGCAGCTTTAATTGTCCTGATGATAAAAACGATACACAATGAATAAAACTTCATAAAATTATTGTCTAAATATTATTATTATTATGTTATGTCTTGACATTAGGCAGATATTTGTTTAGCAAAAATGTAAGATTTCCACTACATACACCTGTAGAAAATTTTGCCACTGAATGTAACACTTTAATTTACTGCATTCAGTTTACTGTCCATGATGTTTTCAAAATGTGTTATTATCTTTCACAGAATCAGATCTCTTTAGAAGACCTTATCACAGCTGAAACTTGTCAGTTGATGCTACACCTGAAATTCCTACTTTTTTTTATTATTATTATTATTTTTAATCTAACAGTTCTAGTCTTACATAGTGTTTTAAACATATTTAAGTTGGCCAAAATGCCTATAGCCTACAGTATACCATTTAGAAAGTTTGGGATCAGTTAATAATTGTTTTTTTTAATACCTTTATTCAGAGAGGATGCACTAAATTGATCAAAAGTGACAGTAAAGACATTTCAAGCTAATGCTGTACTTGAGCACCAAATCAAAACAGAATGATTTTCGGAGGATCATTTGACACAGAAGACTGGAGTGCTGCTGAAAATTCTGATTTTCAATCACACAAATAAATTACACTTTAAAATACTAAAATAGAAAACGGTTCTTTTAAATTGTAATACTATTTCACAATATCAGAACAAGAATGAGTTTTATTGCCAAGTTTGCTTACACATACAAATAATTTGTCTAGTGACAGAAGCTTCCAGTGCACAGGCAGAATGACAGCGACAAGACACAGATGATAATAATAAAATAAAGAATATATATATATATATATATATATATATATATATATTATGAGCATGATGAGCATGAGGCCTCTTTCACAAACAATATAATATCTTACTGACCCCAAACTTTTGACCATATGTGTACAAATAGGTTGCAGGTTACCAGTTCTCTAGTTGATATATACATAAAGACATAGCAGTTTGAACTTTTCCACTCCCAGGTACTCCCAGGTGTGTGATCTAACTCTGTAATGATGTGATCCGATTAATTGTGCTGTTCTTTCTCTGTCTCAGGTGTGGACCTTGATGTGTGTCCTATAGGGCAGGGCCCAGCTCTGTTTATGTTCCTGCATGGTGAGGTCCCCAAAATTTCGGAGGAGAAAAAACAAAAAGGGCCATTGGAATGCCCTGAGTGATGAGGCAGGAGGGCTGCCGCCCGGATTGGAGTGTTTTCTCCCAGTCATCCCTATAAGGCTTTAGTGGAGTGAGGCTACCGATCTGAGTGCAGCCCAGGCTCCTTGTTTGGGATGTGGGAGGGTGCGGTGAGCAGGGATGGGAACTACATAAGTACACCACAAGCCAGTGAGTAGCACACCATCACCAAGTGGCTAAATCCCCTCCCCCGGCCCAGCACTGTCAGGGTAAGTGTCATTTACCTCACCTCACACCACTCACATCCTCGCTCTCTCGATCTCCTTCTCCATCTGTCTACCCGATTTTGTACTTTGCAAGACTCAGATAATGTTTTATGAAGCTTTAAGTGCTTTAACATGAAATTTGCTGTCTATATCTAATTGTATAGAGAAATGGTTTCTGCACAGGTGTAAGCTGCTTTCAAGATGTGTTGGTTAGTTTGGTCGGTGTTTTGTGAGAAAAGATTAATCTTCATTATTGTGTAATGTTTTTACACTGATGATAAATCAAGTGTTTCTAAAGATTAGCCTTCTGCAGAACAATTTCACCTACACTCAAATTATATTTTCTAAAAGCATTTATGTTTTAGAACTATTACATATCTACATGTCTGGGGCGACATCTTTAGTGTCTGTAATGTGATTTCATGATGATGCTAAATGTTAAAGGCTCTGATGGCGCGTGTGTGTTGTTAAATTAAGGTGAAGGCTTCGAAAATCTGGACGCTGTGGAAGCCCATTTGATTTGTGAGGTTTATGACTAAATATGGTTCTTCTGGACCACTGACCCATCCCCTCTTTTTCTCACCCACTCTCTTTTTTCATAAAATATTGTAGAGAGGCAGAGGCAAAGGGAGGGAGAGTCCAAAGACAGACATGCTTCTCCATCATTTCCAAATTAGGAAATTTTCCCATAGTGCACTCAGTAAGGGCTGCAGGACGGATGTTTAGAAAGTGTGTGTGTGTGTGTGTGTGTGTGTGTGTGTGTGTGTGTGTGTGTGCACATTTTCTCCAAATTATTAATGCATTTTTGTATAATTTCTTGCATTACATCAGAGTTAGAGTTAGCGATACAAAATGTTGCCAAAGCAAAGGTTAAAGCAATATTTTAAACAAATGATGTTCCCTTTATGCTTAACAGGAAAAAAACAGGTGAGTATGAATTAGTTTATGAATGAACCAGGTACACCTTACATTCTTTGTAGTATTCCTCTTCATGGTTCAAAAGGGTGTGGTGAATACTTTGTTGTTAAACACGTATATGGTTATTTCCCATGTAAATGAGCGCATACCATTGACTTTTAATGTTTTTATATTAAGCTAATTATAATAAATATATAAACTAACCCTACATCTTAAAGAAAACTGGCATTTTTTTGTACATATTTTTTTCTTTTTATTTCATTTATGGATCATTTTTCCAATTGGGAGCCCAAAATGGGATTTACGAGTCCAAAAGGGGATTTAGAACTGTTTAAAAGTATGTATATAACATTAATGATGACACTTTCTTGCAGTGATTGTCTCCTGTTGGAGTAAGGAAGGAAATCTGAGCTGAAAATGTGTGACGACGAAGAAAGTACTGCCCTTGTGTGCGACAATGGATCAGGACTGTGTAAGGCAGGCTTCGCCGGGGATGACGCTCCCAGAGCGGTGTTCCCCTCCATAGTGGGTCGTCCCAGACACCAGGTGAGCGTCCCTCAACACAACACTAGGGGCCGATATGTACTGCAGCCTACATCAATGAGTACATTTGACACAACAATAAAATGCTTTGATTGAGCTTGTATTTGAGGTTAGCAAAGTGCACTTGCAATCCAAGTATATTTCAATTATAATGTACATTTTGCTTACATAACCTTTCAAAAGTTTCTGTTATGCCCTGCTCCTCTTACTTATTATTCTTGATCTGATTCCAAATGTTTTATGGAAAGTTGGACTACATCCCAGAGTGTCTGCATTCAAGTATAGAAGAGATTAAGATAGAATTAACTAGAACTCACTCTTACTTTTTGGGGCTGTTCCTTGTGTACGTCTTGTGTACGTGCTTTGACCGGTTTTACTTTTTCCTCAGGGTGTGATGGTGGGAATGGGGCAGAAAGATAGTTACGTTGGTGATGAGGCTCAAAGCAAAAGGGGAATCCTGACCCTAAAGTACCCTATTGAGCACGGCATCATCACAAACTGGGACGACATGGAAAAAGTAAGCAGATCCTATCAAACAAGCCAACAGATAACAAACCAAAACAAGATGAGTGCAAATAAGGAAGACATCTAAACAGTCTACTAAAAATATCTCTCCTTCAGCAAACATGGCTTATCATAAGGCTTGAATTTATGTGCTGCAATCTTTCCATAATTCTGTTGTACATTTCAATATAATGGCACTCAAGGTCTGAGATTTCATCAGAAACACCTGCATCACCACTAGTCTCAACACATACATTCTCGAGACCTACATCCATCAAAAGCACGTTTCCGAAAAACTCAAACTATTCCTGCTAATGACACACTTTCACGCAACATGGTGTCATCATCAAACACATGCATACAACAGATGCTAATCTATCTCGTGCCTAATCTGTTGTTTAAACTGCGAGAAACAGCTTTCACATTCCACACTTGTGCACAAAGTGATTCATATGCCCTTCTATCATCCTTAATTTGATCCACATCAACATTTATGTTTAACAGATCTGGCATCACTCTTTCTACAACGAACTCCGTGTGGCTCCAGAGGAGCACCCCACTCTGCTGACAGAAGCCCCCCTCAATCCCAAAGCCAACAGGGAGAAGATGACCCAGGTTAGAGCTTAATTGAATGAGAAAACTGATTGTGTAAGATCTGTAAGATATACAAGGATATAAAACAGACAAGCATTTGCTCTGACGTCTCCATTAAGTCCTTAGGGTATTGAGATGTTTATCAGATACACCTACATTAGTTTCACCAGACAAACAGTGATTTCACTCAACACCCGCAGCATTTAGGGTGTACAGTAGTATTTCAAAGCAAAAGGCCTTTTGTGTCTGTGACAAAACAAGTGCACATACAAATAAACTTGAATTTAACTTGAACTTGAGTTGTTTAGTTGTGACACGAGTTTGTAAGTAAAATACTTTTTTTTTTTTTGCTCTACATAAATGAATAAACATGAATGTTTAAGCTGCTGTGTGTATGCTTTATATGTAGGCATAAAAATTATAATTTAACTGCTATGACTGTCAGTAGTAGAAAAAAAATCTCACAATGGCTTTAAATGAATGTTTGAGGTATGCCTATGTGTAATTTATGTTGTAGGCTATAACATAATATGAAAGTCAAGTCACGTTAACCACAGACCTTATTTCATTTTAAATAAAAAATTGCTATTCTAAAAACCCTTAGGAAATTCCCAAACTACTAAAAAATGCTAATTCCAGTTCCATCCATCTCTCAATTTGGTTCCAAGTATATTATAATGTCTGTTTTGCTTACATAACCTTTCAAAAGTTTGGGGTCGGTAAGATTTTATATGGTTTTTGATAGAAAACTCTCTTATGCTCACCAAGGCTGTTTTATTTTATAAAAAAATAAATAAAAAAAACAGTAAAATGAATATTATGTGAATATTATTACAGTTTAAAATAACTGTTTTCTATAAAAGTAAATGAATTCCTGTTATTGCAAAGCTGACTTTTCAGTATCATTACACCAGTCTTCAGTGTCACTTGATCCTTCAGAAATCATTCTAATATGCTGATTTAGTGCTCAAGAAACATTTCTTATTATTACTAATTTTGAAAACAGATGATTTTTTTTTCAGGATTCTTTGATTATTATACAGTTCAAAAGAACAGCAGTTTTTTTATTACATTATACATGCCTTATACATTATACTTTCTTTTTTGATCAATTTAATGTGTTCTTGCATTGTTTTGTTTCTTGTTATATTGATTTATTTTTCGTTGTAAAATAAATTTCTTTAAAAACAAAAAATACGGACCCTGCTAATGAATTAGCAGAGAGCAGTTAGTTATAATGTGTTTCAGATTGCTTCAAATTGCATCTTGTCAGGGTTTCACTATTCATTTAAAGGATTGACTCATAAGAGTGAGTTTTTTAGGGAATTTTTGATTCACTAAAACAACCAGCCAATCAGATAATACTGATCAGATTGTATGTTTCTTCAGCCAGAGATGACAGTTCTATAGAAATATGCATTGATGCAGTATACACAGAATGACTTATCTTAAAATCAATCTTGATGATTGATTTTAAGAATCGTTCTGTTGGGACTGTCAAAAAGAAGATTTGGGTAATCAGAAAATCTCTATTTTTACCTAGCCTTTCAGTAAATCTGAAAGCACTTGGTTGATTGTTGGTTCTCACTTTGCAGATCATGTTCGAGACCTTCAATGTTCCAGCCATGTATGTAGCTATCCAAGCGGTGCTGTCCCTCTATGCTTCAGGGCGTACAACAGGTCAGTTCACCTGTCAAACAGGTCACAGCACATATTTGACTTAAAATGCTGCGAGTGTGCATTACCAAATGCTTTCTTTTTCTTGACCAGGCATTGTCCTTGACTCTGGTGATGGTGTCACCCATAATGTGCCCATTTACGAGGGCTACGCTCTTCCACATGCCATTATGCGTTTGGATTTGGCCGGCCGTGATCTTACTGACTACCTCATGAAGATCCTAACTGAAAGAG
Source organism: Abramis brama (assembly GCF_963993115.1). NCBI lineage: Eukaryota > Metazoa > Chordata > Actinopteri > Cypriniformes > Leuciscidae > Abramis > Abramis brama. The sequence continues at coordinate 19,450,156 of NC_139976.1, read as the reverse complement.
GCTACTCATTCGTCACAACTGGTGGGTCTGGACATACACAGTACCAGTATAATGATATGAAACATCATACTATAATATATACTGTCATGAAACTCTTGATGGCACAGGCTAATAGGTCTTTAACTCAATCTGCTTGCAATCACATCATTCTCTATAGGGCACAGCTGATTAGTTCCTGCTGTATCAGTAGCCAATGAGCTCGCTGCTCAACCTTCAAATACTGGTCAGCATTTTCTGTAGAATTTACAGGGCACTTTCAGAAACCCTCCACCTTCCCCAGCTCCACCTGTACAGATCTGCTACGGGTAATTCATGTATGCTATATTGTACAGCAGCAGCATGTCTTACTTGCTCACAGCAGCAGCAGCATAGCAGATCTATTCTCTCAGTACCAAACATATCAACATTGTCATACCCATTACCAAGTCAAGTTAAGTCACCTTTATTTATATAGCGCTTTTTACAATACAGATTGTTTCAAAGTAGCTTTACAGTGATAACAGGAAAATAATGCAACAAAGTTTGTTTCTACTGTACAGCAGATAATAGTGTTATAGTCCAGCTTCAGTGATGGATAATTTTTGTTGTAAAAGTTACTAATTTAGTTAATTTATATGTTGCCGCTCTGAAAAACAGTGATGTCATCGTCCAGCTCAGATCAGTTCTCATATAATGATGTCAATGCAGGCAGATCAGTAATATTGTTGAACATTAAGTGTCCCCAACTAAGCAAGCCAAAAGCCAAGGCAACAGTGGCAAGGAACCAAAACTCCATCAGGTGACAGAATGGAGGAAAAAAAAAACATTACCATGCCAAACACGCCAAGAGCTGCCATGACAGGAATATATATACTGGAGGATGTACAATACAATATATATATAAATAACCAATAAACAATTTCCAGTGGCATAAGAACAATTTACTTAAATTATGATTAAAATAAATAAAAATGTTCCACTGATTTGCATTTCTGTCATCTGCCTTCTATAGCTGAAAGAGAAATTGTCCGTGACATCAAGGAGAAGTTGTGCTATGTCGCGCTGGACTTTGAGAATGAGATGGCCACCGCAGCCTCTTCCTCCTCCCTGGAGAAGAGCTATGAGCTTCCCGATGGACAGGTCATCACTATTGGCAATGAGAGGTTCCGCTGCCCTGAGACGCTCTTCCAGCCATCCTTCATCGGTGAGCTTTTCTTCCCATCTCTTTTCAAACGATGAATTCAGAGCACTTGATACACGTGCTTAAATGCATTGATTTGCGCTTTGTGTTAGGAATGGAATCGGCCGGCATTCATGAAACCACTTACAACAGCATCATGAAATGCGACATTGACATCCGTAAGGACCTGTACGCTAACAACGTGCTGTCCGGTGGTACCACCATGTACCCTGGTATAGCAGACAGAATGCAGAAGGAGATCACTGCTTTGGCCCCCAGCACCATGAAGATCAAGGTCTCAGGCTGATTAGGAATATCTGATTAAAATCTTTTTTTTCTTTCTAATTAATCAGTTTCTCTTTGAGCCAGGGTTATCGTAAAACTAAAGTTGAAATAAAAAATAAAAAAACACGTTACTTTAAAAAAAATATATAAAAACTTTTTTTTCAGAAAACACTTACACTGATTCTACCCTGTATGTACACAGATCATCGCCCCACCTGAGCGCAAGTATTCAGTATGGATTGGCGGCTCCATCCTGGCCTCTCTCTCCACCTTCCAGCAGATGTGGATAAGCAAGCAGGAGTATGACGAGGCCGGACCGTCCATTGTTCATCGCAAGTGCTTCTAAACGCCACCTTCAACCCCTTCCTGGTCCCCTAATTCTGCTATTGCTTCATAGCCTGTAAACTGTGAACGTACTTCCCTGTATTGTCTTTGCACTGCCCACATCTGTTTGAATGTTTTGAATTAATTATGTTAAGTCATGACGATATAGTGTTGTTTTCAATGGGTTCAAAAGCTTGAATGTGCTGCCAATATGAAGGATTTGGGAGATTCTTTGGGGTGACGAGACTCCAGAGATGAGGAGAGGGCATGGAGGAACAGGGCTCATTCTCCCTTTTGTGTTAAAACGCTACGAGGTAACACAACTGCATGTCAGCTTTCAGGCAGTCTGTATGGACATCATATCTCCATGAAGGAATAAAGCTCTGCAATAATAAACTGTATTTCACCTCTTTTGTTTCTGCACCAAAAAAAACAAAACAAATCGGGCTTAACGTTTTCACAAATAAAAACCTTATCTAAATTATATTCGTTAAATTAATCATTTTAGTGGAAGTGGAAATATTTCTCTACACTGTCATTCACTGTAAATGATTTATAATTACTGTACACACAGGGCTCCTACAGTCATGTAGAACCTGGAACCTTTAAAACGGTTGGTTTCAAGCCTGAAAAACCCACGGAAATCTTTTTTCCTAGTTCATCTCTGTAGTGACTGAGACAGATCAGACACAATTATTTGTTATATTTAACAAATAATCCATTATTAATCCATTAATAATCCAGAACCAGGTGTACAGGACACAAAGACGGTTTACGACGCAAAATAATTTCTAAAGAGGTTCGACTCAGTTAATTCTTGTTGAAAATGACAAATAAACCCTTTTAATCCTATATATAGCCACTTGAGAAATAAACGTATCCAATTATCCCATCTCATGATTTTCCTTTTATAGGGTTTGGCCCATGTTTTAATTCAAACTCTTTTGGATTAATGGTTCAGAATTGCATACCATGGTTAATTAAAATCAAATGTGTAGCATGTTTGGTAGCTATGAACTCCATTTTTTGCTCCCTATTTGTTAATTTATATTACATTTTGCTAACTCTGTGACACATTAGTATTATAAGAATCGTGAAGGTTCTTCTCCTAAACACCCAATCAAATTACAAACGCAAATGGCCTGCTAGACTTAATTTGTTTTAATTTAATTAGCAATGTTAAAGAAAAGTAAACCGTTTGACCAGGAAAATAAAAGATCAAAAATCAAATGCACATTAGGTTCAAAAGAGAAAGGATATGTTGAAAGCATGTGTGAGCAATCTTTTACCGGTGATGAATCCAGGCAAATAATTGCTCCACATTTCATCATAATACATGCATCACTTCGCTTGGGAAAATGATGATGATGACACGCTTCACTTCAGTCTAAATCTTTTACAGATTAAAAAACTCATGTCATTTCATAGCAGAGATTCCCCCCCCCCCCCCCCCATTTTATTAACAAATGAGGAGAGGAAAGAAAGGGTGCATGTACAAACACATATTAGGCTCCTTGTATTGTCCTGTGCACAAAGCCACTGGCACACAGCCACACACTGGAGAAACAATCTAATGCCACACTGTACCAGAAATACATGATATACTTTCAGAACTGCATGGATAAGATTATAACTTGTCATCATACATGAAATTTCATCATCTGCTGATGACAATAAAAAAATTATTCTCAAACCATGAAAGTAGTGGTGACAAAAATCAGGCAGTTAAAATGTGGGAATGGTACCCTGAGATTAGTGCAGTCAAGGCCCTTAGGTATTTGCTTATTCTGTAATGGGAGCTTTGGTGTGGGCTAAGAGATCCCAATCTTGTTTATGCTTTTCAAAAGTCGCATCACTTGTAATCAGATCCACACTGTGAAAAAAACTGAACTTGGAAAATAAAACAGTCAGCTCACTAGCCAACTTGATATTGCGTCACTGGGCTGAAGTTGGAAAATACTTCTTTTTTTTGCCTGATATGGTCTCTGAACTGAAAGCTTGAACTGAAGTATGTGTTGCATTATTATAAGGTAGATTTCGTGCCTTATAAAGAATAATTATTAGCCATTCGATCACTAAAAATGATACAATATGTAGTAAAGCCAAAAAATGACTAGCAATTCATTATCTTTTTGTACTAGAAAATTCAGTTAGTTTTAAAAAGAAATATCACTTATCCCGTGTATATTGTGTTACAGTGAGAACTGCAAGAGATACCAATGGATATCAAAGGCAAATCACACATGTGCGCACACACAAACAACATCCTTTTAAAAATTCCTGAAAACAATTCACATTGTAGCAGCCTCATAGTATGCCTTGATAAATGACGCCACCTTGAGGACAAAGAACCAAAACAGCAGTCAGATCATATTACACAGTACAATCTGACAACAATATTTTTTGAAAACACCTGGCCACAAACAAAAAGCGCATGATGATCTTAAAAAAAACACAAAACACCATTGGAACATCTTAGTAGCTTCACTAAACCTGCTCACAGCAAACTGTGCAGCTGAGGGATTCTGTTTCACAGTACCTTTTTGTAAAATAAATAAATACAAAAAAGCCTTCAAGTAAAGAAAGATATAAATAGATATTTTCAATGGTTTGCTGATAGTGAAGTATTTCCCCTCTTCATCTGTCACCTGAGATCCAGAACTGTCGTTTTCGAGTCTTTCACCACAATGTGCTTGCAAATCTGCAAATAGAAAAGGCCATTTTTCACTTCTCTAATGGCGTTTCACTTTTGATGTCAACACTCACACCAGAAGGTATAACAGTACAGATGTTGATTTTCATATTCACAGTTAAAATAAATGGTTCTTACAGTGAACAGAGGGGGGTCTTTAGAGTGGGGGTGAAAACCTTTCAATCTGCATCCGGCCACTTCTCCCATTCCAGCACTGGTCAGTCGGAACACTCCAGTGCTAAAGCAGAAAAATTACAATCTCAATGATATAATATCACATCACAGCATTTATTTCCATCAAGAGGTGCATCACTTTTTATTTCCTACATGGTTGCTTGAGAAAGCTACAGTACACACTCCATTAATTAGTGTTTGAAAGACGGTTAACAAACATATACTGTAACATACTAGAAACATAATAATCACTGCAATAATGATCCAATCATAGACTCTTAAGCATTTGCCTATTTGTATCCAAACAGCAATTTTTTTTTAGCTGGGCAGTATAAAATGTACATATATAATTTAAATATTAATTTATTTTAAACTTTTTTAATATTATATATATATATAAAAATACATATAATAATAATAATAATAATAATAATATTATATATCCATCCATCCATCCATCTCATTTCTTCATTACAATGCAGCAATCTGGACATTAAAAATGTTACTGCATCCAATGTTACTGCAGAAGACAAAATATAAAATATATTTGCATGGTGTAGTTCAATCATTGTCAAACGGGAGACATTCATTGAATTTATTTGCCTTGAATAAATGTTGGTCTTTAACGACAAGAGTACTGAAATGATACATGGAGGTTTAAATGTATCACTTTTCAAACAATCAAAAATCTATTGTTAAAAAACACATTAATTGGCACTGATTTGCAGTAGAGCTTTATAGGCTGTGGATGGAAAAAGCCTTGAGGTTGTGTGAACACAATGCAGGGTGTGGGAGTTTTGTGAGTGTTATACTCACTCATTATGTTTAGGTGCGCAAACAATGGCGATGGCCTCAGGTAGCATGAGCTGATAAGAGCTGTGTGTGTGTAGATCCACGCTGGAGAGGAAGGCCGTCTGTGTCGGGTGTGTCTGGGAGTTAAACATGCAAATATTCATATTAACACCAGTATTATTCTCCTTATTCTCATGCAGCCATATATTAATTCACCATGCAAAATGAACAGCAGGTGACTTGGAGACTATGGGGCCAGATTTACTAAACAGGGCAAATTAGCGTGAAACTGCAATTCGATAAAAGCAGAGATGGAAGTGCAAAGTTCTGCGGGTGATCTACTGATAATGCGCAAATTAAAGGTACACAATGTAACTTTTGTACTTAAAATTAACAATTTAAATAACGAGTCAATACAGCAATCCTTCCAAAACGTGTTTTTATCTTATCCTGATTCACTATGGTAGGCCTACAAGTGTTTATATTTAAGACCAGGCTGGATGATTTTCTCTGGGAATTGCGTACATCTATCACTCGCCCGTGTATGCCTCGCCATATCCATAAATAAAGAAAAGTTGCTCCATCTACTTTGACGTATGTATGGTGTGGGAGTGGCATAGCTTAGTTGTCACATGAACAAGAAAGGTTGACATGGAGCACGCTAAATCTCAAACCTCCAGGGAATCACCAGTAAAAAAAATAAAAAAATATATGTTAGAAAAAAGAGATTTGTAATTCGCCCTCATTCCCATAGTACCCAATTTAAACGTCTTGTGGCTTAAAATGCACTTGGCTTCATTGCCGTCACTGTTGCCACCTATTTCCGAAATCAGTCATTTTCGAGCCATTGAGAGTTCAATCTGCACTTTCCATTTTGCTCGAATTTGCCCGCTCTCTTCTCCCAAGCGACTCACCCTCTCCGACTCTCTGGTGAAGCGCGCACTGTGACGTACGTAAAAAAAGACGCAAACATCAAGGTGCAAACTTCGTACTACCAAAGACAGCCTAAAAAGCATTTAGCTCTGTAATGTTTTATTAGAAATGACCAGGCCCATACAAAATCTGCAGATTTTTTTCCCATTTTCATGAGAGAAATATGCAGAATTGGATTAAACAAACAAACAAACAAAAAAGTTTTAGAGTAAATAGATAAATGGAGATTATTCTCTTATTGCTATAATAAAATCGCCCAAAATATATTACGTGTGAATGATGGCTACTCAAATTCTGTGGAAATCTTGTGGCACTTTCTGCAGGCTCAGATTCTGTGTGGGTCTGACAGCAAGATTTTCACCTGCATGACAATAAGTGAGAGCCAAAAAAAGAGACACACTCACATGGATCCAGCCCAGGGTCAGGAGGTTATGATGGTCCTGGAAACTGAACAGCTCTTCCACGTTCTCCATGTCACAGTAGTCAGGACCGGCGGACTGCTTGGGGACGATCACATGGGTCAGCACAAACTCATTGTGCGTCTGCGGGACAACAAAACACAGATTTCAGTTTGTCTATTAACACACTGCATATCAGGCTGACACAGCATCCCACAATTATACTATGTGTCCGTCCTCTGACAAGTCAAGTCAAGTCAAGAGATATATATATATATATATATATATAGCGCTTTTTACAATACAGATTGCATCAAAGCAGCTTTACAGTGATAACATGAAATAAATAATACAAGAAAGTTTGTTTCTAGAAGAAAATTGTGTCATCGTCCACCTTAAGTAAGGCAGATCAATAATATTGTTGAATATTAAATGTCCCCAACTAAGCAAGCCAAAAGCCAAGGCGACAGTGGCAAGGAACCAAAACTCCATCAGTACAGGTCAGAAGTCAGATTGGATCAGAACATTCAGAATATTATCCAGTTCCATCTGGTTGGAAGTCGGAGTCATCACGCCGGTATGGAGACGAGTTTATTGAGGATACAAGTTAACAAGTTGAATGAGATGAACAATTCATTCTCTATTGGACCTGAGCAGCAGGTTCACATAGAAGATTTTTGGATTGACAGAGAGGTGAAAAACAAGTGATAAGAGTGTAAAAAGAGGATAAACTTGAGACAAATAGATAGATACAGATACAGTAGATGGATAGGATATGCAGGTGGTTGGTAAATAAGAAACTGAAACACTGTAAAGCCCTGTATGAGGAAGTCCACATCCGCACCTAGTATTTACAAAGATTGTGCAACACCTAAGCTCACATTTTCACAGTGCATGAGAAAGACTGTATATAAAGAATGTTCACAATTTACTATTAACAGTCATCAAATCATATTCACGCTCACTTCCAGGGAAGGATCATAATGATTCTGGAAATTCAGCTTAAATGCAGCCTTAGTCACTAATGGAACAAAAGAATCTCACACCTACAGAGAGGAGGTTTGCATCAGCTGAGGCCTTACCAGTTTTCCACAGAGAACGCCACATGTCTCAATTCCTCTCGCCGTGTTGCTGTCAGCCAGCAAAAGGAACCTGTAAGTCAGGTCTCGTGGGATTAAAACCCGCCTCAGGCCTTCCACACGCTGACCTAGAAACACACAGGAACAAACTCAGTCTAGTACTGCTAATAACACAAGTGTTTGATCATGTTCAGTGAGACAGCCAAAATAAAATTTGTATCATCCTGAAGGGGTTTATTTTGCATTAATGACTGTCTGATTGTACATTATCATGTTTGTTGATGAATGAATACACTGTTTAAAATTTTGGGGTCAGTAAATTTTCTTATTTTTAATAGTTTTATTAAGCAAGGATGCATACAACGGATCAAAAGTGTCAGAAAAAGATATTTATACAAAAGATTTACATTTCAAAATAAATGCTGTTCTTTTTAACTTTCTATATATACATTTAAATATTATGTATACATTTAAAAAGGTTGTGGTCTTGGAGATCACAGTTTTCCCAAAAATATTAAGCACTGAATCAGCATATTAGAGCAAGTTTTGAAGGATCATGTGACATGGAAGAGTGAAGTTTGGCTTCTGAAAATAAATTTTTGCCATCACAAGAATAAATTAAGGCAGCTTTTATTTACATTAAGTGCAAATAGCAATAGTTTCTATTGAAACTATGTAAAAATAGCATTATTTTCTTTGCAACAAGTGTAAATAGTAGTTAGATACTATTTGCACATCAGTATTTTAATACATTATAAAACAGTATGCAATAATAACATATTGAGTGTAGCCGCCCTAAATGATTATATTTATTAAATTAAAGCTGCAAGCAGCATTTATCGGGGTTCAAGCCTTTAAGGTCTTTGAGCACATAAGCATTCAAACAGTAAGTTTTATTGATAATTATTGATCTAGGGAGTCCAGAGAACTGTCCTAGACTGGTTTGGTTGCGATCGGGCGAAAAGCCTAGGACTAGTTCGCAAAAGTAGGTTTTTGACATAATCATGAATATTCAATGAACGGTTTGATTGACAGCAGTGGTCCTTGAGGCAAAGTTGTTCAGGATGAGGAGATCTATCAAATGATATGCATTATGTGTGGATGTGTGTAACACCACGTGATTACAGAGGGCGTAAATCTCGTTAGCGCCAACTAGTGGCCGTTTTCTTTCAAAATTCTTACAGACCTCTAGGACCATGAGTCGAACATGCCCACCGAGTTTCGTTCCGATCGGCCTCTGTTAACCTTGTCTAATAGGTGCTCAAACTTCATTGGCCGATGACGGCCATGGTTTTTGAGATACGCCAATGTCCTCATAGACATACGTGGCACCTTGGACCAAGACACTGCATACCAATTTTCAGGTCAATCGGACTAACGGTCAGGTGGTTGTAGCCTGTTTTATGTTATAGTGCCACCATGTGGCCAATCGCCGCTTTTTTTTTACTGTGACCTCAGATTTTAAAATATAAAACCTTGTGACCTTTTACAAATGTGTACTGAGTTTGGTGAAGATACCTCATTTACTTCTGGAGTTATAGCCATTTTAGTAAAATAGGCCCCTCCCACAACGTACGTTTTGGCGCTCCTTAGCGACCGTGAATCGAAATTTCAACTTTTTTTCGATAATTATTGATATTCAGACTCCAGAGACTCCATTTCTGCACTGGTTTGGTTCCGATCGGGCAAAAAACCTGGGACTAGTTCACAAAAGTAGGTTTTGGACAAAAGTCAAGATGGCAGAAAATTTTTCCTGCCGGAATCGAAATTGCAGATATACGTCCGGCTTGAGCCAATGATCACATGGATATAAGACACTTGAGTCTAGGACAACCGTCCAGGAGTTATGAGCAATTTCATACTTTTGCTTGCTGTAGCGCCACCTATTGGCCAATCGAGGTCATACTTTGATAGGTTCTCCCCAAATTGAGGACTACCATTTGGCCAAGTTTCAAGACTCCAGCTTTTACGGTTTGGGCTGCACAATGCGTTTTACGGTGGAAGAAAAATAATAAAAATCCTTACAATTACAATAGGGTTTCAGCACTTCGTGCTTGAACCCCTAATAAATGCCACCTTATTAGGACAATAAAAGCCCTCCCTACACCTACCTGATAAACACTTTATTATTAAATAACCATTAGGCACTTAATTCCAATTGTTATTTCCTTAATTCCTTCATATTTATTGAAAATAAATGCCTTTCCAATCTGATATGTGATGGGAAAAGGGAGCAGAACGAGTTTGGCAAAAGGCGGATTCGAACTCTGGTTTCTAACTCACGTCAAAATTATCATGCAAAATCATGCTGACCACAAACAGTAGTGTAAATAAATGAACATTAATTATTTGATTATATGAGAACATAAACAGAGCAGTGGTCAAATATGCAGTTTAACAGACAGTCCATTAAAAAAAAATAAAAAAATACCACAACTGACTAATAAGAGCAGTGTAATAAATCACAAAATGAATAAGCAAATAAGCTAAATGAGGGCACTCACTCTGTACAGCTGCTAAGGTGGCTGCTGGTTTGGGGATGGGGGCCGCTGGTTTGTTACGATTGGGGTCAAGGCGTACATGGTTTCTCGGGGTCTGGGATAAGCAGGACCCGTCGGTTTGTTCAGGCACTTTAGGGACAGCCTCATCCCTGCGACTGGCCATCTCCTGTCTACGCAGCTGGTCCTCGAAGAAGCGAAACTGTTCGGACTCGATTTGCATCTTCCTGAGCTGTGCCACACGTTGCCGTTCCTCCTCCATCAAAGACATCTTCTGCAGCCGTTCACCACACGAGTCGACAGCCATGGCTTGCGTCTGCACAAATAGTCACAAACACATTATGACCGGTATTCACGATAACAAAATGAATCTGAAATTTGATTAACAGGCGTTTAATCAGCAGTGATAAAATTGCTCAGTCTAATGTACCTGACTCTTCAGATATTCACTGTGTTCTTTGCTGTATTTCTCATGGAGAAGTCTCTTCAATTGGTCCTTTCGTGGAAAAGCAACCTCCTGTAATTTCTGAACATAATGAACAGATAATGGAACAAACATTAGGGGTTGTGTTACAGACAGCGAGTAGATCATTATGTGCCAGCTTCAGCTTTCAGGGACATAATGATTTTTCTAAAGCTGGGAATAGAGACACAAACTACTCATCTTTTTTTGTATTTAAGGACCATCACGAAACATTAAGATCATTAGGTTAAAGACCCCATGTAATGAAAATGTTTGTGGCTATTAGTCACTGTCCGCTACAATTGAAGCTATTTATATGCTAGTGGACAAAACAACTCTTTTGCAGATATTTAGCTATATTTAGACAATTTTTCTCCAAACCAAAACATTGATAACTCATGTTGCACTAAATATTTTGGTTCAATAAAAACCTCAATAACCTTCAATAAAAGCCTTTTTAGCAATACCACTTGCAACAGACTAGCAATAGCAAGTAGCTTATAATGGTTAATGGTTTTGACGTAAACATCAGGGTATTGAAACAAGTTCCTAGATATGTCCCATCTTTTAATGTCCCTTTTCAATAGGAAGACAACTGTTCGTCAAGCCATTTCATGGAGTATTTAAATATCCTAGTGAACTGATAAATGAACATAAGAGGTCCATCAGGCACAAAACGACAGAGACAAAATGCATTTAAACATCCACAAAATACTTAATCAGAAATTTGTCTTTTAAACAATGTTTGAAACATCAGGTGACAAGGAACAACCTTTTGACTGAAGTCATTTTCATGTCAGCATGTTGAAATGAAAGCAGAACATGTGCCTACAGAAGGCAAACCCACCATGTGAGCAGCTGGGAGCCTGACAAGGCCAAGGTAATTGAGCATGATGCAAATCAGATTTACAGTGGGCTGAGCGCCACAGGGCTCCATCAGTTCCTGTGAGTAACATGCCAAGGGCTTACCTTCATTATCACTTGCTTCTCAGGGACGTTGCACTGCTGATAGTCCCTGTGACTGGGGAGTTTCTCAACAAATAAACTGCACAGGAGTGAAATAGGAAAATAGAGCTGAGGATTGATGGCCGTGAATTACACAATGCATATTATGGCAGAAGATATGAGGAAAAATTAAATTAAAGACAAAAAACAAAACAAAAAGGCTGTGACCCTACATCGGACAATCGATTTGGAAAATGAATTGATGGAAATTAAATCAAAACATACGTGATGAACTTATTGTAGAGGACAAAGGCATTCTCCAGACTGCCCTCCTCTAGATAAACAGCTGCCATACGCTCCATCTCCACACCAGAACGAAAGTAGCGTCTCGGGGCGATGTCTTCATTTATTTCAATGTTATAGCCCATTTTACTGAGGGCCCGTACACGCTCCACTGCCGGCAGAGTGACGTCAGTGTGATCCGGCTCGGCCGCTAACTTCTTCTGCAAAAGGAGAGGACAACAAAAACCATAATAACACAGAGCAGTGGCATACCACAAGTCTTGAGGAACCCTCTGCGAACCATGAGACCATGGTGACGTAATGGACAAGCGTTTTTTGTTTTGTTTTTTATCAGCTACGAAATACTATTGCTGATGGAGAAATATAGTGATGTTTTTCTGGACAATTTAGCCCTCTAATTTCAATACTTTTTAGGATTATTTTGTGTCCTGCTCATCTTTTTAGATTTAGACATTTAGAAAGTGTCAATCTGGTGAGCCACTTTATAGCTCTGTCAAGTAAAATTGCTCTAGATAGACAAACTGAACCAGCATCTGTCCCAGTACGCCAGCGACACAGGGAATTTGGTCCCATAGACATCAGGCCTCCGACTCACACAACATAAGCTCTGTTTATCACCCAGCTAGTGCGAACCGGAACACACGGCAGCACCCACGCGGAGTTCGCTTCCAACTCCCAAACTAGTGACTAAACAGAGCCTCTGTTTTAGGGTCACTGGAAAGAGTGGGCGTCTAATCAACATGCAGCAGGACACCAATGGACACCAATAAGGGCCTGCCAAGCTGTTAGACTTGCTGGATATGACAGCTTGCTTGACTTTTGAACAGTATGCAGTACGCACACAAAAATCTGCGAATGCTGGTGGACAGCCAAATTAAAAGTCTCTGGGGATTCTGGGTGGCCAGAATAAGACTATTTTGATCACGCATTCACGAAGAGGGGAAGCGAAGTGTGAAGGGGGCTACATCCGTTCTTCCCTCTCGCCCACTCCAGGATGGAGGGATCTGAATGACGGAGCAGCTGCAATGGGAATACTAATGGGAGTGAGTCAGAGGAAGCCATTCTGTCCCTGCGACCCACCTCCGAGTGATATCAGCTGTCCCCCACCACCCTCCTCCTCCTCCTCCTCCCTCAACGCCACTCACCAGTGTGCTGAAACTGAAGCCCTGGTCCATGGTGAGTTTACGACGTTGCTTTGCAGGCTTCGATCCTCCCTATGCATCCATCTGTCATCTCCCAAGATGATTCCAAGCTGAGGAGCAAGAAACATCATATCTGGCATCACAGCAGTGCTATTAAGAGGCCACTGGGTCGATACCGCCTGAGTCTTTTTGTTTTCAGTTACTCAACATTGGATTTGGCTACAACTCCATGCCTTAGAATTCCTAGTTTATTCTTCCTAATCTATTAACACGGTTACCGTGCCCTGTGCATTTCCATGGGGATTATCGAATATAATTCAGCATCCTGGTCCAAATAACATGGTTATTCGTTCCAGAATCTGTGCTACAGTTGCTATGACAGCTTGTTACCATGCAGCAAAATATGGTGACTCATGGATATCTTCAGCTGTGAAAAAAAAAATCCTTGGTGTGCTTTTTCACTTAGCACGAAAAATAGGTAGATTGGACAGATTCTCTCTCCAATACACTTTGAAAGCTGAGAGTGCAGTCACAGTGCCATCCTTTTGCAAATTAACAAATGGAAAAGGTATCACCACCACAGAAGAAAATATTGATGCACTGTTGCACAGATGCACTGTTAAAATTAGAGTGCAGGAGATGTGACAGATTTAACACTGAGCAATCTCTCTTAATCAGGGCCTTGTATAATGTACATTTGCATTTGATTAGCTAGATCATATGAATATAATACATAAGGCGTTTAATATTCAACATTTTTGTAAACTTATTAAAGAGCAATTTCACATTGGCTCATCAAATAAAGCAAATGATTCAGTATTCCATAATGAATCAGCAATTGTCTGGATTCTCATGTCTTTAACAATACTAGGGATTTTAAAGGGATTGTTCACCTAAAAAAAAAAAAAAAAAAAAAAAAACACTTACTCATCCTCAAGTTGTTCCAAACCTGTGTACGAGTTTCTTTCTTCTGTAAAACACAAAATAAGATATTTTGAAGAATGTTGGCAATCAAACAGTTGACGGAAGCTATTGACTTCCATAGTAGGAAAAAAAAATACTATGGAAGTCAATGACTGCCGTTAACAGTCTGGTTCCCTTTTTTTTTTTTTTTAAATATCTTCTTTTGTGTTCAACAGAAGACAGAAACTCATATAGGTTTGGAACAATATGAGGGTGAGTAAATGATGACAACATTTTCCTTTTTGGGTGAACTATCCCTTTGAGATAAGATTTAGGATTTTAAGAATAAAAAAAACAAATGCCAAAAATACCAAAAGATGTCTAAAAAAATAATGGTATGTGCTATGGACTGACATAATAGCCCTTCAAAATGCTAATTTATTATAGTGTTCTGTGGAAGTCGAAATAGAGATTCTAAGGTTAAAACACAAGCATGTTCAAGGAGGGATGAGCAGTTCTTCAACATATTTTAAGAGCCAAGTAAATTAAAACCACATGTCTACATCTGCAAAACATGTTTGTATTAGGTATTAAAATACAATTACTATGACTGCGTCTCACATCAACACACACAATATTTGACTATTAACATAATTATTTGTGTTCTAGGTTTGTCTAGCTATCAGTTGACCTGACCTGTATATGAATAAGTTGGGCTGTTATATTGTTTATTTGTTATTAGATACACCATTTACACAGTGAGAACTGTATGTAAACGTAATATTACACTAACGTAACTTTATTTTATAACTTTATTACTTTCTAATATCCTCTAAATCACGACTTGCCTTTAACTAAGTAACTTCTGCTTTTCTCCATCACTAAAAAGTTATGACACAAATGCATTTTTATATGATCAACATCTAATGTGCTCAAACCTGGAGCTCCTCCAAGACAAAATCAATAATGTTAAGATGACAAAACAATCGAACAGCATTATATATAATCAAGCATATATCAAATACAAATGACATTGATTTTGTCAGTGATATTTTTCCCACCTGACAAGACTGCAATTGCAATTTAATTTAATTTAAACACAAAACAGTAATAATCATATAGCCTAGGTCTAATTTAGTAGCACCAAAAAATAAATGTATAACTACATATAATAAAATCCTCACCTGCGAGTGAATGGCTGTTGTGATCCCATGCTCCACATTCCTATAATCGTCACATGTGGCACATGCTAGAATCCAGCGCGAAAACAGGCAACTCGCGTAAATAAAAGAGCAGGTTTTTATTATTGTCTAAAACTCTCGGCCTTTTGCCTTTGTGCCTCATGAAAGCTTTGTTCTTTTTGGCATATACGCGCAGGACTAAAATGGCTGATTGCTGTCTTTCTGAGCGAATAACCCTTCGATGTCAGATGGTTCGCCCGAAGCTCTGTGAGTGTGTGTGTGTGTGTGAGAGAGAGAGAGTTAGATAAATGCCGCTGAAGCAGCTGTGCTGTGAATGGCTGTTTCAAAACCTCACGAGCCGCCCATCTAGACATCATCCGGATTCTCTATGATTCTCTATTCTCAGATACTGATGCTCATTGTCCAAAACGATATCTAGTTCACTTTGAGAAGCAACCATTGTGACAGCTAGGGGTGGGGATGACTGGACGAATGTATAATAGATGCATATCACGACATTTACAAGCTGACAGATACCATTAGACATAATTGTATTCAAGCACATGGCGCGATTATGGAGTCCACGATCATTCATTTACATTCTAAAGAGAGTGAAGCCTAATGATGGGACACGCTCTTCTTGGATGTTTACGTTACGTATTTTGTCAAATGTTACGCTACCAAAAAAAGAAAAGAAAAAAAAGACATGGGACATCCACCAGATGGGGCACAACTCCTCCAAATCGCCAAATTGCATCTGCGCAGGTCTACTGATACATGCATTAAACAAAGTAGGCTAAATCTCCTTTTAAATAATAAACATTAGCTATACCTCTATCAAAGCCCGTTTCTGCAGCAGTTGAGTAAAAAAATACGATTATGTAAACCATAAAAAAATCTATCTATCTATCTATCTATCTATCTATCTATCTATCTATCTATCTATCTATCTATCTATCTATCTATCTATCTATCTATCTATCTATCTATCTATCTAATATGTGTGAATCATAAAGAAACAGATCTCATGTATAGGCCTATACAATAACATCAGCCTGTGAATTCTAAAGGGATATGTCAGAATGAAATAAGTTCTTTGCCAAGTGTCTTTTGCCCTCCAACCTTAAGAGAACATATACTAATATAGTAGGCCTAATATTAAAATGTTATTTTGATTTTTTTTTTTTTTAATTGTGGTAGTTGAAGTTAAAGGAACACTCCACCATTTTTTGAAATAGGGCTTATTCACCTTCTTTCCTACATTTAGATAGGTGGGCAAATGCATTTTTGTCTCAGTGCATGCATTGTTTTAGTTTGACAGGGTCGGCGCTAGCTTAGCTTAGCATAATGAATGGAATCCTTTGTTGCCAGCTAGCATGTCCTTAGTAAAAGTGATATAAAAAAAAAACCCCACCTAATTACTTCTTGTGGCCTGCGTATTCACAACGAGTACAAATAGCGATGCAGATTAACACTAGGCGATTTCCTAGGCAGATATTGACTTATATATTAAGGACTACATTAGGGGGAAGCACAGGCGAAGCACTGCTACTTGGGCGTGATATCTCTGCGCCCAAGTAGCAGTGCTTCGCCTGTGCTTCCCCCTAATATAGTCCCAAGTCAATATCTGCATAGGAAATCGTCTAGTGTTAATCTGCATCGCTATTTGTACTCGTTGTGAATACACAGGCCACAAGAAGTAATTAGGTGGGTTTTATTTATATTTTATATCACTTTTACTAAGGACATGCTAGCTGGCAACAAAGGATTCCATTCATTATGCTAAGCTAAGCTAGCGCCGACCCTGTCAAACTAAAACAATGCATGCACTGAGACAAAAATGCATTTGCCCACCTATCTAAATGTAGGAAAGAAGGTGAATAAGCCCCATTTCAAAAAACGGTGGAGTGTTCCTTTAACTTTCTCATAAATTTACCAAAGGCAAAGGGATCTGAATAAAATGTTATCCTAAAATGTATAATCAGATTCCTTTGATAAATTGTGGTTTGCCAAGAAATTGGAAACTAGGCTATGAATGCATTATGAGTAGGCTAAAAACTGCAAATTTGTAAAATCATTGCCATCAGAATGACAAGTCCTTGTATCATTGTTCAAGATAGTCAAAAGGCTTAGTCATATTGTCAATATAACACTGTACGCTGTCAGTATTTTCAGATGAAAACTATGGCTTCAATTTTGATGAAAATGATTGAAAATGCAAAAGACTACTTGTATGGCATATATAAATTTTAACAGTACAAATTTACACATTACTCTATTGATTGCAAGAGACTACAGGATTCAGTCAAACATTTAGCCTACTGTATAATGTAAAATGCAAGTGGACTTGCTATAGTCTACTAATATAACATTAGAGTATAGCCTATACAGTATTACAGTATAGTGAACATTGTCTGATTACCTGTTCTAAACATCTGAATGACTGAGGACACGGTTGTTCTCCCAACATTCAACTGTACCTTTCAACCCGCCTCATAAGGTCATGATTGAGAACATTATTTCCCTTATTTCATCAGAACCCTTATTTCATCAGAAACATGTCTACAATCTTGGCCTTTTCTACCTCATTTTGCCTCTGTGCTTTTCACCACACATTTTTACTCTTCTTCTGAGTAAAAGCTGATGTTGGCCCTGTTTTTTTTCCTTGTTCTTGTTCATTGGCAGAATTTGTAACACTGTGTTGTTCTCTCTTTAAATGCTTGCCAAACAAATGCTTGCACATCTGAGCTCTTTTAGTGAACTGGTGTGTCATTGGTTGATCTGCTTTACATTTCCCTTCATTAGCGAAATTCTAAATTCTCCTCTGCAATTCACATTGAGGAATGTGCAGAGGAATGTGCAACAAATCACATTTACAATTTCTTTTTAGAAAATATAGGCTACTTGACGCATATGACGCATTTGAAACTTGTCTATTTAACCATTTTGCATTTAGCCTAATGCCTTATGCAAGGAACTAGATGTTTTGAGGGGTATCCTATTTAACACTGAACCAGTATATTTTGATCAACATGACATAAGCAGTCGATAATATAGGTAGCCTAGGCCACATAATTAATTGCATGGATGTATTAAAGCATTTGCAATTTGTTCGAAAGAACGAGAAATTGCTTTTATGATGTGCACAGGTGACTAATGATGTGGAGGTTGAACAAGTAGGCCTAGTTTTGAGAATTTCAGATGTGATTGAGAAATGCATCAAAACGACCAAGAAAAACTAGTTTTTTTGAGTGAAATGACAGGCCATTTATTTATTTTCTTTGCTTACATTTAAACCAGGAAACCGTACTATAACCGTTTCATTACAAAAACTATTACAGTCAGTCAGTCAGTCTATTCTGGATGTTGTTGAGAGGAAATGAGTGTATCAACAAGAACGGAATGAATCCACCGCTACACCTCCATACCTGAACGACACGGATTGCGTTATTGCGTATGCCTGTATGCGTCATCGTTAGCTAAATGACCACACCCTTATCTGGACTTGAAGCGCTGTTTAACACAGTTCCCACAGGTAGAAAGCAAGTTAGCAAAGGGCTGTTAGTTTTATAACTTCAGAGTCCTGATTAAGGATTTACAAGTTCGTTTTCCTTTAGTGACAGAGGAAACCAAATGGGGATCTTGTACTCAGAGGTGAGTAACGTGGGCTATTTTGCCGGCTCTTTGAAACATGTCTTGATCTTCATGTCTTTAGAAATGAAATGGCTCATGCAACTGATGATTATGATAATTGACTGGCCGTGTTATGCTAAATTAAGGCGATTTAATATCTAACAACTTAATGAGTTTCGTTCTTTATACCTCAGTTCCGTGTCACTGTCAACGTAATGTTTTTCTACTGAGTAAAAATGTAATTATACTTATCATCTTTTCTTAATTTTTTAAGAGATGTCCATGTTGAAATCATTGCCAACTTCTGTTGGCATTTTCATTAGTGTTGCATTAACATCTACATCTCCTTTACACCCTAAAAGACATAAAAGACAGTAATTTACTTAAGCATGAAAAGGAAAATACAATACTGCTCTTGGAGCTTTATGTTCAGTGTTTATGTAAATAAAAACGTAGCATTTGTTATTTAATCTGTCATTTTGTGTTTGGAAAGGGTGTGTTTATGTGTTAAGAAGTTATTTGTCACCAGACCTGTTTTGCTCTTCCCCATTATCTGATATCAAGTCATGGTTCTAACTAACTTCACATGCACATGTGATTATTCTTTAGTCATCTTACATTTACTAATGTAGATATGAGATAATTAGTATTTTCATGTACATTTTCGTAATCATTTTGTGCTGCTTCCTTTCCACAGCCCATGTGTCAGGCAGCTTATGATGATGACGTCCACAAGTTGCATGAACTAATCTCGGCTGATGCCAGAAATGTGAATGTTCAAGATAAAGGAACAGGAGACACGCCGATTATAGCCGCCTGTAGACGGGGAAACCTCAGGAGTGTCAAATACCTTCTAGACTACAATGCAAATGTGTCCATTAGGAATAAGGTATTGCATTAGTCAGAAGACAAGAAAAGAGTTCTGTTTTCGACTATCATAATGCTACCGCTGTTTGTTATGAAGGAGTCCCGTGTGCACTTGATTCACTTTAATAATTTTCTCAGACTCGCCCTGGTACATTTTATTGATGATTGTTTGTGTGGTCAGCTTGCTTGTTTTGCTTAAAAATATATGTGTTCCTTCTTTAGAAAGAAAGGACCTGTTTGCACTATGCTACGAGGAGAACATTCTCCTTCCTGGATTACCTGATGATTGCCATTTTAATGCCTATCTTGTTAATTGGTTATCTAATAATGGTAAGTTATTCCTCAGTCATAGTATTTCTAGAAGAGACTAATTAATGTCTGAAAAGAAGAGAATTGCTGTAGTAGCAAAAATTAATCTTAGCATGCAGAGTGAGATCAAGAATGTCCTTGAGATTCATGTATGGGGTTAGGAAATATTTTGTGGAGTTTTATGGTGTTCTTGCCCATCACATATACGATCTGACTTTAAATGTGATTGTCCTAAATGTGTGTCATTATACCATATTAAAGCATTGCACCTGTTCTCTCTCAAAAGGAAGAGAAGCAAAGAAAAAATGTGAAATTGATGGAGTTTCTTTTGGCCACTAAGGTGGATGTTAATGCTGTAGACTATGTAAGTATAACAATTTTCATTTTTCTTTTTCAGGCCAGTGTTAATTGAGAAATCGGGCAATTTGTGTAGACATAACCCTGCCAAAATGGATGTTCATTGTATAATCTGTGTATCTTTGCATCTTTTTAGAAGGGGAACACTGGACTTCATTATGCGTGCGAAAGAAAAAGTCAAAGGATCGTTCCATTGTTATTGCAGAAAAATGCAGATGTTTCTATACAGAACAAAGTAAGTTAATTAGTTTTGGCAGTTATTTCAGCATGAATTGTCTAAGAGGATTTAGTAATCATTTTGTCTTGATATTACAGTAACTTGTACATATACACATTGTTGTATGACTCTATTAATAGTTTGCCATTTTGTTTCTGTCTCCCTCACAGAAAAGTGAAACTCCTCTAGATATTGCAAAGAGACTACAATTCTACAAAATTGTTACAATGTTAATGAAATCAAATTAGTATTAATGGAGGACATGTTGTACATGAGACTTGTTTCATGTGCAGAAGCAGTGCGGTCCTTTACAATTCACCAGCTGAGTTTAGATTGGGTTTTCTCAGATGAACGATGTTGCCATTCTAATTTATATTTAAGTATATTTGATTTACTGTTTTGTTAAGTAATGAGTAAAAGTTTCTTAAAGATTGTATATTGATAATTTAATGTACTGTATATTCAGGTTGTTTTAAAGTGTGTGTTAAAGTTTGTTTTTTTATCACTGTAAGGTATCATGGATTTAGTTTGTGCCATGTTGTTGGTAAAAAAAAAAAACCTCCCACTAAATAAAGTTATTTTCTGTATACATCTTATGCATCAATGTATGTTTATTGGGTTTCATGTCATGATTTACAAAATCCATTACACAAGACCATAA
Source organism: Abramis brama (assembly GCF_963993115.1). NCBI lineage: Eukaryota > Metazoa > Chordata > Actinopteri > Cypriniformes > Leuciscidae > Abramis > Abramis brama. Next base: position 19,428,841 of record NC_139976.1, on the reverse strand, counting down.
AGGGCCATTCACACCAAGGACGACAACTATAACGATAAAGATATAGTTCTAAAATTGTTCTCAATAATAAAGAACAGCAAAATCCACACAGTTATAAACCACAGTTATAAAGGTACAAATAAACGATTTCGCTGGAATCCCTTTCAGAATGATTTTATCCAGCTGATGGAACAATAAAAACATTGACAGCCAATCAGAATCAATCCTGCTATAACGCGCTGGACCATTTAAAGCAGCAGACGAGTGTGCGCTTAGAATAAACAGAACGATATTGTCTGCTGCGTGGGCGCTAATATAGTTATTGTTGTTGGTGTGAACCAGGCCTTAAAAAAGGTAATGAAATGCTACAGTAAGGTAAACTAGTGGTTAGTAAAAGCTAAAGTGAAAAACACATTAAACAGTGTATGTCCTTTAAAAGACATTAAAAGGCAACACCTGATTATGAGTGTAAAACTCAATCTCTAGGTGACGGCTCAAAGGCTTAAATCAGTTTGTAATACCGAATATACATAGGTAATTGCAGATTTGGTTACCAGCACCTCAAACAAATGGTTCATCTGCTTAAAGTATGAATAAACAAAGAGGTAGAAAAGAATTTTCATTTTTGGGTGAACTATACCTTTAAGCTCAAAGCATGGTAAAAACAAATTGCTGATAAAACCTGCTGCTCAATCAAAATGTCTCTTCACACATGCTCCCTCATAATTTCAATCATTTTGCTGTACATCTCTTGTGGGGCGTCCAAGCCCCAGATGAAGTCCAGGTGTTCCCAGTGCTCAATATTGCGGTGGTACATCAATTTAGGTATCTGTGTGAGCAGTAGAGCCACATCCTGAGGATCTGCCAAAGTGTCCTGCCCACCAGACCACAAAGCTGTAGGTACCATCATGTCCCTCACGTTGTACAGAGGAGGGGTTGACTGGGAAGAGAAAGCAAGAAGAGACCTTTACACTTCAGGCACTGGTCAATTTTACTACTGACTTAGTACTCTAGTCCTCTGAATGACAGAGAAAACAAGACAAAATTGTCGTAATAAGAGTCTTGAGTATTTCCAAAATGCCCCGGATAGGTGTGTTAAATGTATTGGGGAAAACAGCTTAAAGGGATAGTCCATCCAAAAATGAAAATTTGTCATTTTCTCACCCTCGTGTCGTTCCAAGTTCCTGTATGACTGTCTTCTGTTCATAAAAGAAGATATTTTGAAGAATGTTAGTAACTTAACAGTTTGGAAGTTAATGGGAACTGTTTGGTTACTAACATTCTTCAAAAAAAAATCTTCTTTTGTGTTCAACAGAAGAAAGAAATGCATACAGACATGAGAGTAATTAATTATTTTCATTTTTTGGGTGGACTGTCTCTTTAAGGGGAGAAATATATAGTAGCAATAGTCTTCAACATTACCTGATTATAATGTGCCATATTTCCATCTTTTCCATAATCATATGCCATAAGCTTACTGGATTTCACAGCCTGTACACAGAACACAAGATGTGTATTAAAAATCAGGTCAAACTACAAAGGAAGTAGAAGGTACGTTTGTGTGCCTTCATTATCACTAATTCACAACACCAAATTTCAGTGGTTGTTGGGTTTTGTTAGACTGTTTTTTGGGTCAGTGTGAACATGACAGTTGTTATAAATCCAATGGACAACTTAAAAAAAAAATTAACATGTTGCTGTTTGTGGGTGTTTAATGGGGCAATGTGAGGCAGCCCTAAGACACACCGAGAAAGGTGTGTATGCAACTTTATTATCTTAAGTAACTGATACTACTGTATGTATAATTACAATCTTATTGGAATCATTTACATTACATTTACGCATATAGCAGACACTTTTTTCCAGCTTTTATCACTCAGACTTTTGCAATATTTAGAAAGACATTGATGTGTTCAAGCTGGAGTCCTATCTGTCCACTTCCCAAACAGCAGTAATGAGTCAACCCAAATGGGACATAAATAACTGTATTCTATTATTATTCTATGCCTATTATTCAAAAAAAAAAAAATTGGATGCCTTTTATTGTCCAGATTATTTCTTTTTTAAAATTCTAGAGTAGAAAAAAGGAGAAGGAGAGTAAATGTAACTTTGAGGAAATAAAAAGCAAAAAAAAAAAAACATTTGATTGCATCTGAGAACACAGGCGGGGCAATGTGATCGAGCAGGTCCAGAAAAATGTCAAATTGGACTTACCCAAAAGCCCCTATTGTGACACTGCTCTATTACTTCACACTGATATTGTTTACTCTGAGACAGATGAAGGAACTGTCACAACCTCTGGTGTTTGTGCTTTCACTCATTTTGAGGAAATAATGTGTGGATGTTTTAAAATGTATTACAGATGGAAAGGGACATTTAGCAGGTCACATGCACATGTCACTGTGAGTTTTCTTTTTTTTTTTACCTGAGCCCAATGAACCATGTTCTGGACTGAGGTTCCTGCTGGGCAGTGTGTTGTGTACACGGGTGTTCTGGTCTGAAAGATAGAGACAAACTCATGAAGGAACATTCCAAAATCCATTGCGATAAAAGAGCATAACTGAACAATGTTATACCATGTTCAGGTTCTTCTCATCAAAACCACAGAGGAGAAAGAAGATGTTTCCACACAGCACACTCAAGGGCTTTCTGCTGCAGAATTCAGTGGCAAAAAACTTAATCAATTCGTTCTGAGGCATGAAGTCTTCTCTTCCAAAAAGATCCTGCAAATGAAAAAATGATTGGTTGATATGAGCTGATAAATAATCATTATGCCTATATGTGCCTTATGAGTTGATTCCAAATCAGTGACTTATGAGGTTTCATGGCAGTTAAAAGGCAATAGGGTTTTTTTGCTACAGAGCTACAGTGTCCCTGTCCCTAATGGAACTTTAAGCCCTTGTGATCTTCCTCTGAGTCCACACTTTTGTGATGTAATGCCACTTTGACTGTCAGGTAGAAATTGTCTAAAATGACAAATGGGACATCCTATGGTCTTGTGGACTTAGCGGACACGCAGCGGCCATTGTAAGCCCAAAAGAACGCAAGTGCAAATGAAGTGTGCCATTTGGGACAGGGCCAGTATAGTGTTTTAAATAAACTGCTCACCCAAATGAGAAACTCTGGAATAACAGACAGTTTGGTCATGGGGCTTTTAGTCAACCCCACTGTGGCGACAGGAGCCAGGGCAAAGAACATCTTGATTTTGCTGGCCAGCTCCGGCATTGTTGAGAAAGCCATGAATGCTGAGAAGCAAGAGAGTGAAAAACAGGAAGTTACTCAGCAACAGTTAAAGAAGAAAGAAATAAAATATATAAGGCTTGGAATCACATGTCATGCATAGCTAAAAGTGAGAAGTACTGTAGCAGCTGTGACCTGGGAGATGTTCCCACATGATAACACATTCAGCATTTGCCTACTGTCAGTGCAAGAGGATGCATAATGCACAGCACATCTCTGAGCATATTTTGTAGACCAGTGATTTGATGAATAGTCACCCTGGCTTACATTTCCACATTTCAAAATAATGAATCACTCTGAAATGCTTAGAGGATGGGTGATACCTATAGTGGTTCCCTGGGAATGGCCCACATAAAAGATTTGCTCCTGGCCAGTTGTCTTTGTAATGAAGTTTATCACTGCGGGAAGATCCTTCTTAGCCATTTCATCATGACTGCCACACACACACACACACACACACACACACACACAACACAGAGAGAAAATAAAAAATTTGAGCTTAGGATTCTGGATGAAACATTATTAATCCAACTGAGAATTCCCAAGATAAGAACTAGATTTGTATTTCCTGAAGGAAATACCAAAGCTTGTGAGGCAAGAATAATAATAATGTTACAATTTGAGGCAAGACAAGGTTTTAATTCTTTTCACACAAGTATCATGAGTTTAAATGAGGTAATGAACGCTTAAATATATACAATCAAAAAGTCAACCTTTATATCAAACTCTAAATTTGTAAATATACACTACTGTTCAAAAAGTGACAATACACACATTTATAATATTACAAAAGATTTTTTATTAAATGCTGTTCTTTTGAACTTTATATTCATCAAAGAATCCTAAAGAAAAGTATCATGAGACTTCTTTCAAAAACATTTTAAAAAATCTTACCGACCTCAAACTTTTGAATAGTAGTGTATGTCTGAAATATGACCAATTACAATTCAAGATATAAATATTATGATCATGACATGGTTACAGTTTGAATTCTGAACATTCAAACAATGGAAGTGAATTTTATGTATAATGTTTATTTTAAATGTCTTAAAAAGTGTAAAGGTTGGTATTTGTTGGGGAAGTGTGAACTGAATAAACGTTGAATATCACACACCACTTTCATAAAAACCTTATCCTTGTACCTGAACTTCCAGTATTCTTTCTGTTTAGGGTCAAGGCTGACATGTTTTCTGGACCAGGTGTTCCCACGACTGTTGCCCATCCACACGTCAAATCCAGCATCGGCTAGGAGGAAACCCAGGCTGGTGTTGGGCAGGTTTGTCACCCAGTTACTTCCAGCAGCGAGAAGACCATGTTGGAGGAACACTACAGGCTTGGCTTCTGTCATAAACATGAATCAAGAGTCCAAAATAGGTCACAATACCTTTAAGTGAATGTGAATATAATCAATCAAACACACACACACACGCACACACACACACACGCGCACACACACACGCGCACACACACACGCGCACACACACGCACACACACACACACGCACACACACACACACACTCCACTTACACAAAACCTTTAAGTGGATGTGAATATAATCAAACACACACACACACACACACACACACACACACACACACACACACACACACACACACGTACGTTTACTTAGCCATCTAAATGGGGACATTCCATAGACGTAATGGTTTTATATTGTACAAACTGTAGCCTATATTCTCTCCCCTCACACTAACCCTACCATAAACCTGCCCATCACACAAAACTTTCTGTATTTGTACAAAAAACCTTTATATATTTAATTTTTATACCAGATTTTGGTCACTTCTGGGAACAAATTTGTCCCCAAAATATAGTTAAGTAGGTACACACACATGCACGCACACATACGTACATACATAGCCTACATACATACATACAAACAAACATACGTACATGTCTATGCATGTATGTATGTCTGTCTGTATGTATGTATGTATGTATGTATGTATTATTATTATTTTTATTTTTTTGAGATTATGCATTTTGCCAGCAGAGGGAGTATGTGCATTAGCTTTATACTGCTAATGCCATCCTTTCTTTTTTTGGGACCTTTATCGTGAATATCTGTCAGAAACAGGAAGTGAGCTGGTCCTCTTAGTAGCACAAACAGACCTTGGGCTGATAGCATTGTTTGACTTCATACCAGTCATTCCTTCTACCCCCTTAAAGCCTGCAACTCACACAGCAAGACTTTAGTAACAGTGTGGAGACTTTACAGTTTACATAACTGCAGAATAAGAGCAGTTGCACGCTGAGTCACGATAGAGTTGATGGGAAATGAAGTTCAAATCAAGGATATCAGTGCTTTAAACACAATTTTAAAAACATTCTCATTACAGAAGTCATTGTGTGCATGAATTGCATTTTGAATGTATTTTTGAATTGATCAATAGATTCGGAGAACAAAATTAGTGTGCACTTTCTCAGGTGAGACTGTCTTTATGAAACCTCAAAAGTAATTCCCCGGTGCTCTTCTTTCGATCCACCAGTGTCCCGTGTGACATGGAGAATTGGGACAGCATGAAATGAATTGCATCTTGTGTGTGCCACCTCAAAGCTTCTGTGCTTATAACACCCAACGTCACAGCACTCAGCACCAGCCATCCACTGAAACAAACAGCTTGATGGCTCTTTACTTATTTATCACAGATCAGAATTCATTATTAACATTAACCAGCTCCCAGCGCACGCAAACACACACAGCCCGAAAACCACCATAAAACAAAAACGACACACAGGGTTTGTCTTGGTCTTCATAATTCCCTGGCTTCCTGATTAAGTATGGTTATAAACGTACAGAACGCATTTCCACACATTCATTTGCATAAACCAATTTTATTCTGAAGGTCAAACACGAGCCAACAACACCCTTAATCTAATACAATGAGTAAAAAGCAAAGATGCACAAGGCCAAAGTTTCTCAAAGGCCCCTCAAATCCTCCAGCAGAGGGATTTGTGTCGGGGAAATGTATTCTCATTTAGAATAACATGAGACATTGTGTTAGCACAGCAAGGGAGAGTGGAAGCTGATGTATGGCTGTTGAATTGGTTTTCCGCTCCAGTGGCGTCCCTGGCGAGATTAGTGTGAGAGCATGAGCTTTTGAGATCTCTCTGCTCATTAATGAAATATGGGGAGTGCTAAATATCAAACTGAATACTGATTTCAGAGGAACTAATGAATAGTGAATTGAACATTAACACCACAATAACACTCATCTGAACTGAACTGATTTCAGCCTGCTGTATCTTCACAGAGATTCCTTTGTTTTACAGCTGATGACATCATACATGTCATTGATTTATTCTAGTGATACATCTATTACAATATATTCTGATATCAGTTCACTCATTGTGCATACAAAACTTTCACTGGATTAATACAACTAATGGCAAAATGAATGTTTGGAAATGTAAACTTATATTTCCTACTGACATACTACAGCAAAAGATATATATATAAATAACTGGCTTAATTATTTTTTAATTATTATGTAAAATATAAGTTTACATTTCCAAACATTCATTTTGCCATTAATTGTATTAATCCAGTGAAAGTTTTGTATGCACAATGAGTGAACTGATATCAGAATGTATTGTAATATAGGTTTTAATATTTAATGTTTTTATTTTTTCTTAATTTAATTGTTTAATTTTAAATTTGTATTAATTTAAAATTAAAATTATTTTATTTTATTATATTTTATTTTATTAAATCAAATGTTGTATTTGTTAGCATTAGTTAAAGCAACACTATGGAACTTTTCCTCTGCAGTTGCCCTACAGGTTGGAAGCGGAATTGTCCATTACCGCTGTCATAAATAATTTCGCCGCCCGCAGCCTACTGTCGCACCAACGCTCGCTGTTTATCCAGCACCGGCTTTGGAATGAACGATGTCCACAGACAAGTTAGAGTATGTTGCTTGATTTCATGAAAGTATGATGTATTGCGACATCAGAAATGAAGAAAAACAAAATAATGACTATTGTAACGTTCTAATGTCTCATTAGAACTACAGAAACGCGACCCGATCTGGCAATCTTACATAGTGTGGTTATAGCAGATAAAGGACCGCAAAGCGGAGGCATAAGTGCCTTTCACCCTGTTACGACTTGATGAACCACTGAAACTATTTTGGAAACATTATTTTAAGGTAAAAAATGTTACATAGTGTTGCTTTAATGCACTGTGAACTAACATAAACAAAAATGAATAAATATTGAAGCAAATTTGTATTGCTCATTGTTAGTTCATGTTAGTTAATTCATTAACTAATGTTAACAAATGAGACCTTATTGTAAAGTGTTACCAATTTGTGAAACCCGCAGCATCACGAGAGGTCATGAGATCTGGATATTTATGAGATGAAAAACACAATGAAGAAATCATGTGTGGGTTGCGTTATATGACCCTGTAACAGGAGGTCCTCCTCCATATGAGACAGACTCATCTAAAACCATTTCTTTCCCCTCTTTAAATTGCTACGTGACTATTAAAGAGCACGGGATGTTAAGATGTTAAGCTTCAGATGTGAACATCTCACCCATTGTGTTCATGTGACTATGTATTTCGTATATTAAAGTGTGTATTTTTGGCTCCAGCTTCGCAAAGTTTTCAGGTGACACCGATAATTTACTTTCAGATATTATCCTAATACTGTATATTGTAATCATTACTAGCACAAGTTGTAATTTCTGCCTAACATTAGCTTAACTGAAAACATGAAGTTAACTAACCACATAACATGTATTAAAACAGTATATTAATACCATATGGACATTACTTTGATACACTCATCTCTGGCTGATAACAGAATACAAGTAACATCAAAACAAGTATTTGCTGTTAAACTGCTTTGAAACAAATGCATTGTGAAAAGCGCTATACATGTAAACTTTAATTGAATAATGGCAGCACAGTGAATCTGTGAATGGTGAGGATTCAGATATCATCTTACAGAGATCCCTCTTTCAGATGGCCATGTCAGTGAAAACAGCAAGATCCCATCTTTAATAATTCACACTAACACAGGCCAAACAAAAGCATGAATGGGCTCATTCAAATATTTTGGCTATCCAACTTAAACCATTACCTTGTCCATCCTTGTTTTTGAGCCCATGTGGGATTCGGTTGACGCTCAGGATGTACCCATCCTCGGTGACCACTTCGAATTCTTCCGCTGTGTAGCCCCAGTGTGTGATGATCTCGCTCTACAAGAGACAAACACAGTGGTGAACATGGACAAAGTCCATGAGAAGCATGACAGCATGGAGAAATCAATGGAAACACACCTTTATGTAAGATAAAGGAAATAATATAGAATAGCAAACACTTCAGCGAGTCATTCTTAGGCAATACAACACTTCAAAATAGCACAAGCATTGTTCTTTTCTGATGAAAGCAGTATAATGTCATCCATTTGAAGAAGAAATATAAACCTAAGAATAGCTACATTTCTTCTTTGCCAAGGTCTACAATAAATATCATAAGCGTGGCAGCATTTTTTTTTAAATGTAATGACAAGAGAAAACACCAGTTCAGCTTAAATTCTTAGTTTAGCCATTTGTCTTTTCAAGAGCACAATTATTTCAGCTGTATGGAGTCACACTCCTCCTCCTCCTCCTCCTCCTCCTCTAGATATGAGATAAATTATAATCAGAGACTTCAAAGAAACTGTGTGAGCTTGTTGGTTCCAGGCCTGCCATGCAATCTCCCCATGCATAATTAAAGGCTCTGCAGTTTCCCACTCCCCCTGGGTCTTCTGTCTGCTCATTCTACTTTAGGCCACTTAAGGATAAACCCACTGCTGGCTCAACACACATTAAGGGGAGGGTAAGCACTGGGGGTTGTGCTTCTTTCTCTCACTCTCTGTCGTAGATGGGGTATTTGTCCTCTTTTCATGCAGAGATAGTGTGTGTTGGAAAATCATTAATGTTTCATGCACTTCTGCGGAGTGAAAACGCAAAAGGAATTAAGTCTGATAAAATGCAGAATGTGATCAACTATTGAAAATTCTGAGAACTTTAGAGCCGCATTATAAATAATGTCATTTTCCTTGAAATCAAGAGCAAATATGACCGAGCTCAAAATCATTCGAAGTATATCTTTTTCTTTCTTTTTTTGTCAGAGCTGCACCTTTTTTCTCTCTTTTTTTTTAAGATTTACGAATTTAAATTGAATAGTAAAATTCCATCAAATTGAATTGAATAATCCGTACATATTATGAATTAAGAATCACATAAACTAAATGGTCTATTCCCTTGTTCCATTAAGATTTACACAAAATGTTTTATTCAACTCTAGTATTTTTTTTTTTTTTTACTCATTTCAAATTCTTAATCTATAATGAATAATATGCAAGGATTATTCAAATCAATTTGATGGAATTTTACTATACAATTGAAATTTGTAAATCTTAAAAAAAGGCTTACTTTTTTTTTTTTTTTTTTGAGTGCACCTCTTACTAATAAAACTAATAAAGTTGCTAATATATTTGATACTCAGTAAAACTACAAAGTGGCCAAAAAGTAACTAATTATATTTACTCAAATACTTTACAACATTGATTGTTTGTGTGTATTTTTTTTTCTTTTCAACAACCGATGGATAGAACCAAGTCCCCACCCTACATTTTTTTACTTTTTCTTCATTCCGTTTCACTCGGATGAAAAGAAAAAAAATCTGTCGCTACTTTCGTTACATTGAACCTTTCAAGGCATTGTTGACCCAAAAATGTTGACCCAATTTTTTACTCACCTTCACCGATGTTTTTCTTGGAATGGATTTTTGCTATTTGTGTGGCTTTAGAAGACATATGGTGTACAAGTTATGAATTGTCTTTTTGTCCTTTATTGATCTTGACAGACATGTCCACTACAAACTGAAAAGAACTGGATTAAGAGTATTTAAACTCTCCTAACGTGTTCATTTACGGGTTAAAATATTCCTTTAAGTAGCCCAAGTGAAACAATTTTAAGGCTCAATCGTCTCCTTATGAATGCAAGTATGTGAAACCCAGAGTATAAAACCCAGTTATTGTATTAAAACCAACAAATTACTGTCTTATCAGCGTTTCTGCAAATGGTTTTCCGACCTGTGCAAATTATCAAACAATGATTATGAGATATCATTATTTAAACCAAGAAGTCTTGTTTCATATCTAACCACACATGAAAGTGCATAAATGTCACTTAGAGTACAATTCCCTTTCAGAGTCTGTGGGAAAAGATTTTACATAAAGCTGTCTAATCTCAAATATGAAAAAATTGCTGAACTCGTGAATAATGTTTCTCTTCCCATTTTCACACACTGAGAAAAAAAAAAGGTTTTCTTAAAAACACTTATGAAACAAGATATACACTTTTACAATTGTGATAACATGATGATGTGCTCTGCATTCAGCTCCCAAGACTGTACGTAAATGTAATATATGACATATGTTACTATATCAAGAGTGGTGTTGTCATTTATGTTTTCATATAAACCAATACATTATTTCCACATATATACATCCTCAGGATATATAAAGATATTAGTTTATACCATATATGAAATACCCATAGTAAAATTAGTTTATATAGCTACATGAAACAAAATATTTAAATGATGAATTTTTACATGGTACTGTATGTTAAGACCAATATACAATGGGAATATATTTTGTGCATGGATATTTCATATATGAGATATACATGTCAAAATATGCATTATAGATACATAAACAGATATATTTATAAGGGATAAATGAATATGTCGATATATGTAATTGTTTCAATTTCGAATAAGTTTCATATATAGCTATGAATGTTATGTACATATTGGTATATGTTTTTACTCTATAATATGAGCATATATTTCATATATGGATATTTCATGCATGTACATATTTGCGAAGGGGGCGAGCCACAGTGAAATGTGGAAGGACAAAGTGCAACATGTAGTTTGTTATAGAGATGGTCAACTAATGAATCCACTTCTCTCGAGAGCACGTGTCAAAACAGAGAACTGCAAATAATATTACAAATCTAGTGCAAAGTTCAAAACATGACATGACATTCATGTGGTCAGCTGAGTTACAAGTCCTTATGTAGTATAGGTTTACTTCATTATCCATACATAATTGTTTAGAAAAGTCATTTAAAAATCATCTTATTAAGACTATTGGGAATATTATTGGGAGATACAGAGTGACAACTGATATTTCTATGAATTTTTTCTGTAAGTCTGTTATACTGTTATAAAAATCTCATTGATTTATATTACAAGCTTTCAAAATTGCAAAAATTTTTGGTCATGTAGCTAAACCAAACTGCATAATTTTGCTTAGTTTGGCCTCTGAATTCTCCTTGAGTGTAAGCCTCATATTCTCACTGTATTACGGAGCCCCACACATAAAATGCAAGAAAAAAAAAGTATATCGTGGCCACAAATTAACAATTTGTTCCCGCAACTTACAAATATGTCAGCATGTTTTACTAATTTGTTCATTGTTTTAAGAAGTAAATAGTGCGCACAATTTATTAATTTACTAAATCATGGCCATGTTGTACTAATTTGTTCCCTTGTTTTAGTTAAATCAACAAGGACACGATTTACTAAAACGAGAGAACAAATTCTTAATTCATGGACACAATTTACTAAAATGAGAATTTAATTCTTAATTAAAATAACTTAATTCATACTTACAGGTTGTGATTCTGAGGAGCAAGTTGGTCCAAACAAACGGTACTACTACCGACCCATATTTCAAGCGAGCATTTTGCGAATCCTGCGTTGAACTCCGAGATTTGAGAAGTAGTCGTCAGTAAAATTACGTGTTTGAGGTCGGGTCAAGTTGTATTGGACCACGGGTGGTCATTATGCAAATGTATTTTCTAGTGACGTAGAACCGTCACACAGTGGGATACGAATTACAAACACCTCGTATAGGCGGTTCAGAGCTGATTTAGTTTTAACAACTTTTGCAGAACATTTACATTCACATTTCACAAAAAGGTTTATGCAAGATCTAAAGTGTTTGTTTCACTTCAATAACTCTGCATTTCACAAAATAAACAGTATTGTCCACAAAGCTGATCAGCTGATGTTGTTGAATAACTTCATTTTTGTCACCACTGAGATGAAGGACAAAAGTGACCCAATTTACCAGAATTTGTTCTATATTCATGGTGTTTTAGCACTCATTGACAATTTACTGATGAGTAATGAAAAACACTCATTGCAGCTTGTCTTGTTACATGTTGTATTGGTCACTTACAATGTTCATATTGACTTCAGGGTCCAGTCCTGACTCGTCCTGAAAAGGCGGCCTGCACTGAACCAGCCCAAGTGTAAGCAATACCAGAGACAAGACCAGCCATGATATCTTCTTTCTGCTGAACATTCACAAACAGTGAATTAACATACAGGGTTTCCCAAGACTAATCTAAACCAATGTTAAAAAGCTATGCTTTTCTTCAGCAGCCATCAATACATTGTTTAGTGTTGCTCAACATGTGTGACTGAAAGGTAAACAATTAATACATAAAAAAAAAAAAATCAATGTAGCTAAATTCTAGTTTGTTCAGACGAAATAAACTGTAAAAACAAACATTGCTAAACATCACTGTACTTTATTATACAAAAGCAGTTTGACTGGTAAAAAAACAAAACAAAACAAAAAACACTTTTTTTCTATTCAAACATTTCTGCCACCAAAAATAGTGTAGGTGCTATATATAATTTAAGCAACGTTTAATTGTACAATTCTGCATTTTCACAAAGCGAAAGCAGTTCAGTTAGCACATCCAAGTGGTATGAATGACAAGAAGCCAAGCCAGTGCTTTTGAAAAAACAAACTTTATGCGTTACAAATACATCAGAAGTCAGCCAGTGCAAACATACAGTAGTTACATTGTCGTACAGTATTTTCGTTCACTGCTAATTAATTTACTAACCTGCACTATTCTACATCATTCTTTGCAGCACACGAATAAACATGTTTGTCTTATTATAAGCTGATCGAGATTAATGCTCTAATGAACCGTGTTTGTTGAAGGGTCCTGACTCCTGAGCATTGAATAACGAAAATAATGAAACTCACCCAATGTCGGACGAGCTCTCCATAGCAGCGCACTGAAATCAAACGCGTGGAGAGTTAGCTCAGTACTAACTACTAGCTAACCACATAGACTGATAGCGATGATAATGTTTTAACATAACATCAGCTGACAGTGACATCATGACATGATCACTGTTCTTAAACGCCTTTAATCAATCAGTCCCCCTCCCTGAAGAAGCTTCATGCATGTATTAGCTGCTTTCTCCTTTGATTCAATATTCCTCCATTATTATTTAAATGTATCAAACTGACGTCGTCATTTGTTTTTAGATAATGAGTCTAAATAAATTGTGCTTTACGGTGGTCAGTTAAGCCAAGTTTTTTTCGACTACGAAAATAAATTAATTTAAAAATTACACTAAGTGCAATAAGACATTTGAGTGCGTACTCTTCAAATAGCTGCAAAACTGACATATAACTTTATTATTATTTTGAAGTTTGGATATTATGTGCATACTTATCAGTCAAACATTGAACAAGCAAAGGGAATGTTTTAGTTGGCCAACAAAAAACCCTTCAGCCTTTCATAATTCTTAAAGTGACAGTAAGCCATATCGAGAGAGATCTTCAAACTAGCAAGATCAGTTGGCTAATTCACCTTAAGTAACGTTAGCTGCTTACTTTACATTCTCTAAAAAAATGTCTCGAGTTCTAATAGTTGGTGCTGGACTTACTGGCAGTATATGTGCCTGTTTGCTGCGGAGGGAGCTGCCAAACAAGGTTAATATAGTCGTGTGGGACAAATCGCGGGGTTCAGGTTAGCGTCTTATTTGTTTTGACATACAGAATGCTTTTATATATATATATATATATATATATATATATATATATATATATATATATATATATAAACTATTATGAAACACTTTATTGAGTGGTGAATGTTTCGTGTGTTGGAATCATTCCATTGGGTGGTATGTGCTGCAAATCACTCATTATGGGTTAACCATAAATCAAAAAGCTGCTAAACTGGTGACCTGCTCCTCTACAAGGTGAGCAGAAAATGAACTGATATAAAGTAACTTAAACTTTATTATACAAATGTTTTTTAGTTTTTTTTTAATAAACATTAAAAAATTGACTCTGCCTGAAAGGACAGAATGAATGAAGTAACGTTACTCAATAATGTACTTCAGAACACATGACCAGAAAGTAATGCTGCCTTCACGTGCTATCGGAAATTTCCTACTTTCCACTTCAGAAGTCGTCATTATACGAGCTAATCGCATTAACATTTTTGAGACTTGAGATGTCCAATTTTTTGTACTAGGAAACTAATATTTAATTACGATAATTGTGATGGCATGATGTGAAGGCAGTATCTCTTGAACTTCCCCACTTCAAACACTCCCACTTCAAATATCGTCAAATAACAATGATTAGAATGTGGTTGATTAAGATGTTAATGGCACAGAATAGTTAACGCCAAATTACAACAGCTGTTTAAAACAATTAAAACTGGGTTAAGATGGGAAAAGATGCCGCCTCTGTGTAAACTTTTACTGAATGTGTAAATAACTTAATATCATTTCTATTGAAGGGGTCATGAACTGCATTGATTTATTGTTTTATAATGTTTCCTGTGGTGCACTTATAATGTTAGTATGATTTTTACACCGAAAAATTGTCATAATTTAGAAATAAAAGGCATTTTACTACCCTGATTTTAGCCCTCTTATTTGACCGCTCTGTTTTAAGGGGCGTGTCTACTGTGGGACTTCGGAACAAAAGTGGGTGTTTCTAAATTTGTGGGGTTTTTTTCAAACTGGTGGGTGTTTATAAATCATGCAATGAAAATTATGCCCTTCACCCAACCCCACCCTTAAACCCTCACTGCGACGTGGGCAAATCAGTTAACAAGGTTGAAAACGCCCCTCTGTTTATGGCCTCGCCCATTGATCTGGTAACTCCTATTACTGTCCTATACTTGCGTCAGTGTAAACGCCCACTGCTGTGATTGGCTAATATCTTTACAAGTATTACATGTTTAACTCTCTCAAAAACTTTTAGCAAGTTTTTACTATTACAGCTCTCAAGGTTAAAGCTGAATTCCGTAACTCTATCGGTTAATAAACATAACTGCATGCGTCTAGTGGAAGAACATTGTAGCCGGAGCTACTTCTCTCTGTTGTCTATGACGAGTCACGCAGGTACTTGGCTACTCCGCAGTGGTACGACCCGATCCAGTCTAAAATAGTCTGAAAATAAACACTTATTATAGGTGTTCCGTAGTGATTCAGGATAAGACAAAAACGCAGTTTGGAAAATGGATTCATGATGTATTCGCTCATTATATAATTTTTGTACATTTTTAACACAAAAAATGTTACGGACTGCAGCTTTAACTAATCGCGAGACCAAAAGTGTTGATTATAGCATTGAATAGATCTATAGCATTATATTTAGATTGTGGCATGATTGCAGCATGAGCATGTAGCTGATCACAGACATGGGCTGCGTCCGAAATGGCATACTCTCTTGAGTAGGTTCTTATTTTGAATTTGAGTAATTACTTCAGGCCTGCTAAAAAAGTATGTTCTATATAGTATCATATGCACACCTGAATCTCGCTGGAAGTTGGAAGTCTTTTATCAGTCCTGTGAATTTGGACATACTGTTTATTATTTCGTCTACTATAGGGAAGTATGCGATTTCGGACGCAGCTATGTTGAGCGCCTGAATGCAGCAATCTCATCATTGTAACTCGATTTCTGAACAATAACGCATGCTTTCATCATAATCAACAGTGCAAAGTACACAATGTAAATAAGATATTTGTTGATTATTACGTGAGTTTTGGTGCAAGTCCAGAAATCAGTCACTGATGGGGCAGTTGTGGCCTAATGGTTAGAGAGTCACGGGTTCGAGTGCTACCGGCAAGAAATGTAGGTGGGGGGAGTGAATGAAACAGCGCTCTCTTCCACTCTCATTACCCACAACTGGGTGCCCTTGAGCAAGGCACCTAACCCCCAATCGCTCCCCAGGCGCAGCAGCAAAAAATGGCTCAAGGTGTGTGTGTGTGTGTGTGTGTGCACTTGGATGGGTGAAATGCAGAGCACAAATTCCGATTATGGGACACCATACTTGGCTACACGTCACTTTCACTTCACTTATAAACTCGCTCTGTTTGATTGACAGCTCCAGCGATTGCAAAGGGAGCATTTTTTTGATCGCTTTCTATATATAACTTAATCACAGTTTAAATAACAGCTTAATTTCATCCTACTAAGAGAAGCATTGTGAAGTTGACCGTTTAGTCACTGGTTTGATTTACTGACACATAGACATAGACATCTGACTGAATCATGACATATCAGAAATTACTGGTCACAGATCATGCATTAGAATTAACACGGTTACTTGCATGTTGTTACTGTCGAGTCCATAGCGTAAAGTGTTTACAAAGCCTGCGCTGAAATTTCGACTGATTTACTAAAGAAACCACAGTGAAATGTAGGGCTGGGAGAAAAAATCGATTCACCTAGCTATCGCAAATTTTTTTTTTTTTTACAATTCTAAAATCGATTTTTTTATTCCAGAATCGATATTAATTCAAATTCAATTGCTTTATTTTTGTCCTTGCTTGTAGATGAGGTTGACAGAAGGTTGCCACTTTCGTTCCAACAGAGGATGAAATGTGTCGTTATCTATGAGTGTTGAGTGACGTAATATCCCAAGTGGACGCGTGATAGTGACGTGAGACTGAAAGCATTGAAAAGCCCTCGCGCTACTCATATGCTGAGGAGAGATAAGACAATAGAGACAACACGATTCATCTTTAAAAGACTGTGATCTCGATTCAAACACCCTTGCGATCTTTCAATTCGTCTGTCTTACACTTTTATGGGATTAATATCCTGCCATGATTCAAAACTGAAAATAAAGTTCTGAAAGGTTGAAACTAAGTGTTCGAAAACTCAAAATCTTACAAAAAAAAGATCGAAAAATAAGTTTTGCAAGATCGAAAAATAAGTTTTGCAAGCTTGCAAAATGTAAAAAAAATATATATCTCTGCAAACATTATGTTGTTTTTGAGATTTCCTTCTGGGTGCATATTTTTCCTCCCATCTCATATTTTTTTCCATGTCCGTATAGCTTGTAGAAGATTGTGCACAACAGGCTTTTTACAGCAGCTTTGATCATGTTGATAATTTAGAGGCCGTAGAAATTTATAGGGTTATATCCCAACATATTTAGTGATTAAAAATGATTATATCCTATTTTTATAAAGGCATTTTATCAGATTATATAAGCTTTTTTAACAGTGAATTTCAAAGTGTTAAACTTTTAGCCTTTCAGCTTTAAAAGCATATGTACTTTTGTACTTAATTATAGTGGTGAAATTTCTCCCAATACTGACAACGTTCATAAACTCAGCCATAAATATGGTAAAAATTCCTGATATTGTCATCAGTGGTTTCCAAAACCACTTTCAAGTAGGAAAAAATAGGCCTACATAATATTATGATGATATTAATATGTCATATCCATTTATGTCCACTCATTTATAATGCACAACATATTGTTTTTACAATAATTGTAAAAGTTTGATGTCTGATTTCTTATTTCTTTACATTAATGCTGAATCATCATTGTTTACATTCAAATGTTTATTTATTTTTTTAGCTCTAAAGATTAAAACAGTATTTTTATGTTTCACATTGATCGGACCTGATGATATTTAATTTTATAGGAGGAAGAATGTCCACAAGCAGAAGTCCAAACAATCCTTCATGCACGGTTGACCTTGGTGCTCAATACATAAGTGCCACACCATACTACGCTCGTATTCACAGCAGGTGGGCTACTTCTCAGTACTATATCTGATCTGTATGGTGTGGATATCATTTTTTGAAAATGCATTTTCTTGTATTTTTAGTTTTTATGAAGAACTCTTAGCACAAGACATTTTAAAACCTCTCGTTGCTCCTGTTGAAGACATGATGTCTAAGGAAGAAGGAATTATGAACTATGTGACACCCCATGGGGTCTCGTCCATCGTCAAACACTACCTCAAAGAGTCAGGTAGGTCATTTGTATTCAGGTTCAACTTATTTCCTAGCATTTCATTTCTGATTTCTTCTTCTGGTTCTGGTTCTGGTACACTACCGTTCAAATGTTTTGGTGTCAGAAAGATTTGTTTTTATAAAGAAATAAATACTTTTATCCAGCAAAGATGCATTAAATTGATCAAAAGTTACAGTAAAGACATTTATAATGTTACAGCATATTTCTATTTTAAATAAAATGCTGCTCTTTTTTAATTGTATTCATCTAATAATCCTGGGTAATCCAAACAAATATTAAGCATCCCAACTGTTTTCAACACTAATAATAATAAGAAATGCTTCTTGAGCACCAACTAAGCATATTATAATGATTTTTGAAGGATCATGTGACACAAAATTCAGCTTTGCCATCACAGGAATAAAAAGATTGT
Organism: Abramis brama; assembly: GCF_963993115.1. Classification (NCBI taxonomy): domain Eukaryota; kingdom Metazoa; phylum Chordata; class Actinopteri; order Cypriniformes; family Leuciscidae; genus Abramis; species Abramis brama. The sequence goes on along the minus strand of NC_139976.1, from coordinate 19,410,067 downwards.
AAAATATAATAAAATAGAAAATAATTATTTTAAATTGTAACAATAATTCACAATATTACTGTTTTTACTGTGTATTTAATAAAATAAATGCAGCCATGGCAAGCATAAGAGACTTTTAAACCTGCACTTTTTCATAATTTTTTTTTATAATGTATAAATTACATTTATACATAACATTATAGGTTGTTATAATGTAACATAAAGGTTGTTATAATGTTATAATATATAAATTGTATTAAAATAGCAAAAAAAGTGCTGTTGCATAAAGTTTTTTTTTTTCCATCAGGGCAATTTCACACAGAAATGCTTTTTATTTATTCACACTTCAGAGAAGCAAGACAGATTAAATAACCGATTTTATCGCTGTTCATAAAGCAGCTGTTTTTCATCAGCTGTTTAATAACAGCAATGTGCTGCCAGAAAATTATTTTTGGGTCAGCAAGACCCGAGTCTTCCAGCTGTTTTGTTCCATCTAAATGTTACCTTTCTAGAAAAAAAAAAATCAGATTTCCTAGAGAGAGCCCAGAAGAATTTGGCCAGACTGCAAGCTGATTTATGAACTCAAAGATCACAGCTCTTAGTCAATAATCTGACTGAGTCTTTAGAAACAGTTCAGGATGTTTTCATGTTTTGCATGTGAACAAAAAGCAGCAGTCAGATGGAACTGCTGTAATGTAGCAACATTGTGAAACAACACAATTCAACACAGTTATTCAAAGATCAGCAAAACAGTAAGGGATTTGCATGAAAAGTGAATTGTGTGTATTTGCACGCTATTTACCACCATTTCCATGATGTTAATTTCATTTACTGTTGTTTTTTTCTGTCATCTTAAGCCCTTCTTAAGCCTAATTCACATAAGATATATTAACTGGAATTGGGTTTCTTTTAGGGGTGTAACGATATATCCTTATGGATGCAACAAATGCCTGCATTGAAAGCGTATTACATTAAACTACTGTACATAATGTTGAATATAAATTATTATAATGCAATGGGGGACTATTTGTGGGTCCTGGTAATGTCAAATGTCTGATTTTACCAGTAAAATGGGGCCTACATTATCAGAATCAGAAAGAGTTGTATTGCCAAGTGTGCTTCACACACAAGAAATTTAACATCCTATTGAAGCTTCCAGTACACACATAAAAATATAACAAGTCACTTAATAACATTTAAGAATAAAGAAGTATAAAGTATATCTGTAAACATTTACAGACAACGAATATATTTATAGTATTGTGAATAATAACATGAATAAATGAGAGAAATTAATTTCCAAGGATATTGCACAAAAAAGTATGGTATTACACAAGCATATATGTCTTACAAAATCCTGTATTTTCAGCTTCAGAATAATGAATATTTTTATTCTGGTGTCACCATTGCCCTGTGCATTGGGGACCAGGAGGACCAAGTCCTAGCCTATTCAAGTCCACCCCTGATGTAATGCCAAATTTAGCATTTTAATAAACAGTATATTTTGTAAACTGTTAACCATATGTCTTAAAAGTAATTATAATAAAAAAACTCTTCTTTCTTTCGGCTTGAAGTATTGCGATAATATCGTGATTTTAGTGTTGTGAATTAAATCAAATTACATGAGAGTATTGTTACACCCCTAGTTTTTTTTTCACCATTACTCTTGTTTCTAAAATTAGGGATCATGTAAAACTATTTGCATGTGCCATAAACCAAATCTTGACTTTTCTATGATACATAATCTTCTGAGTGACTTTCTTTGGAATTCTTTCCTTCTATGTTTCTCTCCTTTTTTTTCTATTTTCTACTTCTTTTGCTATGTGCAAAATTGCCAACTGTGCCCCTCCGCACTCAAGCAGGAGCAGAGGTGCTCTACGACCGACACGTCACTCACATTCACCGGAAAGAGTCTGGCTGGGAAGTGTGTCACAAAGGGGGAGCATCACAGCAGTTTGACGTTGTGGTTTTAACCATGCCAGTACCCCAAATACTTCAGCTGCAAGGAGACGTGGGATCTTGTGAGTACATTACAACACCACCACAAACGCAAATATACACGCACACACTTTGGCCTTCAAATTTAAATATGACTTTTGGTTTTGCTGTCTGCCATTGTTTCTGTTCAAAATATCCTGTGAAATGGCATAATTTTATTAGTTTATTTAATTTTAGAAATAGCGACAGAGCTGAATGGAAATTCCTAATAAAAAAATATTCCCTTTAATGCATTGTGTGAACTGCAGTGGACAGATGTATTTTTAGTTATAGAAACTAAATTACAACAAATACATCAATTATAAAACTGTTTCTTACATTGTATTCTAAGGGAAAAAAATATTTTTACTGCATAGATCTCCTGGAACAAAAGATAAAGGTAGATATACCTTGATTGTTCACCATTTTTGTCAGCCATTATAATTTGTCTTGTCATAAATTAAAGACAAAACACACATACATACAGTAACAGAAACAACTAAGCTAGGGTAAAAGGTTAACTCCTATGGTGGTTTACATATACTGTATCTTTACATCATGAATGCTTAAAAGTGTTGGTCTACCCAAACAAAAATTTAAAATTAAAAAAATTATGTCATCATATACTTACCCTCTGTGGTCCAAACCTGTATGACTTTTATGTCTCCTGTGGAACTTAAAAGGAGATATTTTGAAGAATGTTGGTTACCAGACAGTTTTGATTAAAATGGACTTCCATTATATGGACAAAAAAAAATACAATGGAAGTCAATGGGAACTGAAACTCTTTGGTAACCAACATTCTTCAAAATATCTTCCTCTGTGTTCTGGAGAAAAAATAAGTCATACAGGTTTGGAACGACATGATGGTGAGTAAAATTACAGAATTTTCATTTTTGGGTGGACTGTACCATCAAAAATGTTTAAAGTTCCCCTATTATGATTTTTCTAATATTACCTTTCATGTCGTGTGTAATACAGCTGTTTGTAAAATGTAAAATGTCTGCAAAGTTTTAAAAATCAAACAAATAAAGTTATAGTTTCCTAAAAGAAAGGATAAATTCCGAACTGTGGAAATGAGTCGACAGCAATTCCAGTCTCACTTCCTGTTTGTTACATACCAACATACTAACATATTTGCATAATACCAGCGTATGATCTTCACTGGCTGCCCATGAACAACGTCTACTTTGACCCGTTCTCAAACACTGTAGTTGTAGCTGAGGCCTAGAAGAGGTTGGTTTGTGTTGTCGACAGGTCGAGATGATGCTGTTTTCTGTGCTGTGAATCCACTTTGCATGCTTTTCAAAAGGATGAGGACTCACGCTGGAATTGATACGGAAAAACTAACGCCATCGTTACTGTTCGTATTACTGTGCCTCAAGCACTGAGGAAGCCTCTGAAGCTGAAATTCAGATTTCCAACACGCGCTGTAAGTGGTCAACTAATCACAACAGACTGGGCCGCCTGACCAATCAGAGCAGAGTAGACTCTTGTGGCGCCTTTCCACTGCATGGTACGGTACGGCTCGGTTCGGTACGGCACGCTTTGGCGCTTTTCCACTGCATGGTACGGTACGGCTCGGTTCGGTACGGCACGCTTTGGCGCTTTTCCACTGCATGGTACAGTACGGCTCGGTTCGGTACGGCTCACTTATGGCGCATTTCCACTGCATGGTACGGTACGGCTCGCTTTAAATGGTACCACCTCTGTTGAGGTTCCAAGCGTACCGTACCGATACTAAAATGTGACGTAAAAACACTGCAGATCACTGATTGGTCAGACAGAATCATCACTACCAGCGTCATTGTATTTACGACACGAGACACTAAACCCGCTAGATTTAAATAGCCAGTAGACAACAGCCAACGCTGTAGCGCCTGTTTTAAAAGTATTTGCTTTAAAAAAAAAAAAAAAAAAAGAGTATAAACTTGAGAAATGGAAATGGCTGAATCGTGGTCAGTGGACGAGGTGCAGACGTTCCTCTCGTTGGTTGCCGAGGAGTGGATGGGGAAACACAGAATGAAAAATTCGCATTTAATATGATGATATCATGGCAGTAGAGACAGCAACTATAACGATCAGTCCCCACCCACTTTGAAGCGGTACTAACTGCAGTGGAAAAGCAACCGAGCTAAAGCGAACCGAACCATGCCGTACCGAGTCGAGTCGTACCACGCAGTGGAAAAGCGAAGCGAGCCGAACCATACCGAGCCGAACCGAGCCGTACCATGCAGTGGAAAAGCGCCATTGGAAAGGATGGGTTTAGAGAGACTGAATCTTCGAACGAACCGTTTTCAGACTCTTTTTATGTGCATTATTATGAGAAAATTAAAGTGTTTTTTTACCTTGGATTCATGTAAACCTACTGTAGGAGACCAATTAGGAACCTTTAAAATAGCATAATATGGGCACTTTAACCATCTTTTTATTGTAGTCAGAGGGTTTAAATGAACAATAGCCAGTTTGTATGTTCAATAGTCTTAGATCTGTTTTCAGAGTCACAGGTCCACCTCTCCGTTATATCCATTCAGTCTTGCCCTGGGCTGGTGGGCTTCAGAGACCCCATATCTCCATCTTAAACTGTTTTCCAGCTGCCACATGACTGCAGGTCTTGCATCAATGTCCAAATTGGTATTCTCAGTATGACGTGTTTGAAATGGTAAAACATAAGTCCTTAAGTAGAAATATGGAAATGGAAGAGTCGGGTCTAGGTCTTCTGGGTGTTGGAGCTTCTGAGAAACTGTGAATAATGCAGGGTGCGAGGAGAAAGTCGCAGGCTCAGAAAAAGAGCTGCATCGCAAATTAAGGGATAAATGAAAAATGGAATGAGACAGCTGAAAATGGTGGAGGAGTCGCTAGCGAAAAAACGGCGCTTTAAATGGTTGTGGTGTCACGCACAGAGCAGCAGAAGTAGGGCAGAGGCGGATGGGTCTCTTCACTGTTGATACGCTATGAAACGGCTGCAATGGAGCAGCTGAAAAATTCATCTGAAGTGGTCTGGATGGAGATGGAGGCCATGTGATCAATGTCACAGTGCAGTTGCACAGGACTCCTCATATCCGAATACAATTTAGAAGAGGGTCGAAACTGTAAGAGGTTGCACTGCCCTTAAGATTGTGCAAAAAAAAAAAAATCCAAATAAAATCATGCCCAAATAATTGGCTGGTTTTCTTCTTAAATACCCATTCAGATTTGGAGGTGAGGATGTTTTCCACAGAGATTTAAGTTGATTTATTCTCTGGCTGGCTCCAGTCAATGTAGGCTCTCATTTAACTGCTTCTCTGTCAAATCATAGTTATTTTAAAGCCACTTCAACAAGACATGGCTTTTTGGACTCTTTTAAGTGTTATTCTGTTTTGTGTCAGGACTGTGAGAAAACCCATGTGTTCAGAAAAACACTGCTCCTGGGAGAGACATTACAGCTATTTCTTGAAATTCCTTAAACCCCTCTGATCTTTCATTTTTAGTGGGCTATGTTTCTCATTTGTAACTTTTTTTCTTCTGCGTACATCTTTGTTTTCTAGAACATATTATCATATTCAGTTGGAGGTTTTGTAACGTTTTGTGACCCGGCTGAATCTATATTCTTTGGTTTGTGTTCATAATTTTAAAGCAAATGAATCATCTAGCAGAGGTGCAGTTCTTATATTTAGGTTCTTCATAATTTTAGATGTAGTTATGGTGCCTTTGGGACTGAATTATGACTGAGCTGACTATCCAGGGCAATTTGTGTAAATTGTCCACATAATTGCAGTGCGTACAATGTATGCCACATCATATAGGCCTACACTATTGTTCAAAATTTTGGGGTCAGTAAGATTTGTTTTTTTTTTTAAAGAAATGTATTCTTTTATTCAGCAAGGATGCATCAAATTGATTTAAAGTGACAGTAAAGACATTTATAATTTTACAAAATAATTATATTTCAAATAGATGCTGTTCTTTTAACTTTCTATTCATCCAAGAATCCTGAAAAAAAAAAAAAATGCATCCCGGTGTCCACAAAAATATTAAGTAGCACAACTGTTTTCAACAATCTTGACAATATAATGTTTTTTTTGAGCACCCACTCAACATATTAGAATGATTTCTGAAGGACCGTGTGACACTGAAGAATGGAGTAATTGCTGCTGAAAATTCAGCTTTGCCATCACAGGAATAAAGTAAATTTTAAAATATATTAAACTGCAGAAAAAGTGTTAAATAAATTGTAATAATATTATTTATTTTATTATTTTACTGTATTCTTCTTGATCCTTTGAACCTTGGTGAGCATTAGACTTTTAAAAACCTATAAAGAAATTGAACCAACCCCAAACTTTTGAATGATAGTGTATATACAACTAGAATGGTTTGGAAAAAAGCTCATTCTCAAAATTGATAGTACTAACACGTAGATAAAATATGTTCATTTTGTCTTGATTGTGCTGTGCCATGATGTCACTGTTTTAGTGGTACTGTTTGTAGTGTCGGCTGCTGGACAGTTGGGGGCAGCAGGCAGGTATGAGCCACTGGCACTTGCAAGATGCAATCTGGAAATAATTTTCACAGATTCTAGCTGCACACTGAAAAAAATGAATGCCTCACGCTTCCTGCTTCATTTACAGCACGATTTCACAGAAGTATTCATTGACCTGAAAAAAAATTATCAATGGAAAAGCAAAATGATTGGAATTGTTTTAATGTCAATTTTGGACGTTGAAAGAGTCATGTAAGCAACCATAACTCGAAGAATATGTTTTTTATTTTACTTTGATTATTCACTCCAAAATCTGTGCTCTCTTTGTCAGATTCCATGCAGTTTAGTGGACAACACTAAACACAAATCTAAAAAAGAAAAAAAAAAGAATCCAACAAGAAAATCCAAAATGCCCCAGAAAAACCTGTAGATGATAAAATTCAATAATGATATTCAGAAAATTCAAGCTTTACTTTGTCATAGCAATTTTTTTATATCATAGACTTGCAAAGATATTTATTGCAAGTTATAATTTTTTTTAAATTTTTTTTTATATCAAGGTCTGATTATGAAGTAAAAATAATAATAAAAAAAAAAGATATTTAAAATTGCAGCATGTATAAGGAATCACATAAATGTTGTCTATTCTCAGCTTTCAGCAAAGATTGCATATGTTTTGTGGTATAATGCCGACCTGAACATTTTTTTTACAAATAGGATTTGCAGAAGTTTGCAAAGTGCAAAATGAGCGCAATTTAAGACGACCTACATCTTGAACAGTTCTTTACATGGTTGTTACATTCGCTCGTAGTTTGTATGTGGTTGCAGTATATTAGCAGAATAGCCATAGAAACCAATGAAATCCAGAGCAGCAATATTTCTTTTAACCTGAATGCAGTGACAGTCACGTCCTTTCATTCATTGGACTTTAGTTTTCCCAGCGGCTTTCCATGTGCTGAGGAAATATGAGCGTGTATCATTTGCAAAAGATGAATGAACTCTATGCGTGCCGCTGGGCTGTGGCGTGCCTGATGTGGATCGGAGCCCTCTATGGACTTGACTCTGATTTGTTTCCTCTAATATATTACTGAACATTTTGGGTTAGCGGTTTGACTAGGGTTATGGAACATACGTTTGGGCCAGAGGTGCTTTGCCAACTCTAGTGCGTTCTGTTGCAGCCGACTTCCTGACAGATTCTGCACTTTTCTTGGCCAGAAATTCCCCTCCTTAACGTTTGGATGTTTTTCATTGTGTTCTGCAACACTTTCTTCCTTAATTTTTTCATTCGAGCTTTCTTCTGTCACTGACGTGCTCCACCAGCTGTCAGAAATTAACATGAGAGAATGGGATGCAGCTTTTGCAAGCACTGAATTGGAGTTACATAACATGTTTGAGCGCTCTCAGACGTCTGATTTCCTTCATAGTAACTCCACAGTCACTTTGGGGAAGTTTTTGCCACACGCATACACACACACCCTAATGCAAACTATGAAGAGTGCATTTTTGAACATAAAACGCTGGGTCTGGCTCTTCCTGCTCATCAGAGTATGTAATCTATAACAGGTGGTCGGGCCTGTTCTCCAGCGACACAGTAAGAGGCTGAACAAGTACATTTCAAAATTAGAATCTGATCAGAAATCACTTCCACTTTGGCAAGCTTGCTTAAGCCTATGCAGAACCATTTCTGCTTTTGTGGTTAAAGACAGAGAAGACCTTAAAGAGGAAGTTGACCCAGTGCCTATACAAAAACGGTTTAGATGTTCTGCTCTTTAACCAGAGTAAAAATTTGAGTAAATGCTTCCCAAACTATCTAGTTTTTTATTATATACACTACTGTTCAAAAGTCTGACATTAGTAAGATTTGGGTTTTTTTAAAGCAAGGATGCATTAAATTGATCGAAATTGACTGTAAAGACATTTATAATGTCATCAAAATACTGAAAAAAAAACTTCTTTCATCATTGCTAATAATAATAAATGCACTAAATCAGCATATTAGAATGATTTCTGAAGTCATGTGACACTGACGACTGGAGTAATGGCTGCTGAAAATTGAACTTTGCTTTATTTACAGAAATAAATTACATTTTAAAATGTAAATTATATTTGGCAATATTTCTGCTTTTACTATATTTTCGATCAAATAAATGCAGCCTTAAAGAGCATTAGAGACTTCTTTCAAAAACAAATCTTACATGCCACAAACTTTTGAATGATAATGTATTACATGTTGGCCCCGACTGAGCCTGGGTTCTCCCAAGGTTTTTTTTCTCCATTCTGTCACCTTGATGGAGTTTTGGTTCCTTGCCACTGTTGCCTTGGCTTTTGGCTTGCTTAGATGGGGACATTTAATATGTGGCTTTTGGCTTGCTTAGTTGGGGACATTTAATATTCAACAATATTATTGATCTGCCTTACTTAAGGTGGACGATGGTGCAATTTTCTTCTAGAAACAAACTTTGTTGTATTATTTTCATGTTATCACTGTGAAGCTGCTTTGATACAATTTGTATTGTAAAAAGTGCTATATACTGTAAATAAAGGTGACTTGACTTGACTTGACGTGCTAGTTCCCTGCTGTGAAACTATTTCTTTAAAAAAAAAAAAAAATTTTATTAACGCTTCATGCTCATACTTGAGGATTTGGTTTGTGATTCCAAGCAGCTGTTTAATTTTAAGTCACACTCTAATCTAGGGAGTCCAAAATTTACATTCGCCTTCCATGTGCTAAATGACCACTTCTAACCTCTTTATATGAGATTAAAGCTGTGAATCATAACTCCTGATTCACTCAATGGTAGTTTATGGACCACTTAGATGCATTTATGCAAACTGCAGCTTGATATGTAAGGATGACAAAGGCAAAATTGATGTCTGCATATAGAAGCCATTGACTCAATTGCCCGTTCCGTTACTCAGTTACTCGTGCCCACACCCTTTCCTATTATGTGCTTTTACTTCCTGTCCTGCCCGCGTGCAGGTCTGTCAGGGTGCCTCATCTTAGCAAGCCTTTGTGCTATAAGTGATTACATCATTGTGCTGAAATAGGGCATTTTTGCAGCTAACCTCCGTGTGGCCGACAGTAACACACAGCCCGGATCCCCTGACGGCCTTGAAACTCTGCTGATGTTGAGAAACATGATTCTTCATTTCTAATGAAATTAAAGCTCTATTTTTGGCAGGCTCGCTTTCTCATGTGGTAATCAGTCTTCCTGGCTGCGTTATTTGATTTGGGGCCTGGCTGTGCGAGATAGGTAGCATGCTGATTATTTCCTTGTTTTAGAGTTGAATTTAAAGAGCGGTTGTTAATCAGCAGATATGATAAAAGGCATGACAGGATGCGCCATTAAACTTAAAACGGTGCTTCTTTTGTTCCCCTCCACCAAACATAAATATCTGAGCATTTTGTTAGGCTAGCAATTACCTTGAGCTCCGTCCCGTGCTCGGAATACAATAAATGTGTCAAGTTACATCATCCTCCTCTTGGTTAGAGATTCTCTTTTTGTCTCTCATCGAGTGGCTGTCTGGGTCTGCTGCTTTCAAGTCTGGCATGATGTAATCCCTTGTTCTGACTCCTGACAGAAAGGCACGCTTATTTCCCCTGCACTGTCTGGGTGTTGTGCGCTAAAAGGATACTTAGTCCTCATCTCTCCACAGTTCTCTCAAAGGCACTCAGGAGACCAAACAATGGAGGCATAGGTTTTTTTTTCTTTCTCATCACTCTCTCTCTCTCTCTTTATAATTGGGTCTCTTAACCCTGTCAAAGGAGCTCTTGGTTTGTTGTTGACACTGTGATGTACCTTTGTTTTGTGAGTCACCTTTTGACACATCAAACTGATTTGACAGATCATGTAAATTTTGTATCAAAACAATGCTGTATGAAAGTTTTTACCTTTAGTGAATAAGTAGTTAATTTGGAGTAATATGTCTTTTATTTAGAATTCAGAATAGGAGTGCCACTTGAAAATAAAATGAAGAAATCAGTGTATTTAAAAAGAAATAAAAATTGACAAAAGAAATAAATGACATTAATTGACATCTAAAACGGTTGCTTTAATTCATATTTAAAAGTAATTGTTAAATTGTGAATTGTGAAAATAAATAATGTCTATAGATGTGCATTTAAAAAAAATGAAAAATTGCATTTTTATAAAGTATTTACAAATTGATTTTCTTTATCTGTTTACCTTTATGGTAATGTGGTGGCCATCATGCATGAAAGGGATGTGTCTTCATTGTTTGGTCCCATGTGTCAAGTCACTTTCATTTATATAGCGCTTTTAACAATATAGATTGTTTCAAAGCAGCTTTACAGTGATAATAGGAAATTTAATTAACAGAGATTGTTTGGGCTTTACAGCAGCTCTAGAATAAAGTTATTGTCCAGCTAAAGTTAGTTTTGATTGATTCACTTCCGTTGCAAAGATCATTAGTTATTAACTTAGGGGCCGCTAACACGACACCGTTCTAACAGAAAACCCTTAACGCTCTCCGGCCTGCTCATTTGCACAACAACAGTGCCTGGTGGCTCGAGAACGCAAACCTTGAAATAGGTTCCAAGGTGCAAGCGTTGAAAATTTTTGAACAATTTTATCATCTAAAAATTGAACTGGTTGACACTTCAGGAATGCGTTGTCGTCGTGTCCAGGCTCAGGTCCTTCATCAGATCTGGATACGGCCTGGATCCGGCGGACTGCGGTAAACTTCGGGATAAACAGAGATTAATATTAGCGTAGACGCCATTCTTCTTATGATGTAACGAGCACATCAGGATTTATGGGAAGTGTTCCCGGTTCCGGCTGACCTAATCTAGCAGCCTAACATTGAATTATAGAAGTTGATAATGTGTTATGAGATGTGTTATGAGTGTTAAGAGATGTGTTTTTAGTCTAGATTTAAACT